>NW_027362772.1:92636055-93261030 GCF_046119375.1 Phyllobates terribilis
CACTCTCCTCCTGGGCCCCTCTCACTGCTCCGGTCTTCTCCCTCACTCTCCTCCTGGGCCCTCTCCACTGCTCGGTCTTCTCCCTCACTCTCCTCCAGAGAGATGCCCCTCTCACTGCTCCAGTCTTCTCCCCTCACTCTCCTCCTGGGCCCCTCTCACTGCTCCAGTCTTCTCTCCTCACTCTCCTCCTGGGCCCCTCTCACTGCTCCGGTCTTCTCCCCTCACTCTCCTCCTGGGCCCCTCTCACTGCTCCGGGTCTTCTCTCCCCTCCTCCTGGGCCCCTCTCACTGCTCCAGTCTTCTCCCCTCACTCTCCTCCTGGGCCCCTCTCACTGCTCCAGTCTTCTCCCCTCACTCTCCTCCTGGGCCCCTCTCACTGCTCCGGTCTTCTCTCCTCACTCTCCTCCTGGGCCCCTCTCACTGCTCCAGTCTTCTCCCCTCACTCTCCTCCTGGGCCCCTCTCACTGCTCCTGTCTTCTCCCCTCACTCTCCTCCTGGGCCCCTCTCACTGCTCCGGTCTTCTCCCTCACTCTCCTCCTGGGCCCCTCTCACTGCTCCGGTCTTCTCCCCTCACTCTCCTCCTGGGCCCCTCTCACTGCTCCGGTCTTCTCTCCTCACTCTCCTCCTGGGCCCCTCTCACTGCCCGTCTCTCCTCCCCTCACTCTCCTCCTGGTCCCCTCTCACTGCTCCGGTCTTCTCCCCTCACTCTCCTCCTGGGCCCCTCTCACTGCTCCTGGTCTTCTCTTCCTCACTCTCCTCCTGGGCCCCTCTCACTGCTCCAGTCTTCTCCCCTCACTCTCCTCCTGGGCCCCTCTCACTGCTCCAGTCTTCTCCCCTCACTCTCCTCCTAGGCCCCTCTCACTGCTCCAGTCTTCTCCCCTCACTCTCCCTCCTGGGCCCCTCTCACTGCTCCGGTCTTCTCCCCTCACTCTCCTCCTGGGCCCCTCTCACTGCTCGGTCTTCTCCCCTCACTCTCTCCCTAGGCCCCTCTCACTGCTCCAGTCTTCCCCCTCACTCTCCTCCTGGGCCCCTCTCACTGCTCCGGTCTTCTCCCCTCACTCTCCTCCTGGGCCCTCTCACTGCTCCGGTCTTCTCCCCTCACTCTCCTCCTGGCCCCTCTCACTGCTCCCGGTCTTCTCCCCCTCACTCTCCTCCTGGGCCCCTCTCACTGCTCCAGTCTTCTCTTCCTCACTCTCCTCCTGGTCCCCTCTCACTGCTCCAGTCTTCTCCCCTCACTCTCCTCCTGGGCCCCTCTCACTGCTCCGTCTTCTCTCCTCACTCTCCTCCTGGGCCCCTCTCACTGCTCCAGTCTTCTCCCTCACTCTCCTCCTGGGCCCCTCTCACTGCTCCAGTCTTCTCCCCTCACTCTCCTCCTGGGCCCCTCTCACTGCTCCAGTCTTCTCCCCTCACTCTCCTCCTGGGCCCCTCTCACTGCTCCAGTCTTCTCCCCTCACTCTCCTCCTGGGCCCCTCTCACTGCTCCGCTCACTTCTCCTCCTGGGCCCCTCTCACTGCTCCAGTCTTCTCCCTCACTCTCCTCCCTGGGCCCCTCTCACTGCTTCGGTCTTCTCCCCTCACTCTCCTCCTGGGCCCCTCTCACTGCTCCAGTCTTCTCCCCTCACTCTCCTCCTGGGCCCCTCTCACTGCTCCAGTCTTCTCTCCCTCACTCTCCTCCTGGGCCCCTCTCACTGCTCGGTCTTCTCTCCTCACTCTCCTCCTGGGCCCCTCTCACTGCTCCAGTCTTCTCCCCTCACTCTCCTCCTGGGCCCCTCTCACTGCTTCGGTCTTCTCCCCTCACTCTCCTCCTGGGCCCCTCTCACTGCTCCAGTCTTCTCCCCTCACTCTCCTCCTGGGCCCCTCTCACTGCTCCAGTCTTCTCTCCTCACTCTCCTCCTGGGCCCCTCTCACTGCTCCAGTCTTCTCCCCTCACTCTCCTCCTGGGCCCCTCTCACTGCTCCAGCCTTCTCCCCTCACTCTCCTCCTGGGCCCCTCTCACTGCTCCGGTCTTCTCTCCTCACTCTCCTCCTGGGCCCCTCTCACTGCTCCAGTCTTCTCCCCTCACTCTCCTCCTGGGCCCCTCTCACTGCTTCGGTCTTCTCCCCTCACTCTCCTCCTGGGCCCCTCTCACTGCTCCAGTCTTCTCCCCTCACTCTCCTCCTGGGCCCCTCTCACTGCTCCAGTCTTCTCTCCTCACTCTCCTCCTGGGCCCCTCTCACTGCTCCAGTCTTCTCTCCTCACTCTCCTCCTGGGCCCCTCTCACTGCTCCGGTCTTCTCCCCTCACTCTCCTCCTGCGCCCCTCTCACTGCTCCAGTCTTCTCCCTCACTCTCCTCCTGGGCCCCTCTCACTGCTCCAGTCTTCTCCCCTCACTCTCCTCCTGGGCCCCTCTCACTACTCCAGTCTTCTCCCCTCACTCTCCTCCTGGGCCCCTCTCACTGCTCCGGTCTTCTCCCCTCACTCTCCTCCTGGGCCCCTGTCACTGCTTCGGTCTTCTCCCTCACTCTCCTCCTGGGCCCCTCTCACTGCTCCAGTCTTCTCCCCTCACTCTCCTCCTGGGCCCCTCTCACTGCTCCGGTCTTCTCCCCTCACTCTCCTCCTGGGCCCCTCTCACTGCTCCGGTCTTCTCCCCTCATGCTCCTCCTGGGCCCCTCTCACTGCTCCAGTCCTCTCTCCTCACTCTCCTCCTGGGCCCCTCTCACTGCTCCAGTCTTCTCTCCTCACTCTCCTCCTGGGCCCCTCTCACTGCTCCAGTCTTCTCCCCTCACTCTCCTCCTGGGCCCCTCTCACTGCTCCGGTCTTCTCCCTCACTCTCCTCCTGGGCCCCTCTCACTGCTCCGGTCTTCTCCCCTCACTCTCCTCCTGGGCCCCTCTCACTGCTCCAGTCTTCTCCCCTCACTCTCCTCCTGGGCCCCTCTCACTGCTCCAGTCTTCTCCCCTCACTCTCCTCCTGGGCCCCTCTCACTGCTCCAGTCTTCTCCCCTCACTCTCCTCCTGGGCCCCTCTCACTGCTCCAGTCTTCTCCCCTCACTCTCCTCCTGGGCCCCTCTCACTGCTCTGGTCTTCTCCCCTCACTCTCCTCCTGGGCCCCTCTCACTGCTCCGGTCTTCTCCCCTCACTCTCCTCCTGGGCCCCTCTCACTGCTCCGGTCTTCTCCCCTCACTCTCCTCCTGGGCCCCTCTCACTGCTCCAGTCTTCTCCCCTCACTCTCCTCCCTGGGCCCCTCTCACTGCTCCGGTCTTCTCGTCTCACTCTCCTCCTGGGCCCCTCTCACTTCTCCGGTCTTCTCCCCTCACTCTCCTCCTGGGCCCCTCTCACTGCTTCGGTCTTCTCCCCTCACTCTCCTCCTGGGCCCCTCTCACTGCTCCGGTCTTCTCCCCTCACTCTCCTCCTGGGCCCCTCTCACTGCTCCAGTCTTCTCCCCTCACTCTCCTCCTGGGCCCCTCTCACTGCTCCGGTCTTCTCCCCTCACTCTCCTCCTGGGCCCCTCTCACTGCTCCGGTCTTCTCCCCTCACTCTCCTCCTGGGCCCCTCTCACTGCTCCGGTCTTCTCCCCTCACTCTCCTCCTGGGCCCCTCTCACTGCTCCGGTCTTCTCGTCTCACTCTCCTCCTGGGCCCCTCTCACTGCTCCGGTCTTCTCGTCTCACTCTCCTCCTGGGCCCCTCTCACTTCTCCGGTCTTCTCCCCTCACTCTCCTCCTGGGCCCCTCTCACTGCTTCGGTCTTCTCCCCTCACTCTCCTCCTGGGCCCCTCTCACTGCTCCGGTCTTCTCCCCTCACTCTCCTCCTGGGCCCCTCTCACTGCTCCAGTCTTCTCCCCTCACTCTCCTCCTGGGCCCCTCTCACTGCTCCGGTCTTCTCCCCTCACTCTCCTCCTGGGCCCCTCTCACTGCTCCGGTCTTCTCCCCTCACTCTCCTCCTGGGCCCCTCTCACTGCTCCGGTCTTCTCCCCTCACTCTCCTCCTGGGCCCCTCTCACTGCTCCGGTCTTCTCGTCTCACTCTCCTCCTGGGCCCCTCTCACTTCTCCGGTCTTCTCCCCTCACTCTCCTCCTGGGCCCCTCTCACTGCTCCGGTCTTCTCCCCTCACTCTCCTCCTAGGCCCCTCTCACTGCTCCGGTCTTCTCTCCTCACTCTCCTCCTGGGCCCCTCTCACTGCTCCGGTCTTCTCTCCTCACTCTCCTCCTGGGCCCCTCTCACTGCTCCGGTCTTCTCCCCTCACTCTCCTCCTGGGCCCCTCTCACTTCTCCGGTCTTCTCCCCTCACTCTCCTCCTGGGCCCCTCTCACTGCTTCGGTCTTCTCCCCTCACTCTCCTCCTGGGCCCCTCTCACTGCTCCGGTCTTCTCCCCTCACTCTCCTCCTGGGCCCCTCTCACTTCTCCGGTCTTCTCCCCTCACTCTCCTCCTGGGCCCCTCTCACTGCTCCAGTCTTCTCCCCTCACTCTCCTCCTGGGCCCCTCTCACTGCTCCGGTCTTCTCCCCTCACTCTCCTCCTGGGCCCCTCTCACTGCTCCGGTCTTCTCCCCTCACTCTCCTCCTGGGCCCCTCTCACTGGACCCTACTCCTCACTCTCCACTGAACTCCTGCTCCACTGGAGCCAGGAAAATGGACCCTTCTAGATCTTTCTACCTGTCTTTTATACTCTTCCTGTCTGTGCTCCACTGATCTGCTTCCTCCACCCACCTCCTCCACTTAGTTACACCCTCCTGACAGGGACAGGGACTGTGCTCTCCCTCAGGAATGGTGTGTGTCGGATGTGAGTGTGTGGGTCCCTCCTTACCTGAGAGTGGGGTACCACACCTCTGACTGAGATGCAGTACCTATGTGGCGACTGGACCCGCAGGGGCGCCACATTCCCCCCCGTTAGGGGACACCTGGAAGAAGTACTTATGTGCTGAAGCAGGTGGCTGGTCACGGCCATACAATCCAGGTTAGCAGATCCTCAAAGATAATGTTTTATCCATTAGAGAAGTAGTCTCCTTCCCCCTCTGGCAGCTGACAGTAAAGTCCCTTCTTTACTTCCTTTATAGAAGTCTTCTCAGTTATATTGTCATGTACTGCAGATGCTGCTCCTTTCCTGACTTTCAGAAAGAAAGTCACTTCAATGTACCGCCCTGCAGTGCACAGAGGTTCACTCAGCAGAGACATGGCTGAGAGGAGAGTGACTGAGCATGTGTGTCCTCCAGCACACAGCCCACTAGAGGAAAGTGACTGAGAATATGTGTCCCCCAGCACTTGGCTCATTTGGAAGAGTTAACTGAGCGTGTGTGTCCACAAGCACTGGGCCATTAGGTGGTGGTGACTGAGCGTGTTTGTCCTCCAGCACTCGGCTTATTAGGTGGAGGTGACTGAGCGTGTGTGTCCTCCAGCACTCGGCTCATTAGTTGGAGGGGACTGAGTGTGTGTGTCCTCCAGCCCTCGGCTCATTAGGTGGAGGGGACTGAGCGTGTGTGTCCTCCAGCACTCGGCTCATTAGTTGGAGGGGACTGAGTGTGTGTCCTCCAGCCCTCGGCTCATTAGGTGTAGGTGACTGAGAGTGTGTGTCCTCCAGCACTCGGCTCATTAGGTGTAGGTGACTGAGAGTGTGTGTCCTCCAGCACTCGCTTCATTAGGTGTTGGTGTCTGAGAGTGTGTGTCCTCCAGCACTCGCCTCATTAGGTGGAGGGGACTGAGAGTGTATGTCCTCCATCACTCAGCTTATTAGGTGGAGGTGACTGAGCATGTGTGTCCTCCAGCACTCGGCTCATTAGGTGGAGGGGACTGAGAGTGTGTGTCCTCCAGCCCTCGGCTCATTAGGTGTAGGTGACTGAGAGTGTGTGTCCTCCAGCACTCGGCTCATTAGGTGGAGGTGACTGAGAGTGTGTGTCCTCCAGCACTCGCCTCATTAGGTGGAGGGGACTGAGAGTGTATGTCCTCCATCACTCAGCTTATTAGGTGGAGGTGACTGAGCATGTGTGTCCTCCAGCACTCGGCTCATTAGGTGGAGGGGACTGAGTGTGTGTGTCCTCCAGCCCTCGGCTCATTAGGTGTAGGTGACTGAGAGTGTGTGTCCTCCAGCACTCGCCTCATTAGGTGGAGGGGACTGAGAGTGTATGTCCTCCATCACTCAGCTTATTAGGTGGAGGTGACTGAGCATGTGTGTCCTCCAGCACTCGGCTCATTAGGTGGAGGGGACTGAGAGTGTGTGTCCTCCAGCACTCGGCTTATTAGGTGGAGGTGACTGAGCATGTGTGTCCTCCAGCACTCGGCTCATTAGGTAGAGGGGACTGAGTGTGTTTGTCCTCCAGCACTCTGCTTATCAGGTGGAGGTGACTGAGCATGTGTGTCCTCCAGCACTCGGCTCATTAGGTAGAGGGGACTGAGTGTGTGTGTCCTCCAGCACTCGGCTTATTAGGTGGAGGGGACTGAGAGTGTGTCCTCCAGCACTCGGCTCATTAGGTAGAGGGGACTGAGTGTGTTTGTCCTCCAGCACTCTGCTTATTAGGTGGAGGTGACTGAGCGTGTGTGTCCTCCAGCACTCGGCTCATTAGGTAGAGGTGACAGAGCGTGTGTGTCCTCCAGCACTCGGCTCATTAGGTGGAGGGGACTGAGAGTGTGTGTCCTCCAGCACTCGGCTCATTAGGTAGAGGTGACAGAGCGTGTGTGTCCTCCAGCACTCGCCTCATTAGGTGGAGGGGACTGAGAGTGTATGTCCTCCATCACTCAGCTTATTAGGTGGAGGTGACTGAGCATGTGTGTCCTCCAGCACTCGGCTCATTAGGTGGAGGGGACTGAGAGTGTGTGTCCTCCAGCCCTCGGCTCATTAGGTGTAGGTGACTGAGGGTGTGTGTCCTCCAGCACTCGGCTCATTAGGTGGAGGGGACTGAGAGTGTGTGTCCTCCAGCACTCGGCTTATTAGGTGGAGGTGACTGAGCATGTGTGTCCTCCAGCATTCATCTCATTAGGAGGAGGTGACAGAACGTGTGTGTCCTCCAGCACTCGGCTCATTAGGTGGAGGGGACTGAGTGTGTGTGTCTTCCAGCACTCGGCTCATTAGGTGGAGGGGACTGAGTGTGTGTGTCCTCCAGCACTCGGCTCATTAGGTGGAGGGGACTGAGAGTGTGTGTCCTTCAGCACTCGGCTCATTAGGTAGAGGGGACTGAGTGTGTTTGTCCTCCAGCACTCTGCTTATTAGGTGGAGGTGACTGAGCGTGTGTGTCCTCCAGCACTCGGCTCATTAGGTAGAGGTGACAGAGCGTGTGTGTCCTCCAGCACTCGGCTCATTAGGTGGAGGGGACTGAGAGTGTGTGTCCTCCAGCACTCGGCTTATTAGGTGGAGGTGACTGAGCATGTGTGTCCTCCAGCATTCATCTCATTAGGAGGAGGTGACAGAACGTGTGTGTCTTCCAGCACTCGGCTCATTAGGTGGAGGGGACTGAGCGTGTGTGTCCTCCAGCACTCGGCTCATTAGGTGGAGGGGACTGAGTGTGTGTGTCTTCCAGCACTCGGCTCATTAGGTGGAGGGGACTGAGAGTGTGTGTCCTTCAGCACTCGGCTCATTAGGTGGAGGGGACTGAGGATGTGTGTCCTCCAGCACTCTGCTTATTAGGGGGAGGTGACTGAGCATGTGTGTCCTCCAGCACTCAACTTATTAGGAGGAGGTGACAGAGCGTGTGTGTCTGCCAGCGTTTGGCTCATTAGGTGCATGTGATTGAGCGTGTGTCCTCCGGCACTCGTTTCATTAGGTGGAGGTGACTGAGCGTGTGTGTCCTCCAGCACTCGTTTCATTAGGGGGATGTGCACGCTATTATACTCTGAACAGTAGGGGGCAGTATACTATGTAATAAATGACAGGAAATAGCAATGTTATGCTATGCTACATATATCCTGGTGCGGCAGCTCCAGGAAGGGGAAGACTATTATTTATCTCGGGCAATGGTGGATAAAGTAGACTTCCATGTGTTTCGAATAATTCCCTTGGACTTTGTCAGCGATGCTGGAAGTCACGGGAAACCTCAGTTTATAGCCAGAGAAATCCAATCTTGTTACAAGCGAGAGCTGTGATACATTGTAACGAGCCCCGCAGCTGTTTGTTACAGTGAAAAATGTAAATGACGGAGAGGATCGTTTATTTTAATAATGGATAATTAAATGGAAACTCCTACCACAAAATGTGTGGGTATTATCAGACACCAGATGATCTTTGATTCTCTTCGATTTATAAGGGGCGATTGCTGAGATATGAAGAGTTTTAGGGGGGAGGAAATGAAAGATATATTCCCCCCTCATCGTATATAAGGCGATAGGATTCAATCTCTTCTTCATGACTTTGCATTGTCCAATAGTGATTACTTATGAAGCACTGAAGAGGAACATTATGTACTTAGTGTCCTTCCCCCTCTGGCAGCTGACAATATAATCCCTTCTTGCTGAGTCTTCTTGGGTTTATTGCCATGTGCTGCAGTAGCATTATAGGAGTATAACAGAAGTCCAATGCACCCTTGCTGCTGCTCCGCTTATTTTGGGGGGATTCTCCACCTGACCACCTGTCAATCCAAGTAGTGATAATCATTCAATTAACCTTCACAAAAATATTCCCCATTGATCAGGTCACAGATCGGCATCGTGCAGTTCACGGCGTCACATCTCTCAGCTTCATTGTTCTATGCTGAAAAGTTTTGCAACTTTCTAAAATGACATTGTAACATGAGTAAATGTGAGTCATAATGATCACCCACACAATGGGGGTCCGGGCTATAGGATTCTGCAGTCAGGGACAGGAAAAATGAGGAGCTTGTGATATCAGGGACAGGGAGGAGCGTAGGACATAAGGGACAGGAACAGAGAGGAGCGTAGGACATCAGGGACAGGAAGAGGGAGGAGCGTAGGATATCAGGGACAGGAACAGGAAGGAGCATAGGATATCAGGCACAAGAACAGGGAGGAGTGTAGGACATCAGGCACAGGAACAGGGAGGAGCGTAGGATATCAGGGACAGGAACAGGGAGGAGCATAGGATATCAGGGTCAGGAAAAGGGAGGAGCGTAGGACATCAGGAACAGGAACAGGGAGGAGTGTAGGACATCAGGGACAGGAACAGGGAGGAGCATAGGACATCAGGGACAAGAACAGGGAGGAGTGTAGGATATCAGGCACAGGAACAGGGAGGAGTGTAGGACATCAGGGACAGGAACAGGGAGGAGCGTAGGATATCAGGGACAGGAAAAGGGAGGAGCGTAGGATATCAGGGACAGGAACAGGGAGGATTGTAGGACATCAGGGACAGGAACAGGGAGGAGCGTAGGACATCAGGGACAGGAACAGGGAGGAGCGTAGGATATCAGGGACAGGAACAGGGAGGAGCGTAGGATATCAGGGTCAGGAAAAGGGAGGAGCGTAGGACATCAGGAACAGGAACAGGGAGGAGTGTAGGACATCAGGGACAGGAACAGGGAGGAGCATAGGACATCAGGGACAGGAACAGGGAGGAGTGTAGGATATCAGGCACAGGAACAGGGAGGAGTGTAGGACATCAGGGACAGGAACAGGGAGGAGCGTAGGATATCAGGGACAGGAAAAGGGAGGAGCGTAGGATATCAGGGACAGGAACAGGGAGGATTGTAGGACATCAGGGACAGGAACAGGGAGGAGCGTAGGACATCAGGGACAGGAACAGGGAGGAGAGTAGGACATCAGGGACAGGAAAAGGGAGGAGCGTAGGATATCAGTCACAGGAATAGGGAGGAGCGTAGGATATCAGGCACAGGAAAAGGGAGGAGCGTAGGACATCAGGGACAGGAAAAAGGAGGAGCGTAGGATATCAGGCACAGGAAAAGGGAGGAGCGTAGGATAACAGGGACAGGAACAGAGAGGAGCGTAGGATATCAGGGACAGGAACAGGGAGGAGCGTAGGACATCAGGGACAGGAACAGGGAGGAGTCACTGTGTACATACATTACATTACTGATCCTGAGTTACCTCCTGTATTATACTCCAGAGCTGCACTCACTATTCAGCTGGTGCAGTCACTGTGTACATACATTACATTACTGATCCTGAGTTAACTCCTGTATTATACTCTAGAGCTGCACTCACTATACTGCTGGTGTAGTCACGGTGTACATACATTACATTACTGATCCTGAGTTACCTCCTGTATTATACTCCAGAGCTGCACTCACTATTCAGCTGGTGCAGTCACTGTGTACATACATTACATTACTGATCCTGAGTTAACTCCTGTATTATACCCCAGAGCTGCACTCACTATACTGCTGGTGCAGTCACGGTGTACATACATTACATTACTGATCCTGAGTTACATCCTGTATTATACTCCAGAGCTGCACTCACTATTCTGCTGGTGGAGTCACTGTGTACATACATTACATTACTGATCCTGAGTTACATCCTGTATTATACTCCAGAGCTGCACTCACTATTCTGCTGGTGCAGTCACTGTGTACATACATTACATTACTGATCCTGAGTTACATCCTGTATTATACCCCAGAGCTGCACTCACTATTCTGCTGGTGCAGTCACTGTGTACATACATTACATTACTGATCCTGAGATACCTCCTGTATTATACTCCAGAGCTGCACTCACTATTCTGCTGGTGCAGTCACTGTGTACATACATTACATTACTGATCCCGAGTTACATCCTGTATTATACTCCAGAGCTGCACTCACTATTCTGCTGGTGCAGTCACTGTGTACATACATTACATTACTGATCCTGAGTTACATCCTGTATTATACTCCAGAGCTGCACTCACTATTCTGCTGGTGCAGTCACTGTGTACATACATTACATTACTGATCATGAGTTACCTCCTGTATTATACTCAAGAGCTGCACTCACTGTTCTGCTGGTGCAGTCACTGTGTACATACATTACATTACAGATCCTGAGTTACCTCCTGTATTATACTCCAGAGCTGCACTCACTATTCTGCTGGCGCAGTCACTGTGTACATACATTACATTACTGATCCTGAGTTACATCCTGTATTATACTCCAGAGCTGCACTCACTATTCTGCTGGTGCAGTCACTGTGTACATACATTACATTACTGATCCTGAGTTACATCCTGTATTATACCCCAGAGCTGCACTCACTATTCAGCTGGTGCAGTCACTGTGTACATACATTACATTGCTGATCCTGAGTTACATTCTGTATTATACTCCAGTGCTGCGCTCACTATTCTGCTGGTGCAGTCACTGTGTACATACATTACATTACTAATCCTGAGTTACCTCCTGTATTATACTCCAGAGCTGCACTCGCTATTCTGCTGGTGCAGTCACTGTGTACATACATTACATTACTGATCCTGAGTTACCTCCTCTATTATACTCCAGAGCTGCACTCACTATTCTGCTGGTGCAGTCACTGTGTACATACATTACATTACTGATCCTGAGTTACATCCTGTATTATACTCCAGAGCTGCATTCACTATTCTGCTGGTGCAGTCACTGTGTACATACATTACATTACTGATCCTGAGCTACATCCTGTATTATACCCCAGAGCTGCACTCACTATTCTGCTGGTGCAGTCACTGTGTACATACATTACATTACTGATCCTGAGTTACCTCCTGTATTATACTCCAGAGCTGCACTCACTATTCTGCTGGTGCAGTCACTGTGTCCATACATTACATTACTGATCCTGAGTTACATCCTGTATTATACTCCAGAGCTGCACTCACTATTCTGCTGGTGCAGTCATTGTGTACATACATTACATTACTGATCCTGAGTTACATCCTGTGTTATACTCCAGAGCTGCACTCACTATTCTGCTGGTGCAGTCACTGTGTACATACATTACATTACTGATCCTGAGTTACATCCTGTATTATACCCCAGAGCTGCACTCACTATTCTGCTGGTGCAGTCACTGTGTACATACATTACATTACTGATCCTGAGTTACATCCTGTATTATACTCCAGAGCTGCACTCACTATTCTGGTGGTGGAGTCACTGTGTACATACATTACATTACTGATCCCGAGTTACATCCTGTATTATACTCAAGAGCTGCACTCACTATTCTGCTGGTGCAGTCACTGGGTACATACATTACATTACTGATCCTGAGTTACATCCTGTATTATACTCCAGAGCTGCACTCACTATTCTGCTGGTGCAGTCACTGTGTACATACATTACATTACTGATCCTGAGTTACCTCCTGTATTATACTCCAGAGCTGCACTCACTATTCTGCTGGTGCAGTCACTGTGTACATACATTACATTACTGATCCTGAGTTACATCCTGTATTATACTCCAGAGCTGTACTCACTATTCTGCTGGTGGAGTCACTGTGTATATACATTACATTACTGATCCTGAGTTACCTCCTGTATTATACTCCAGAGCTGCACTCACTATTCTGCTGGTGCAGTCACTGTGTACATACATTACATTAATGATCCTGAGTTACATCCTGTATTATACTCCAGAGCTGTACTCACTATTCTGCTGGTGGAGTCACTGTGTATATACATTACATTACTGATCCTGAGTTACCTCCTGTATTATACTCCAGAGCTGCACTCACTATTCTGCTGGTGCAGTCACTGTGTACATACATTACATTACTGATCCTGAGTTACCTCCTGTATTATACTCCAGAGCTGCACTCACTATTCTGCTGGTGCAGTCACTGTGTACATACATTACATTACTGATCCCGAGTTACATCCTGTATTATACTCCAGAGCTGCACTCACTATTCTGCTGGTGCAGTCACTGTGTACATACATTACATTACTGATCCTGAGTTACATCCTGTATTATACTCCAGAGCTGCGCTCTCTGTTCTGCTGGTGCAGTCACTGTGTACATACATTACTGATCCTGAGTTACATCCTGTATTATACTCCAGAGCTGCACTCACTATTCTGCTGGTGCAGTCACTGTGTAAATACATTACATTACTGATCCTGAGTTACATCCTGTATTATACTCCAGAGCTACACTCACTATTCTGCTGGTGCAGTCACTGTGTACATACATTACATTACTGATCCTGAGTTACATCCTGTATTATACTCCAGAGCTGCACTCACTATTCTGCTGGTGCAGTCACTGTGTACATACATTACATTACAGATCCTGAGTTACCTCCTGTATTATACTCCAGAGCTGCACTCACTATTCTGCTGGCGCAGTCACTGTATACATACATTACATTACTGATCCTGAGTTACATCCTGTATTATACTCCAGAGCTGCACTCACTATTCTGCTGGTGCAGTCACTGTGTACATACATTACATTACTGATCCTGAGTTACCTCCTGTATTATACTCCAGAGCTGCACTCACTATTCTGCTGGTGCAGTCACTGTGTACATACATTACATTACTGATCCTGAGTTACATCCTGTATTATACCCCAGAGCTGCACTCACTATTCAGCTGGTGCAGTCACTGTGTATATACATTACATTGCTGATCCTGAGTTACATTCTGTATTATACTCCAGTGCTGCGCTCACTATTCTGCTGGTGCAGTCACTGTGTACATACATTACATTACTGATCCTGAGTTACCTCCTGTATTATACTCCACAGCTGCACTCGCTATTCTGCTGGTGCAGTCACTGTGTACATACATTACATTACTGATCCTGAGTTACCTCCTGTATTATACTCCAGAGCTGCACTCACTATTCTGCTGGTGCAGTCACTGTGTACATACATTACATTACTGATCCTGAGTTACATCCTGTATTATACTCCAGAGCTGCACTCACTATTCTGCTGGTGCAGTCACTGTGTACATACATTACATTACTGATCCTGAGCTACATCCTGTATTATACCCCAGAGCTGCACTCACTATTCTGCTGGTGCAGTAACTGTGTACATACATTACATTACGGATCCTGAGTTACCTCCTGTATTATACTCCAGAGCTGCACTCACTATTCTGCTGGTGCAGTCACTGTGTCCATACATTACATTACTGATCCTGAGTTACATCCTGTATTATACTCCAGAGCTGCACTCACTATTCTGCTGGTGCAGTCACTGTGTACATACATTACATTACTGATCCTGAGTTACATCCTGTGTTATACTCCAGAGCTGCACTCACTATTCTGGTGGTGGAGTCACTGTGTACATACATTACATTACTGATCCTGAGTTACATCCTGTATTATACTCAAGAGCTGCACTCACTATTCTGCTGGTGCAGTCACTGGGTACATACATTACATTACTGATCCTGAGTTACATCCTGTATTATACTCCAGAGCTGCACTCACTATTCTGCTGGTGCAGTCACTGTGTACATACATTACATTACTGATCCTGAGTTACATCCTGTATTATACTCCAGAGCTGCACTCACTATTCTGCTGGTGCAGTCACTGTGTACATACATTACATTACTGATCCTGAGTTACATCCTGTATTATACCCCAGAGCTGCACTCACTATTCAGCTGGTGCAGTCACTGTGTATATACATTACATTGCTGATCCTGAGTTACATTCTGTATTATACTCCAGTGCTGCGCTCACTATTCTGCTGGTGCAGTCACTGTGTACATACATTACATTACTGATCCTGAGTTACCTCCTCTATTATACTCCAGAGCTGCACTCACTATTCTGCTGGTGCAGTCACTGTGTACATACATTACATTACTGATCCTGAGTTACATCCTGTATTATACCCCAGAGCTGCACTCACTATTCAGCTGGTGCAGTCACTGTGTATATACATTACATTGCTGATCCTGAGTTACATTCTGTATTATACTCCAGTGCTGCGCTCACTATTCTGCTGGTGCAGTCACTGTGTACATACATTACATTACTGATCCTGAGTTACATCCTGTATTATACTCCAGAGCTGCACTCACTATTCTGCTGGTGCAGTCACTGTGTACATACATTACATTACTGATCCTGAGTTACATCCTGTGTTATACTCCAGAGCTGCACTCACTATTCTGGTGGTGGAGTCACTGTGTACATACATTACATTACTGATCCTGAGTTACATCCTGTATTATACTCCAGAGCTGCACTCACTATTCTGCTGGTGCAGTCACTGTGTACATACATTATATTACTGATCCTGAGTTACCTCCTGTATTATACTCCAGAGCTGCACTCACTATTCTGCTGGTGCAGTCACTGTGTACATACATTACATTACTGATCCTGAGTTACATCCTGTATTATACTCCAGAGCTGCACTCACTATTCTGCTGGTGCAGTCACTGTGTACATACATTACATTAATGATCCTGAGTTACATCCTGTATTATACTCCAGAGCTGTACTCACTATTCTGCTGGTGGAGTCACTGTGTATATACATTACATTACTGATCCTGAGTTACCTCCTGTATTATACTCCAGAGCTGCACTCACTATTCTGCTGGTGCAGTCACTGTGTACATACATTACATTACTGATCCTGAGTTACCTCCTGTATTATACTCCAGAGCTGCACTCACTATTCTGCTGGTGCAGTCACTGTGTACATACATTACATTACTGATCCTGAGTTACATCCTGTATTATACTCCAGAGCTGCACTCACTATTCTGCTGGTGCAGTCACTGTGTCCATACATTACTGATCCTGAGTTACATCCTGTATTATACTCCAGAGCTGCACTCACTATTCTGCTGGTGCAGTCACTGTGTAAATACATTACATTACTGATCCTGAGTTACATCCTGTATTATACTCCAGAGCTACACTCACTATTCTGCTGTTGCAGTCACTGTGCACATACATTACATTACTGATCCTGAGTTACCTCCTGTATTATACTCCAGAGCTGCACTCACTATTCTGCTGGTGCAGTCACTGTGTACATACATTACATTACTGATCCTGAGCTACATCCTGTATTATACTCCAGAGCTGTACTCACTATTCTGCTGGTGGAGTCACTGTGTATATAAATTACATTACTGATCCTGAGTTATATCCTGTATTATACTCCAGAGCTGCACTCACTATTCTGCTGATGCAGTCACTGTGTACATACATTACATTACTGATCCTGAGTTACATCCTGTATTATACTCCAGAGCTGCACTCACTATTCTGCTGGTGCAGTCACTGTGTACATACATTACATTACTGATCCTGAGTTACATCCTGTATTATACTCCAGAGCTGCACTCACTATTCTGCTGGTGGAGTCACTGTGTACAAACATTACATTACTGATACTGAGTTACCTCCTGTATTATACTCCAGAGCTGCACTCACTATTCTGCTGGTGCAGTCACTGAGTACATACATTACATTACTGATCCTGAGTTACATCCTGTATTATACTCCAGAGCTGCACTCACTATTCTGCTGGTGCAGTCACTGTGTACATACATTACATTACTGATCCTGAGTTACCTCCTGTATTATACTCCAGAGCTGCACTCACTATTCTGCTGGTGCAGTCACTGTGTACATACATTACATCACTGATCCTGAGTTACATCCTGTATTATACTCCAGAGCTGCACTCACTATTCTGCTGGTGCAGTCACTGTGTATATACATTACATTACTGATCCTGAGTTACCTCCTGTATTATACTCCAGAGCTGCACTCACTATTCTGCTGGTGCATTCACTGTGTACATACATTATATTACTGATCCTGAGTTACATCCTGTATTATACTCCAGAGCTGCACTCACTATTCTGCTGGTGCAGTCACTCTGTACATACATTACATTACTGATCCTGAGTTACATCCTGTATTATACCCCAGAGCTGTACTCACTATTCTGCTGGTGGAGTCACTGTGTATATACATTACATTACTGATCCTGAGTTACCTCCTGTATTATACTCCAGAGCTGCACTCACTATTCTGCTGGTGCAGTCACTGTGTACATACATTACATTACTGATCCTGAGTTACCTCCTGTATTATACTCCAGAGCTGCACTCACTATTCTGCTGGTGCAGTCACTGTGTACATACATTACATTACTGATCCCGAGTTACATCCTGTATTATACTCCAGAGCTGCACTCACTATTCTGCTGGTGCAGTCACTGTGTACATACATTACATTACTGATCCTGAGTTACATCCTGTATTATACTCCAGAGCTGCACTCACTATTCTGCTGGTGCAGTCACTGTGTACATACATTACTGATCCTGAGTTACATCCTGTATTATACTCCAGAGCTGCACTCACTATTCTGCTGGTGCAGTCACTGTGTACATACATTACATTACTGATCCTGAGTTACATCCTGTATTATACTCCAGAGCTGCACTCACTATTCTGCTGGTGCAGTCACTGTGTACATACATTACATTACTGATCCTGAGTTACATCCTGTATTATACTCCAGAGCTGCACTCACTATTCTGCTGTTGCAGTCACTGTGCACATACATTACATTACTGATCCTGAGTTACCTCCTGTATTATACTCCAGAGCTGCACTCACTATTCTGCTGGTGCAGTCACTGTGTACATACATTACATTACTGATCCTGAGTTACATCCTGTATTATACTCCAGAGCTGCACTCACTATTCTGCTGGTGCAGTCACTGTGTACATACATTACATTACTGATCCTGAGTTACATCCTGTATTATACTCCAGAGCTGCACTCACTATTCTGCTGGTGGAGTCACTGTGTACAAACATTACATTACTGATACTGAGTTACCTCCTGTATTATACTCCAGAGCTGCACTCACTATTCTGCTGGTGCAGTCACTGTGTATATACATTACATTACTGATCCTGAGTTACCTCCTGTATTATACCCCAGAGCTGCACTCACTATTCTGCTGGTGCATTCACTGTGTACATACATTACATTACCGATCCTGAGTTACATCCTGTATTATACTCCAGAGCTGCACTCACTATTCTGCTGGTGCAGTCACTGTGTACATACATTACATTACTGATCCTGAGTTACCTCCTGTATTATACTCCAGAGCTGCACTCACTATTCTGCTGGTGCAGTCACTGTGTACATACATTACATCACTGATCCTGAGTTACATCCTGTATTATACTCCAGAGCTGCACTCACTATTCTGCTGGTGCAGTCACTGTGTATATACATTACATTACTGATACTGAGTTACCTCCTGTATTATACTCCAGAGCTGCACTCACTATTCTGCTGGTGCAGTCACTGTGTATATACATTACATTACTGATCCTGAGTTACCTCCTGTATTATACTCCAGAGCTGCACTCACTATTCTGCTGGTGCATTCACTGTGTACATACATTATATTACTGATCCTGAGTTACATCCTGTATTATACTCCAGAGCTGCACTCACTATTCTGCTGGTGCAGTCACTCTGTACATACATTACATTACTGATCCTGAGTTATATCCTGTATTATACTCCAGAGCTGCACTCACTATTCTGCTGGTGCAGTCACTCTGTACATACATTACATTACTGATCCTGAGTTACATCCTGTATTATACTCCAGAGCTGCACTCACTATTCTGCTGGTGCAGTCACTGTGTACATACATTACATTACTGATCCTGAGTTACATCCTGTATTATACCCCAGAGCTGCACTCACTATTCTGCTGGAGCAGTCACTGTGCACATACATTACATTACTGATCCTGAGTTACCTCCTGTATTATACTCCAGAGCTGCACTCACTATTCTGCTGGTGCAGTCACTGTGTACATACATTACATTACTGATCCTGAGTTACCTCCTGTATTATACTCCAGAGCTGCACTCACTATTCTGCTGGTGCAGTCACTGTGTACATACATTACATTACTGATCCTGAGTTACCTCCTGTATTATCCTCCAGAGCTGCGCTCACTATTCTGCTGGTGCAGTCACTGTGTACATACATTACATTACTGATCCTGAGTTACATCCTGTATTATACTCCAGAGCTGCACTCACTATTCTGCTGGTGCAGTCACTGTGTACATACATTACATTACTGATCCTGAGTTACATCCTGCATTATACTCCAGAGCTGCACTCACTATTCTGCTGGTGCAGTCACTGTGTTCATACATTACATTACTAATCCTGAGTTACCTCCTGTATTATACTCCAGAGCTGCACTCACTATTCTGCTGTTGCAGTCACTGTGCACATACATTACATTACTGATCCTGAGTTACCTCCTGTATTATACTCCAGAGCTGCACTCACTATTCTGCTGGTGCAGTCACTGTGTACATACATTACATTACTGATCCTGAGCAACATCCTGTATTATACTCCAGAGCTGTACTCACTATTCTGCTGGTGGAGTCACTGTGTATATAAATTACATTACTGATCCTGAGTTATCTCCTGTATTATACTCCAGAGCTGCACTCACTATTCTGCTGATGCAGTCACTGTGTACATACATTACATTACTGATCCTGAGTTACATCCTGTATTATACTCCAGAGCTGCACTCACTATTCTGCTGGTGGAGTCACTGTGTACAAACATTACATTACTGATAATGAGTTTCCTCCTGTATTATACTCCAGAGCTGCACTCACTATTCTGCTGGTGCAGTCAATGTGTATATACATTACATTACTGATCCTGAGTTACCTCCTGTATTATACTCCAGAGCTGCACTCACTATTCTGCTGGTGCAGTCACTGTGTACATACATTACATTACTGATCCTGAGTTACCTCCTGTATTATACTCCAGAGCTGCACTCACTATTCTGCTGGTGCAGTCACTGTGTACATACATGACATTACTGATCCTGAGTTACCTCCTGTATTATACTCCAGAGCTGCACTCAATATTCTGCTGGTGCAGTCACTGTGTACATACATTAGATTACTGATCCTGAGTTATCTCCTGTATTATATTCCAGAGCTGCACTCACTATTCTGCTGGTGCAGTCACTGTGTACATACATTACATTACTGACCCTGAGTTACATCCGGTATTATACCCCAGAGCTGCACTCACTATTCTGCTGGTGCAGTCACTGTGTACATACATTACATTACTGATCCTGAGTTACCTCCTGTATTATACTCCAGAGCTGCAATCACTATTCTGCTGGTGCAGTCACTGTGTACATACATTACTGATCCTGAGTTACATCCTGTATTATACTCCAGAGCTGCATTCACTATTCTGCTGGTGCAGTCACTGTGTACATACATTACATTACTGACCCTGAGTTACATCCGGTATTATACCCCAGAGCTGCACTCACTATTCTGCTGGTGCAGTCACTGTGTACATACATTACATTACTTATCCTGAGTTACCTTCTGTATTATACCCCAGAGCTGCATTCACTATACTGCTGGTGCAGTCACTGTGTACATACATTACATTACTGATCCTGAGTTACATCCTGTATTATACTCCAGAGCTGCACTCACTATTCTGCTGGTGGAGTCACTGTGTACATACATTACATTACTGATCCTGAGTTACCTCCTGTATTATACTCCAGAGCTGCACTCACTATTCTGCTGGTGCAGTCACTGTGTACATACATGACATTACTGATCCTGAGTTACCTCCTGTATTATACTCCAGAGCTGCACTCACTATTCTGCTGGTGCAATCACTGTGTACATGCATTACATTACTGATCCTGGGTTACCTCCTGTATTATACTCCAGAGCTGCACTCACTATTCTGCTGGTGCAGTCACTGTGTACATACATTACATTACTGATCCTGAGTTACCTCCTGTATTATACTCCAGAGCTGCACTCACTATTCTGCTGGTGCAGTCACTGTGTACATACATTACATTACTGATTCTGAGTTACATCCTGTACTATACCCCAGAGCTGCACTCACTATTCTGCTGGTGCAGTCACTGTGTACATACATTACATTACTGATCCTGAGTTACATCCTGTATTATACTCCAGAGCTGCACTCACTATTCTGCTGGTGGAGTCACTGTGTACAAACATTACATTACTGATACTGAGTGACCTCCTGTATTATACTCCAGAGCTGCACTCACTATTCTGCTGGTGTAGTCACTGTGTATATACATTACAATACTGATCCTGAGTTACCTCCTGTATTATACTCCAGAGCTGCACTCAATATTCTGCTGGTGCAGTCACTGTGTACATACATTACATTACTGATCCTGAGTTACATCCGGTATTATACTCCAGAGCTGCACTCACTATTCTGCTGGTGCAGTCACTGTGTACATACATTACATTACTGATCCTGAGTTACATCCTGCATTATACTCCAGAGCTGCACTCACTATTCTGCTGGTGCAGTCACTGTGTTCATACATTACATTACTAATCCTGAGTTACCTCCTGTATTATACTCCAGAGCTGTACTCACTATTCTGCTGTTGCAGTCACTGTGCACATACATTACATTACTGATCCTGAGTTACCTCCTGTATTATACTCCAGAGCTGCACTCACTATTCTGCTGGTGCAGTCACTGTGTACATACATTACATTCCTGATCCTGAGCTACATCTTTAATTATACTCCAGAGCTGTACTCACTATTCTGCTGGTGGAGTCACTGTGTATATAAATTACATTACTGATCCTGAGTTATCTCCTGTATTATACTCCAGAGCTGCACTCACTATTCTGCTGATGCAGTCACTGTGTACATACATTACATTACTGATCCTGAGTTACATCCTGTATTATACTCCAGAGCTGCACTCACTATTCTGCTGGTGGAGTCACTGTGTACAAACATTACATTACTGATACTGAGTTACCTCCTGTATTATACTCCAGAGCTGCACTCACTATTCTGCTGGTGCAGTCACTGTGTATATACATTACATTACTGATCCTGAGTTACCTCCTGTATTATACTCCAGAGCTGCACTCACTATTCTGCTGGTGCAGTCACTGTGTACATACATTACATTACTGATCCTGAGTTACCTCCTGTATTATACTCCAGAGCTGCACTCACTATTCTGCTGGTGCAGTCACTGTGTACATACATGACATTACTGATCCTGAGTTACCTCCTGTATTATACTCCAGAGCTGCACTCACTATTCTGCTGGTGCAGTCACTGTGTACATACATTAGATTACTGATCCTGAGTTATCTCCTGTATTATATTCCAGAGCTGCACTCACTATTCTGCTGGTGCAGTCACTGTGTACATACATTACATTACTGACCCTGAGTTACATCCGGTATTATACCCCAGAGCTGCACTCACTATTCTGCTGGTGCAGTCACTGTGTACATACATTACATTACTGATCCTGAGTTACATCCTGTATTATACTCCAGAGCTGCGCTCACTATTCTGCTGGTGCAGTCACTGTGTACATACATTACATTACTGATCCTGAGTTACCTCCTGTATTATACTCCAGAGCTGCATTCACTATTCTGCTGGTGCAGTCACTGTGTACATACATTACTGATCCTGAGTTACATCCTGTATTATACTCCAGAGCTGCATTCACTATTCTGCTGGTGCAGTCACTGTGTACATACATTACATTACTGACCCTGAGTTACATCCGGTATTATACCCCAGAGCTGCACTCACTATTCTGCTGGTGCAGTCACTGTGTACATACATTACATTACTGATCCTGAGTTACCTTCTGTATTATACCCCAGAGCTGCATTCACTATACTGCTGGTGCAGTCACTGTGTACATACATTACATTACTGATCCTGAGTTACCTCCTGTATTATACTCCAGAGCTGCACTCACTATTCTGCTGGTGCAGTCACTGTGTACATACATGACATTACTGCTCCTGAGTTACCTCCTGCATTATACTCCAGAGCTGCACTCACTATTCTGCTGGTGCAATCACTGTGTACATGCATTACATTACTGATCCTGGGTTACCTCCTGTATTATACTCCAGAGCTGCACTCACTATTCTGCTGGTGCAGTCACTGTGTACATACATTACTGATCCTGAGTTACATCCTGTATTATACTCCAGAGCTGCATTCAATATTCTGCTGGTGCAGTCACTGTGTACATACATTACATTACTGACCCTGAGTTACATCCGGTATTATACCCCAGAGCTGCACTCACTATTCTGCTGGTGCAGTCACTGTGTACATACATTACATTACTGATCCTGAGTTACATCCTGTATTATACTCCAGAGCTGCATTCACTATTCTGCTGGTGCAGTCACTGTGTACATACATTACATTACTGACCCTGAGTTACATCCGGTATTATACCCCAGAGCTGCACTCACTATTCTGCTGGTGCAGTCACTGTCTACATACATTACATTACTGATCCTGAGTTACCTTCTGTATTATACCCCAGAGCTGCATTCACTATACTGCTGGTGCAGTCACTGTGTACATGCATTACATTACTGATCCTGGGTTACCTCCTGTATTATACTCCAGAGCTGCACTCACTATTCTGCTGGTGCAGTCACTGTGTACATACATTACATTACTGATCCTGAGTTACCTCCTGTATTATACTCCAGAGCTGCATGGCGGGGGAGCAGAGAAAAGGTGAGTATTTTTTTTTTTTTTTAAATCTGTGCGTACACATTGGCCATACTACTACATGGATGACTATGGGGAGTGTATTATACTATATGGAGGACTATGGGGAGTGTAATATACTATATGGAGGACTATGGGGGTGCATTATACTATATGGAGGACTATGGGGAGTGTATTATACTATATGGAGGACTATGGGGAGTGCATTATACTGTATGAAGAACTAAGGGGAGTGCATTATACTGTATGGAGGACTATGGGGAGTGCATTATACTATCTGGAGGACTATAGGGAGTGCAGTATACTGTATGGAGGACTATGGGGAGTGCATTATACTGTATGAAGGACATTGGGGAGAGCATTATACTGTATGGAGGACTATGGAGAGTGCATTATACTATCTGCAGGACTATAGGGAGTGCAGTATACTGTATGGAGGACTATGGGGAGTGCATTAAACTGTATGAAGGACTATGGGGAGTGTATTATACTATATGGAAGACTATGTGGAGTGCATTATACTATATGGAGGACTATGGGGAATGCATTATACTACAGTATGTGGAGGACTATGGGGAGTATATTATACTGTATGGAGGACTATGGGGAGTGCATTATACTATATGGAGGACTATGGAGAGTGCATTATACTATATGGAGGACTATGGGGAGTGCATTATACTGTATGGAGGACTATGGGGAGTGCAGTATACTGTATGGAGAACTATGGGGAGTGTATTATACTGTATGGAGGACTATTGTGAGTGTATTTTACAATATTGAGGACTATGGGGAGTGCATTACACTATATGGAGGACTATGGGGAGTGTATTACAGTATATAGAGGACTATGTTGAGTGTATTATACTGTATGGAGGACTATGGGGAGTGCATTATACAGTATGGAGGACTATGGGGAGTGCATTATACTGTATGGAGGACTATGGGGAGTGCATTATACTGTATGGAGGACTATGAGGAGTGCATTATACTATATGGAGGACTATGGGGAGTGCATTATAATATATGAAGGACTATGGGGAGTGCAGTATACTATATGGAGAACTATGGGGAGTGCATTATACAGTATGGAGGACTATGGGGAGTGCAGTATACTGTATGGAGGACTATGGGGAATGCTTTATACTGTATGGAGGACTATTGGGAATGTATTTTAGTATATTGAGTACTATGGGGAGTGTATTATACTATATGGAGGACTATGGGGAGTGCATTACACTATATGGAGGACTATGGGGAGTGTGTTATAGTATATAGAGGACTATGTTGAGTGTATTATACTGTATGGAGGACTATGGGGAGTGCATTATACTGTATGGGGGACGATGGAGAGTGCATAATACTGTATGGAGGAATATGGGGAGTGTATTATACTATATGGAGGACTATGGGGAATGCATTATACTGTATGGAGGACTATTGGGAATTTATTTTAGTATATTGAGGACTATGGGGAGTGTATTATACTATATGGAGGACTATGGGGAGTGCATTACACTATATGGAGGACTATGGGGAGTGTGTTATAGTATATAGAGGAATATGGTGAGTGTATTATACTGTATGGAGGACTATGGGGAGTGCATTATACTGTAAGGGGGACTATGGGGAGTGCATAATACTGTATGGAGGACTATGGGGAGTGTATTATACTATATGGAGGACTATGGGGAGTGCATTATACTGTATGGAGGACTATGGGGAGTGCATTATACTATATGGAGGACTCTGGGGAGTGCATTATATTATATGGAGGACTAGGGGGAGTGCAGTATACTATATGGAGGACTATGGGGAGTGCAGTATACTATATGGAGAACTATGGGGAGTGCATTATACTATACGGAGGACTATGGGGAGTGCATTATACTGTATGGAAGACTATAGTTAGTGCAGTATACTGTATGGAGGACTATGTAGAGTGCATTATACTGTATGATGGACTATGGGGAGTGTATTAAACTATATGGAAGACTATATGGTGTGCAGTATACTGTATGGAGGTCTATGTGGAGTGCATTATACTATATGTAGGATTATGGGGAGTGCATTACACTATATGGAGGACTATGGTGGTGCATTATACTATATGGAGGACTATGGGGAGTGCATTATACTATATGTAGGATTATGGGGAGTGCATTACACTATATAGAGGACTATGGTGGTGCATTATACTATATGGAGGACTATGGGGAGTGCATTATACTGTATGGAGGACTATGGGGAGTGCATTATACTGTATGAAGGACTATGGGGAGTGCATTATACTATATGGAGGACTATGGGGAGTGCATTATACTGTATGCAGGACTATGGTGAGTGTATTATACTGTATGGAGGACTATGTGGAGTGCATTATACTATATGGAGGACTATGGGGAGTGCATTATACTGTATGGAGGACTATGTGGAGTGCATTATACTATATGGAGGACTATGGGGAGTGCATTATACTATATGCAGTACCATGCGGAGTGCATTATACTGTATGGAGGACAATGGGGAGTGCATTATACTATATGGAGGACTATGGGGAGTGCATTATACTATATGGAGGACTATGGGGAGTGTATTATACTGTATGGAGGACTATGGGGAGTGCATTATTCTGTATGAAGGACTATGGGGAGTGTATTATACTATATGGAGGACTATGGGGAGTCCATTATACTGTATGGAGGACTATGGGGAGTGCATTATACTATATAGAGGACTATGGGGAGTGCATTATACTGTATGGAGGACTATGAGGAGTGCATTATACTATATGGAGGACTATGGGGAGTATATTATACTGTATTGAGGACTATGGGGAGTGTATTATACTGTATGGAGGACTACGGGGAGTGCATTATACTATATGGAGGACTATGGGGAGTGCATTATACTATATGGAGGACTATGGGGAGTATATTATACTGTATGGAGGACTATGGGAGTGTATTATACTGTATGGAGGACTATGGGGAGTGCATTATACTGTATGGAGGACTATGGGGAGTGCATTATACTATATGGAGGACTATGGGGAGTGCATTATACTATATGGAGGACTATGGGGAGTGTATTATACTATATGGAGGACTATGGGGAGTGCATTATACTATATGGAGGACTATGGGGAGTGCATTATACTGTACAGAGGACTATGGGGAGTGTATTATACTACATGGAGGACTATGGGGAGTGTATTATATTATATGGAGGACTATGGGGAGTGTATTATACTACATGGAGGACTATGGGGAGTGTATTATACTATATGGAGGACTATAGGGAGTGCATTATACTATATGGAGGCCTATGGGGAGTGCATTATACTATATGGAGGACTATGGAGAGTGCAGTATACTATATGGAGGACTATGGGCAGTGCATTATACTATATGGAGGACTATGGGGAGTGCATTATACTAATATGGAGGACTATAGGGAGTGCAGTATACTGTGTGGAGTACTATGGGGAGTGCATAATACTATATGGAGGACTATGGGGAGTGCATTACACTATATGGAGGACTATAGGGAGTGCAGTATACTGTGTGGAGTACTATGGGGAGTGCATAATACTATATGGAGGACTATGGGGAGTGCATTACACTATATGGAGGACTATGGTGGTGCATTATACTATATGGAGGACTATGGGGTGTGCAGTATACTATAAGGAGGACTATGGGGAGTGCATTATACTATATGGAGGACTATAGGGAGTGCATTATACTTTATGGAGGACTATGGGGAGTGCATTATACTATATGGAGGACTATGGGGAGAGCATTATACTATACGGAGGACTATACAGAGTGCATTATACTAATATGAAGGACTATAGGGAGTGCAGTATACTGTATGGAGCACTATGGGGAACGCATTATACTATATGGAGGTCTATGGAGAGTATTCTATAGTATATAGAGGACTATGGTGAATGTAATATAATGTATGGAAGAATATGGGGAGTGCATTATACTGTAGGAGGACTATGGGGAGTGTATTATACTATATGGAGGATTATGGGGAATGCATTATACTATATAGAGGCCTATGGGGAGTCCATTATAATGTATGAAGAACTAAGGGGAGTGCATTAACCTGTATGGAGGACTATGGGGAGTGCATTATACTATATGGAGGACTAAGGGGAGTGCATTAAACTGTATGGAGGACTATGAGGAGTGCATTATACTATATGGAGGACTATGGGGAGTGCATTATACTACAGTATATGGAGGACTATGGGGAGGGAGTACATTATACAATATGCAGTACCTTGGGAAGTGCATTATACTGTATGGAGGACAATGGAGAGTGCATTATACTTTATGGAGGACTATGGGTAGTGCATTATACTATATGGAGAAGTATGGGGAGTGCATTATACTATATGGAGGACTATGGTGAGTGAAGTATAGTATATAGAGGACTTTGGTGAGTGTATTATACTGTATGGAGGACTATGGGGAGTGCATTATACTATATGGAGGACTATGGGGAGAGTATTATAGTATATAGAGGAATATAGGGAGTGAAGTATACTGTATGGAGGACTATGGGGAGTGCATTATACCGTATGGAGGACTATGGGGAGTACATTATACTGTACGGAAGACTATGGGGAGTGTATTATACTATATGGAGGACTATGGGGAGTGTATTATACTATATGGAGGACTATGGGGAGTGCATTATATTATACGGAGGACTATGGGGAGTGCATTATACTATATGGAGGACTATAGTGAGTGCAGTATACTGTATGGAGTACTATGGGGAGTGCATTATACTGTATGAAGGACTATGGGGAGTGTATTATACTATATGGAAGACTATGGGGAGTGCATTATACTATATGGAGGACTATGGGGAGTGCATTATACTACAGTATATGGAGGACTATGGGGAGTGCATTATACTATGTGGAGGACTATGGGGAGTGTATTATAGTATATAGAGGACTATAGGGAGTGCAGTATACTGTATGGAGGACTATGCGGAGTGCATTATACTGTAGGGAGGACTATTGGGAGTGCATTATTCCGTATGGAGGACTATGGGGAGTGCATTATACTGTACGGAGGACTATGGGGAGTGAATTATACTACATGGAGGACTATGGGGAGTGCATTATACTATATGTTGGACTATGGGGAGTGCATTATACTATATGGAGGACTATGGAGAGTGCAGTATACTATAAGGAGGACTATAGGGAGTGCATTATACTGTATGGAGGACTATAGGGAGTGTATTATACTATATGGAGGACTATGGGGAGTGCATTATACTATATGGAGGACTATGGGGAGTGCAATATACTATATGGAGGACTATGGGGAGTGCATTATACTATATGGAGGACTATGGGGAGTGCAGTATACTATATGGAGGACTATGGGGAGAGCATTATAGTATACGGAGGACTATAGGGAGTGCATTATACTAATATGACGGAATATAGGGAGTGCAGTATACTGTATGGAGCACTATGGGGAGTGCATTATACTATATGGAGGACTATGGAGAGTATACTATAGTATATAGAGGAATATGGTGAATGTAATATACGGTATGGAAGAATATGGGGAGTGCATTATACTGTAGGAGGACTATGGGGAGTGTATTATACTATATGGAGGATTATGGGGAATGCATTATAGTATATAGAGGCCTATGGGGAGTCCATTATAATGTATGAAGAACTAAGGGGAGTGCATTAACCTGTATGGAGGACTATGGGGAGTGCATTATACTATATGGAGGACTAAGGGGAGTGCATTAAACTGTATGGAGGACTATCGGGAGTACATTATACTATATGGAGAACTATGGGGAGTGCATTATACTACAGTATATGGAGGACTATGGGGAGGGAGTACATTATACAATATGCAGTACCTTGGGAAGTGCATTATACTGTATGGAGGACAATGGAGAGTGCATTATACTTTATGGTGGACTATGGGTAGTGCATTATACTATATGGAGGAGTATGGGGAGTGCATTATACTATATGGAGGACTATGGTGAGTGAAGTATAGTATATAGAGGACTATGGTGAGTGTATTATACTGTATGGAGGACTATGGGGAGTGCATTATACTATATGGAGGACTATGGGGAGAGTATTATAGTATATAGAAGACTATAGGGAATGCAGTATACTGTATGGAGGACTATGGGGAGTGCATTATACTGTACGGAAGACTATGGGGAGTGTATTATACTATATGGAGGACTATGGGGAGTGCATTATACTATATGGAGGACTATGGGGAGTGCATTATACTATATGGAGGACAATGGGGAGTGCATTAAATTATACAGAGGACTATGGGGAGTGCATTATACTATATGGAGGACTATAGTGAGTGCAGTATACTGTGTGGAGTACTATGGGGAGTGCATTATACTGTATGAAGGACTATGGGGAGTGTATTATACTATATGGAAGACTGTGGGGAGTGCATTATACTATAAGGAGGACTATGGGGAGTGCATTATACTACAGTATATGGAGGACTATGGGGAGTGCATTATACTATATGGAGGACTATGGGAAGTGTATTATAGTATATAGAGGACTATAGGGAGTGCAGTATACTGTATGGAGGACTATGCGGAGTGCATTATACTGTATGGAGGACTATTGGGAGTGCATTATACCGTATGGTGGACTATGGGGAGTGCATTATACTGTACAGAGGACTATGGGGAGTGTATTATACTACATGGAGGACTATGGGGAGTGCATTATACTATATGGAGGACTATGGGGAGTGTATTATACTATATGGAGGACTATGGCGAGTGCAGTATACTATAAGGAGGACTATTGGAAGTGCATTATATTGTATGGAGGACTATAGGGAGTGCATTATACTATATGGAGGACTATGGGGAGTGCATTATACTATATGGAGGACTATGGGAAGTGCAGTATACTATATGGAGGACTATGGGGAGTGCATTATACTATACGGAGGACTATGGGGAGTGCATTATCCTAATATGGAGGACTATAGGGACTGCAGTACACTGTATGGAGGACTATGGGGAGTGCATAATACTATATGGAAGACTATGGGGAGTGCATTATACTATATGGAGGACTATGGGGAGTGCATTATACTATATGGAGGACTATAGGGAGTGCATTTTACTATATGGAGGACTATGGGGAGTGCATTATGCTATATGGAGGACTATGGGGGTGCATTATACTATATGGAGGACTATGGGGAGTTCATTATACTATATGGAGGACTATGGGGAGTGCAGTATACTATATGGAGGACTATGAGGAGAGCATTATACTATACGGAGGACTATTGGGAGTGCATTATACTAATATGAAGTACTATAGGGAGTGCAGTATACTGTATGGAGGACTATGTGGAGTGCATTATACTGTATGGAGGACTATGGAGAGTATACTATAGTATATAGAGGACTATGGTGAATGTAATATACTGTATGGAAGAATATGGGTAGTGCATTATACTGTATGGAGAACTATGGGGAGTGTATTATACTATATGGAGGATTATGGGGAATGCATTATACTATATAGAGGCCTATGGGGAGTCCATTATAATGTATGAAGAACTAAGGGGAGTGCATTAAACTGTATGGAGGACTATGGGGAGTGCATTATACTATATGGAGGACTAAGGGGAGTGCATTAAACTTTATGGAGGACAATGGGTAGTGAATTATGCATTATGGAGGACTATGGGGAAAGCATTATACTACAGTGTATGGAGGACTATGGGGAGTGCATTATACTATATGGAGGACTATGGGGAGTGTATTATACTATATGGAGGAGTATGGGGAGTGCATTATACTATATGCAGGACTATGGTGAGTGAAGTATAGTATATAGAGGACTGTATTATACTGTATGGAGGACTATGGGGAGTGCATTATACTATATGGAGGACTATGGGGAGAGTATTATAGTATATAGAGGACTATAGGGAGTGCAGTATACTGTATGGAGGACTATGGAGAGTGCATTATACCATACGGAGGACCATGGGGAGTGCATTATACTGTATGGAGGACTCTGGGGAGTGTATTATACTATATGGAGGAGTATGGGGAGTGCATTATACTATATGGAGGACTATGGGGAGTGCATTATACTATACGGAGGACTATGGGGAGTGCATTATAGTATATGGAGGACTATAGTGAGTCCAGTATACTGTATGGAGTACTATGGGGAGTGCATTATATTGCATGAAGGACTATGGGGAGTGTATTATACTATATGGAAGACTTTGGGGAGTGCATTATACTATATGGAGGACTATGGGGAGTGCATTATATTATAGTACATGGAGGACTATGGGGAGTGCATTATACTATATGGAGGACTATGGGGAGTGTATTATAGTATATAGAGGACTATAGGGAGTGCAGTATACTGTATGGAGGACTATGCGGAGTGCATTATACTGTATGGAGGACTATTGGGAGTGTATTATACTATATTGAGGACTATGGGGAGTGCCTTATACTATATGGAGAACTATGGGGAGTGTATTATAGTATATAGAGTACTATGGTGAGTGTATTATACTGTTTGGAGGACTATGGGGAGAGCATTATACTATATAGAGGACTATGGGGAGTGTATTATAGTATATAGAGGACTATAGGGAGTGCAGTATACTGTTTGAAGGACTATGGGGAGTGCATTATACTGTATGGAGGACTATTGGGAGTGTATTATGTTACGCCCGTGCCCGGACTGTCTGGCGTGACCATGATTAGTGATCCCACTGTACCATGAACCGAGGATTGCCTGGAGGGGCGTAACTTAGTATCAACCCGATCCGACCAAGGTCGCATGGCGGCTCAGTCGACTCCGTGAACCAAGGAGGAACCGAGCAGAGGGACCAGGTGCTACTCCAGGTCAGACCCCGGTCACAGCTGTTGACCCACACCGGGGAATGCAGGAACAGGCAGGTTAGACTGGCATACAGACATGTGGAAATTGGCAGGCACGGTCGGTATGCAGACAGGTGGGTACTGGTAAGCACGGCTGGTATGCAGACAGGTGGGTACTGGCCGCATGGCTGGTATGCAGACAGGTGGGTACTGGCAAGCACGGCTGGTATGCAGACAGGTGGGTACTGGCAAGCACGGCTGGTATGCAGTCAGGTGGGTACTGGCAAGCACCGCTGGAGTGCAGACAGGGAGATACTGGCAAGCACAGCTGGAGTGCAGACAGGGAGGTACTAGCAGGTTGGAGCGCAGGCTGGATAGAGTCCAGAACAGACTGGGAGACAGGAACAGAGCCGCAGATGCGGTAGACAAGCAGAGTAAAGCGAAACCGCCGGAGCGGAGGACAAGGCAGAGCAGAGCGGAACCGCCGGATTGGTGGACAAGGCAGAGCAGAGCGAAACCGCAGGTGCGGTGAGCAAGCAGAGCAGAGCGAAACCGCAGGTGCGGTGGACAAAGCAGAGCAGAGCGAAACTGCCGGAGCTGTGGACAAGGCAGAGCAGAGAGGAGCCGCCGGAGCAGTGGTCAAGGCAGAGCAGAGCGAAACCGCAGGTGCGGTAAGCAAGTAGAGCAGAGCGAAACCGCAGGTGCGGTGGACAAGGCGGAGCAGAGCGAAACCGCCGGAGCGGTGGACAAGGCAGAGCAGAGCGAAACCGCAGGTGCGGTAAGCAAGCAGACCAGAGTAAAACCGCAGGTGCGGTGGACAAGGCAGAGCAGAGCGAAACCGCCGGAGCGGTGGACAAGGCAGAGCAGAGCGAAACCGCAGGTGCGGTGGACAAGGCAGAGCAGAGAGGAACCGCCGAAGCAGTGGGCAAGGCAGAGCAGAGAGAAAACGCTGGCGCGGTGAGCAAGCAGAGCAGAACAGGGCTGAAGGTGCAGGCAGAGAGGACAGGGCTCGGTTCACATGGAACAGACTGGAAGATACAGGAAGATGGCTAGAACACAGGAGGTAGATACGGAGGAAGGGAAAAGGGACAAGCAGAACCAGATACACACAAGGTACTTACAATGAAGTAGCGAGTGGACACAAAACTCACAAACAGAAGTACAGAGACAACGAGTTGGAGGTAGGTGCAGGTTCAGACACTGCAGGAAAAGGGAGGGTACGGACATAGAGACAATCAGGTAACAGGCTAGGAGACAGTTCAGACAGGAACTGATACTGCAACGAGATACAGGAATGAGCCTGGATATACGTCCCCCAGGGTGGCGGAAATGGACTAGAAGTCACAGATAACAGGCCTGGGTATGTAGCCCCCAGGGTGGCGGAAACAGACTTGAAGTGAGAGATAACAGGCCTTGGTATGCAGCCCCCAGGGTGGCAGAAACAGAAAGATACAGGACAAGACCTGGCAACTCAGAGGCAAGGAGCACACTGAAAGTTAGTCCTGCTCAGGGACCTCCTTCTGCGTGGAGGGGGTTTAAATATCCAGTGACTTGCAGCAATAGGCTGGAGACGCATTAGGAGTGCGCCCTCAGCAGCTATAAGAATCAGGAAGTAACTGGGCTGCCGCCCTAAGCAGTCAGATAAGAGACATGCGCACAGCATGAACTGGAGCAAGGTTTGCAGGCTGGACTGATGGGTAAGATTGCGGTCTTGCATGGTGGGAGGTGGTGCACTATGCAAGCACGCCGTCAGGGATGTTACATATTATACTATATGGAGGACTATGGGGAGTGCATTATACTATATTGAGGACTATGGGGAGTGTATAATAGTATATAGAGGACTATGGTGAGTGTATTATACTGTATGGAGGACTATGGGGAGTGCATTATACTATATAGAGGTCTATGGGGAGTGCACTATACTGTATGAAGAACTAAAGGGAGTGCATTATACTGTATGGAGGACTATGGGGAGTGCATTATACTATATGGAGGACTATGGGGAGTGCATTATACTACAGTATATGGAGGACTATGGTGAGTGTATTATACTGTATGGAGGACTATGGGGAGGGCATTATATTGTATAGAGGCCTATGGGGAGTGCATTATACTGTATGAAGAACTAAGGGGAGTGCATTATGCTGTATGGAGGACTATGAGGAGTGCATTATACTATATGGAGGACTATGGGGAGTGCATTATTCTACAGTATATGGAGGACTATGGGGAGTGCATTATATTGTATGGAGGACAATGGGGATTGTATTATATTATATGGAGGACTATGGGGTGTGCATTATACAATATGGAGGACTATGGAGAGTGCATTATCCTATATGGAGGACTATAGGGAGTGCATTATACTATATGGAGGACTATGGAGAGTGCATTATACTATATGGAGGACTATGGGGAGTGCATTATACTGTATGGAGGACTATGGGGAGAGTATTATAGTATAAAGAGGACTATGGTGAATGGATTATACTATATGAAGGACTATGGGGAGTGTATTACACTATATAGAGGACTATGGGGGGTGTATTATACTGTATGGAGGGCTATGGGGAGTGCATTATATTATATGGAAGACTATGGGGAGTGTATTATATTATATAGAGGACTATAGGGATTGCAGTATACTGTATGGAGGACTATGGGGAGTGCATTATACTGTATGGAGGACTATGGGGAGTGTATTATACTACATGGAGGACTATGGGGAGTGCATTATACTATATGGAGGACTATGGGGAGTGTATTATACTATATGGAGGACTATGGGGAGTGCAGTGTACTATACGGAGGACTATGGGGAGTGTATTATACTATAAGGAGGACTATGGGGAGTGCATTATACTGTATGGAGGACTATAGGGAGTGCATTATACTATATAGAGGACTATGGGGAGTGCAGTATGCTATATGGAGGACTATGGAGAGTGCATTATACTATACCGAGGACTATGGGGAGTGCATTATACTAATATGGAGGACTATAGGGACTGCAGTATACTATATGGAGGACTATGGGGAGTGCATTATACTATATGGAGGACTATAGGGAGTGCATTATACTATATGGAGGACTATGGGGAGTGCATTATACTATATGGAGGACTATGGGGGTGCATTATACTATATGGAGGACTATGGGGAGTGCATTATACTACAGTATATGGAGGACTATGGTGAGTGTATTATACTGTATGGAGGACTATGGGGAGGGCATTATATTGTATAGAGGCCTATGGGGAGTGCATTATACTGTATGAAGAACTAAGGGGAGTGCATTATGCTGTATGGAGGACTATGAGGAGTGCATTATACTATATGGAGGACTATGGGGAGTGCATTATTCTACAGTATATGGAGGACTATGGGGAGTGCATTATATTGTATGGAGGACAATGGGGATTGTATTATATTATATGGAGGACTATGGGGTGTGCATTATACAATATGGAGGACTATGGAGAGTGCATTATCCTATATGGAGGACTATAGGGAGTGCATTATACTATATGGAGGACTATGGAGAGTGCATTATACTATATGGAGGACTATGGGGAGTGCATTATACTGTATGGAGGACTATGGGGAGAGTATTATAGTATAAAGAGGACTATGGTGAATGGATTATACTATATGAAGGACTATGGGGAGTGTATTACACTATATAGAGGACTATGGGGGGTGTATTATACTGTATGGAGGGCTATGGGGAGTGCATTATATTATATGGAAGACTATGGGGAGTGTATTATATTATATAGAGGACTATAGGGATTGCAGTATACTGTATGGAGGACTATGGGGAGTGCATTATACTGTATGGAGGACTATGGGGAGTGTATTATACTACATGGAGGACTATGGGGAGTGCATTATACTATATGGAGGACTATGGGGAGTGTATTATACTATATGGAGGACTATGGGGAGTGCAGTGTACTATACGGAGGACTATGGGGAGTGTATTATACTATAAGGAGGACTATGGGGAGTGCATTATACTGTATGGAGGACTATGGAGAGTGCATTATACTATATAGAGGACTATGGGGAGTGCAGTATGCTATATGGAGGACTATGGAGAGTGCATTATACTATACCGAGGACTATGGGGAGTGCATTATACTAATATGGAGGACTATAGGGACTGCAGTATACTATATGGAGGACTATGGGGAGTGCATTATACTATATGGAGGACTATAGGGAGTGCATTATACTATATGGAGGACTATGGGGAGTGCATTATACTATATGGAGGACTATGGGGGTGCATTATACTATATGGAGGACTATGGGGAGTGCATTATACTATATGGAGGACAATGGGGAGTGCAGTATACTATATGGAGGACTATGGGAAGAGCATTATACTATAAGGAGGACTATGGGGAGTGCATTATACTAATATGAAGGACTATAGGGAGTGCAGTATACTGTATGGAGGACTATGGGGAGTGCATTATACTGTATGGAGGACTATGGAGAGTATACTATAGTATATAGAGGACTATGGTGAATGTAATATACTGTATGGAAGAATATGGGGAGTGCATTATACTGTATGGAGGACTATGAGGGAGTGTATTATACTATATGGAGGATTATGGGGAATGCATTATACTATATAGAGGCCTATGGGGAGTTCATTATAATGTATGAAGAACTAAGGGGAGTGCATTAAACTGTATGGAGGACTATGGGGAGTGCATTATACTATATGGAGGACTAAGGGGAGTGCATTAAACTGTATGGAGGACTATGGGGAGTGCATTATGCTATATGGAGGACTATGGGGAGAGCATTATACTACAGTATATGGAGGACTATGGGGAGTACATTATACAATATGTAGGACCTTGGGAAGTGCATTATACTGTATGGAGGACTATGGAGAGTGCATTATACTTTATGGAGGACTATGGGTAGTGCATTATACTATATGGAGGAGTATGGAGAGTGCATTATACTATATGGAGGAGTATGGGGAGAGTATTATACTATATGGAGGACTATGGAGAGTGCATAATACTATATGGAGGACTATGTGGAGTGCATTATACTGTATGTAGGACTTTGGGGAGTGTATTATACTGTATGGAGGACTATGGGGAGTATATTATACTATATGGAAGACTATGGAGAGTGCATTATACTATATGGAGGACTATGGGGAGTGCATTATACTGTATGGAGGACTATGGGGAGTGAAGTATACTGTATAGAGGACTATGGGGAGGGCATTATACTGTATGGAGGACTATTGGGAGTGTATTTTACTATATTGAGGACTATGTGGAGTGCATTACACTATATGGAGGACTATGGGGAGTGTATTATAGTATATAGAGGACTATGGTGAGTGTATTATACTTTATGGAGGACTATAGGGAGCGCATTATACTGTATGGAGGACTATGGGGAGTGCATTATACTATATGGAGGACTATGGGGAGTGCATTATACTATATGGAGGACTATGGGGAGTGCATTATACTATATGGAGGACTATGGGGTGCATTATACTATATGGAGGACTATGGGGAGTGCATTATACTGTATGGAGGACTATGGGGAGTGCATTATAATATATGGAGGACTATGGGGAGTGCATTATACTATATGGAGGACTATGAGGAGTACATTGTACTATATGGAGGACTATGGGGAGTGCATTATACTATATGGAGGACTATGGGGAGTGCATTATGCTATATGGAGGACTATGAGGAGTACATTGTACTATATGGAGGACTATGGGGAGTGCATTATACTATATGGAGGACTATGGGGAGTGCATTATACTATACGGAGGACTATGGGGAGTGTATTATACTATATGGAGGACTATGGGGAGTGCATTATACTATATGGAGGACTATGGGGAGTACATTGTACTATATGGAGGACTATGGGGAGTGTATTATACTATATGGAGGACTATGGGGAGAGCATTATACTGTATGGAGGACTATGGGAAGTGTATTATTCTTCGGCTATAGAGCCCCATGTCTTGTATGTATGCCCCTGGTGACTATAATGGTTTATTTTTTTGTATACATTAAAGAACAGCAGCAGAGCGGGGACATATACCAGGATGGAGGACATGGGAGGGGCCCGGACCAAATCGGGCACAGGGGTCCATCAGACTCTAGTATCGCCACTGTTGGTGCCATCCTCATGGCGACTGCTCCTTCGTCACAGGTAATAAATCTGACTTTACACGGGAGCTCTGGAGATTGTGGCCAGGAGCGGGCATGGTGCCAGCATCCCTACATCACCACCTACCCTGCACTTATCATGGGCGGCCGGAAGTGCAGCAGCAGCTGGGGCCCCATGACTTTGCCTCTTCCAAGTCCTCAGCTGGAGTTTCACTTTGAGCTTTTCTGGGTCCCTCCAGGAGGGCTGATTTTAATGAATTTCTTCTTGGCTTTGATGCAGTTCTGTGCCCGGTGGGAGCTGGTGACGGGGAAGGGGAGGGGGCTGCAGAGTTATTAGACTATACTTTCTGGAGTTATTTCGTTCCCTTCTTGCATATGATGGATCCGGAGGTTCAGTGAAATTAGATTAGGAGCTCTGATCTCGGAGGGGCGCGGGTGCAGGGTCTCTGATGTGTATTCATTTTACTTTGTGCCTCCACTTTTTCCCACAATGCCATACACGGCGGCCTTTCCCTGCACTGGGGCACCCACAGAAGTCTGAGCGCCCCGTGCTGCACCGAGGAGCGACAGCGTTATCTGCTGGCGTCGTCCATCTGCCGTGCGGCAATCTACCGTGTTCACAGTCTATTAATCCGGTCTTGTTCCCCATTTTCATTGTTGCAGGTGGAGCCGCTGCGAAATGTCACCCAGCTTAATTGCACCTATTTAACATGAAGCTTCGCGGGGGGCCGCGCCGTCTCCAGATAAATGGCGCGTCCTGTCAGGGTGAATAATATGGCTGCCATGTCACACGAGTGTTTAATCACTGAAGAGATTTATGGAAAAGATGGAAATTAATATTAATACTGAATAGAGTGTGGACAGAAACAGTCAGCTGTGTATGGGGGTCTCATTTATCACCCCCCTCTATATCTCTACCCCTGGGATATTCATTTCCCTCTCTCTCTTATCCCCCTTTCTCAGGCTCATCCTCACCCCCTCTAATCCTTTCTCACCCCCTCTTACCCGCTCTTTCGCCCCCTATGATCCTCTCTTTCCGCCTCTGATTATCTCTCTCCCCCTCTGATCCTCTTCTGCTCTCTCGCCTCCTCTGATCCTCTCTCGCCTCCTCTGATCCTCTCTCACTCCCTCTGAACATCTCTCACCCCCTCACTTCTTCTTGCCCCCTCTCATCCTCTTCCGCTCTCTTGCCCCCTCTGATCCTCTCGCACTTTCTTGCCCCCTCTGATCCTTTTGCCCCCTCTGATCCTCTCTTACCACCTCTGATCCTCATACGCTCTTGCCCATTTTGATCCTTTTGCGCTCTCTCGCCCTCTCTGATCCTCTCTCGCCCCCTCTGATCATTTCTCTCTCCCTCTGATCCTCTCACGCTTTCTTGCCCACTCTGATCCTCTTGCGGTCTCACACTCTCTCTGATCCTCTTGCCCCCTCTGATCCTCTCCCGCCTCCTTTGATGCTCTCTCGCCCCCTCTGATCCTCTCTCGTCCCTGCTGATCTTCTTTCGCCCCCTCTGATATTCTCTCGCCCCCGCTGATCTTCTCTCGTCCCCTCTGATCTTCTCTCGCCCCCTCTCATCCTCTCGTGCCCCCTCTGATCCTCTTGCGCCCCCTCTGACCCTCTCTCTCTCCCTTTGATCCTCTCGCTCTCTCTAGCCCCCTCTGATCCTCTCTCGCCCACTCTGACACTCTCTCGCCCACTCTGACCCTCTCTCACCCCCTCTGATCCTCTCGCGCCCCCTCTGATCCTCTCGCATACCCTCTGATCCTCTCTCGCCCCCTCTGATCCTCCCTCGCCCCTATGATCCTCTTTCGCCCCCTTTGATCCTCTTTCATCCCCTTTGATCCTCTCTCGCTCCCTATGATCCTCTCTTGCTCCCTTTGCTCTTCTCTTGCCCCCTCTGATCCTCTCTCGGCCCATCTAATCCTCTCTCGTCCCCTCTGATCTTCTCTCTTCCCCTCTGATCTTCTCTCGCCCACTCTAATCTTCTCTCGCCCCCTCTCATCCTCTCGTGCCCCCTCTGATCCTCTCGCGCTCCCCCTGATCCTCTCGCACCCCCTCTGATCCTCTTGCTCTCTCTAGCCCCCTCTGATCCTCTCTCGCCCCCTCTTACACTCTCTCACCCCCTCTGACCCTCTCTCGCCCCCTCTGATCCTCTCGCACCCCCTTTGATCCTCTCGCATCCACTCTGATCCTCTCTCGCCCCCTCTAATCCTCCCTCGACCCTATGATCCTCTTTCGCCCCCTTTGATCCTCTCTCGCCCCCTCTGATCCTCTCTTGCTCCCTTTGCTCTTCTCATGTCCCCTCTGATCCTCTCTCGCCCCCTCTAACCCTCTCTCGCCCCCTCTGATCGTCTCTCGCCCTCTCTGATCCTCTCTCGCTCCCTGTCATCCTCTCTCGCTCCCTGTGATCCTCTCTCGCTCCCTGTGATCCTCTCTTGCCCCCTCTGATCCTCTCTCACCCCCTCTAACCCTCTCTCGCCCCCTCTGATCCTCTCTCGCCCCCTCTGATCCTCTCTTGCCCCCTCTGATCCTCTCTCGCTCCCTGTGATCCTCTCTCGCCCCCTCTGATCCTCTCTCGCTCCCTGTGATCCTCTCTTGCCCCCTCTGATCCTCTCTCGCCCCCTCTAACCCTCTCGCCCCCTCTGATACTCTCTCGCCCCCTCTGATCCTCTCTTGCACCCTCTGATCCTCTCTCGCCCCCTCTGATCCTCTCACGCTCCCTGTGATCCTCTCTCGCCCCTCTGATCCTCTCTCGCTCCCTGTGATCCTCTCTCGCCCCCTCTGATCCTCTCTTGCTCCCTTTGCTCTTCTCTTGTCCCCTCTGATCCTCTCTCGCCCTCTCTAACCCTCTCTCGCCCCCTCTGATCCTCTCTCACCCTCTCTGATCCTCTCTCGCTCCCTGTGATCCTCTCTCGCTCCCTGTGATCCTCTCTCGCTCCCTGTGATCCTCTCTCGCCCCCTCTGATCCTCTCTCACCCCCTCTAACCCTCTCTCGCCCCCTCTGATCCTCTCTCGCCCCCTCAGATCCTCTCTTGCCCCCTCTGATCCTCTCTCGCCCCCTCTAACCCTCTCTCGCCCCCTCTGATACTCTCTCGCCCCCTCTGATCCTCTCTTGCACCCTCTGATCCTCTCTCACCCCCTCTGATCCTCTCACACTCCCTGTGATCCTCTCTCGTCCCCTCTGATCCTCTCTCGCTCCCTGTGATCCTCTCTCGCCCCCTCTGATCCTCTCTCGCCCCCTCTGATCCTCTCTCACCCCCTCTAACCCTCTCTTGCCCCCTCTGATCCTCTCTCGCCCCCTCTGATCCTCTCTCGCTCCCTGTGATCCTCTCTCGCCCCCTCTGATCCTCTCTCGCTCCCTGTGATCCTCTCTCGCCCCCTCTGATTCTCTCTCGCCCCCTCTGATCCTCTCACGCTTTACCAGACGCTGGATGCCAGTGAAGATCATTAAACGTTGGGTGTTCAGTCTCTTCTAATTTTAGCAACTTCCTCCCACGTCATCCACTTTTAATTGAAAGCTTAATTATAAAATGAGATATGAAAACACATCATCTGCTCCTCGTATGACGGCTCCCACCTTTCCTGCGCAGTGTGAGAGGCGAGAAGACCGCCAGCCACGAAAGAGGAGGATGCCTCCAGAGCTGCTCCATCCATATGGTGTCAGCATGGCTGGTAAATAACCTGACCCTTGGGAGGACGACCACCAGTGACCACCACGGTCCCAATATGAGAGAAATGACAGCTGTGAGCGCCCGCCATTGTCGGCATCGAGGTCACATATGACGGATGATCTGCTGAAACCACAGAATGACGCCCCATGTCTGCGATAACAGATAACATTCAATCTGGGAGGGCTGCGCAAATGGCGAGGATCGGCACCAGGATCGGCACAGACGCCATTCCCAACCCAAAATTGTGGCCTCATTTATTGCTGCATTTGCAGAGCAAGTCTACATCGGGGGGATTTCCCAACTCATACCCCGAATATCCTCCATATATCCCACTGTATAGCCATCTGGTGCAAGTATCACCTATAGGCGCCTATGGAAATGACATAAACCATGCAGCATGAATTGCAGGATGTCTCTGTTGCATTCTAGATTGCAAAAAAGAGAGATATATCAGCCTGATGGAGGCATCCCAAAGACAAAGCATGCACGTACCATGAATAATACATGCAACACAAAAGCTTCCAAAAGTCTACTAATACTGCAATATTTGTCAAAATTCACAAAACCCAAACCCCTGCAAAGTTCTAGAGAAAGAGGAGAAAATGGGGAAAAAAAGAGTATTAAGGAGTCTAAATGGGCAACATTAATGGAAACTGTGAAGAATATTCAAGATAATCCCATGTCATTCATTGTGCCCCATTTGGCAGTGATTATAGAGAACTTCAATGTACAGTGTAAGTCAACACTCCGGCAAGGGAGGGGGCCGAGAGGCAGGGAGGGACATACCTCACAGCAGCTGTGAGCTGCACAGGACAACTCCCTGTGGACCCAACCATGCAGCTTCCTTTCTGTCCGATATTATAATTCAACACCGAGTTATGGGAATACGATACATCCCAGTGATACACCAAGTAGATTTTTGGAAACCTAAGAGAATGGGGAATGTCACCCTGGCTTTCAGCACAGTCCAGCGCATAGGGAAAGGGAGATACACGGCACAGCCTTGCGGGATCCCCTAGGGCCCCGGTGCTTGGTATCCACGAGTAGCAGGGGCCCAGCTGGACCCGATGACACCAGAACCAGCACCCTAGGACCGTCCAGTAAAGACGTATTGCCCATTTTAGTTTTTGGGAGTTTTAGCTGAGAGAGACCAGGGGTGGAGACTTAGGCTCAACCAGGGGGCAGTAAGGGGAGTGACTCAGAGAGGTTAAGAGCCCCAGCAGCCCTGGCTCCATTGTCTTTTTCCTTGGGAGGTCAAGACGTCACGTCGTGTGGGAGAAGTCCTGCAACAAAGAGAGAGGGACCCACAAGCCTCCCATGTGGCAGCCCTTCCTAAGAAAGCCAGGTCATCCATGTGACTGGTAACTGACTCTTAATAACTGCTTTATATCTTTTGTACAACTACTATTGTGTTTGCAACTCTGACCATTGTGTATGTATAACCTTTATGTATATAGTGTATTGTCTAGTGTGCCCCTAAGGCGATTATATATATAATTTAACCTTGGGCTGCTCTTTTATCTCGATCCACGAACTCTCACGTCCGTTATTCGGTCCAACAAACATGCTACCAGGCTGGTTTCTGGCCCGATATAATTCCCATTAACGGACCGGGGGGCTTGTATCTAATAGAAACTGGTGGCAGCTCTACCAGGCTGACAAGGTTCTGTTTCACTGGGGTCAGTGAGAGGGGCCTCTCAGCCTGTCAGGGGTGTGAGCTAGTGTGGTGCCACATCAGTGACTGAGTGGGCCACCTCTACTCACTCCCTGGTGCCTTCCTGTATCCGTGTGGACAGGGGATGTCTGTGTAGAACTGTACCAACCTGACCTTATGCGTCCTCGAGGGGGTGCAGAACGTCATGTTGGTGCAAAGGGCAGGTCCGTACCACATGCCCCGTCTGTTGTAATAGTGACGTCAGGCAGGTGGCGGGGTGTGGATTCATCACAAGCAGTGGCAGCGGTGGGATTCTGCGGGGTCTCTCTGCTGCCATTTCTTCATATTGGCGGCAACAGTGGGATTCTGCGGGATCTCTCTGCTGCCATTTCTTCACAAAGAGAATTAAGAAGTCTAAATGGGCAACATTCATGGAAACATAAATATTTGTATAAGTAGATCACTCGCCCTGTGGGTGCACGTTTCGCCAAGCAAAAATGGCTTCATCAGGAGCCATGAGACTGTGAACAGAACTGTGTTCAGGAGCTATACAAAGCCATGACTGGAATAATATCCAGACACATACCTTCCATAAACTGCAGGCTCAGTGTTGCTAAAATAAGTCCCTGGTTATGGTAATTACCTTATATTCCATATACAAAATATAAATTGCACCATTAATGTTGGATAAGATGTCGAAAGCCGCCAGAAAAGATATATTTTTGTATGGCAATTGCAAGATGGAAAGGTTTATGTGCATGCGTGCAAATCACCCAATATCAGTGACAGAAGTCACTCTGATAATTTAGGAGTATGTGTCCATATAAGATGCTGATGAAACGGGAGTATAGTAAAAATTAGACTTGAGCAAAACAATATGCAGGACTCTGGTCCCTTGGCCACGTCATTAATCTGTGGCAGCTGGACAGGAGCCCTGCGAACCTCCTCCATACCTACCGGCATCCCCGGCGCCTCTGCTGATGAGTTGTTGTGATTGATAGATATTATATTGACACTTGAAAACTCACAGACGGACATCTCCTCTCTCCGATGCTCGTGTGAAAGTATTTTCTTTTCTCTTTTGTTTAGGAATGTCGTTATCGATACCTGAAATATATTAATGATAATTATTGTTAAAAAATAATACGGGATGAGGAGTGTGTGCAGGGTGTGTGCATGAAGACGATATAAGACAGGTCATGTGCACAGCCTCATTACCTCTGATGAAGCCTTGCTACATGGCGATACGTGTAGACCGTGACCTGAACACAATGCAGGGTGGATACATGAAACCGATATATGACAAGTCCTGTGCACAGCCTCATTACTTCTGATGAAGCCTTGCTACATGGCGATACGTGTAGACTGTGACCTGAACACAATGCAGGGTGGATACATGAAGCCGATATAAGACAGATCCTGTGCACAGCCTCATTACCCCTGATGAAGCCTTGCTACATGGCGATACGTGTAGACTGTGACCTGAACACAATATGAGGTGGATATATGAAGCCGATACAATACAGGTCCTGTGCACACCCTCATTACCCCTGAGGAAGCCATGCTACATGGCAATACGTGTAAGCTGTGACCTGAACACAATGCAGGGTGGATACATGAAGCCGATATAAGACAGATCCTGTGCACAGCCTCATTACCCCTGATGAAGCCTTGCTACATGGCAACACGCATAAGCTGTGACCTGAACACAATGTAGGGTGGATACGTGAAGCCGATATAATACAGGTCCTATGCACAGCCTCATTACCTCTGATGAAGCCTTGCTACATGGCGCTACGTGTAGACTGTGACCTGAACACAATGCAGGGTGGATACATGAAGCCGATATAAGACAGATCCTGTGCACAGCCTCATTACCCCTGATGAAGCCTTGCTACATGGCAATACGCATAAGCTGTGACCTGAACACAATGTAGGGTGGATACGTGAAGCCGATATAATACAGATCCTGTGCACAGCCTCATTACCCCTGATGAAGCCTTGCTACATGGCAATACGCATAAGCTGTGACCTGAACACAATGTAGGGTGGATACGTGAAGCCGATATAATACAGGTCCTGTGCACAGCCTCATTACCTCTGATGAAGACTTGCTACATGGCGATACGTGTAGACTGTGACCTGCACACAATGCAGGGTGGATACATGAAGCTGATATAAGACAGCTCCTGTGCACAGCCTCATTACCCTTGATGAAGCCTTGCTGCATGGCGATACGTGTAGACTGTGACCTGAACACAATGCAGGGTGGATACATGAAGCCGATATAAGACAGGTCCTGTGCACAGCCTCATTACCTCTGATGAAGCCTTGCTACATGGAGATACGTGTAGACTGTGACCTGAACACTATGCAGGGTCGATACATTAAGCCGATATAAGACAGGTCCTGTGCACAGCCTCATTACCTCTGATGAAGCCTTGCTGCATGGCGATATGTGTAAGCTGTGACCTGAACACAATGCAGGGTGGATACATGAAACCGATATAATACAGATCTTGTGCACAGCCTCATTACCCCTGATGAAGCCTTGCTACATGGCGATACGGGTAGACTGTGACCTGAACACAATGTAGGGTGGAAACATGAAACCGATATAATACAGGTCCTGTGCACAGCCTCATTACCTCTGATGAAGCCTTGCTACATGGCGATACGTGTAGACTGTGACCTGAACACAATGCAGGGTAGATACATGAAGCCGATATAAGACAGGTCCTGTGAACACCTCATTACCCCTGATGAAGCCTTGCTACATGGCGATACGTGTAGACTGTGACCTGAACACAATGCAGGATGGATACATGAAGCCGATATAAGACAGGTCCTGTGCACAGCCTCATTACCCCTGATGAAGCCTTGCTACATGGCGATACGTGTAGACTGTGACCTGAACACAATGCAGAGTGCATACATGAAGCCGATATAAGACAGGTCCTGTGCACAGCCTCATTACCCCTGATGAAGCCTTGCTACATGGCGATACGCGTAAGCTGTGACCAGAACACAATGCAGGGTGGATACATGAAACCGATATAAGACAGGTCCTGTGCACAGCCTCATTACCCCTGATGAAGCCTTGCTACATGGCGGTACGTGTAAGCTGTGACCAGAACACAATGCAGGGTGGATACATGAAGCCGATATAAGACAGGTCCCGTGCACAGCCTCATTACCCCTGATGAAGCCTTGCTACATGGCGATACGTGTAGACTGTGACCTGAAGACAATGCAGGGTGGATACATGAAGCCGATATAAGACAGGTCCTGTGCACAGCCTCATTACCTCTGATGAAGCCTTGCTACATGGCGGTATGTGTAGACTGTGACATGAACACAATGCAGGGTGGATACATGAAACCGATATAATACAGATCCTGTGCACAGCCTCATTACCCCTGATGAAGCCTTGCTACATGGCGATACGTGTAGACTGTGACCTGAACACAATGCAGGGTGGATACATGAAACCGATATAAGACAGGGCCTGTGCACAGCCTCATTACCCCTGATGAAGCCTTGCTACATGGCGATACGTGTAGACTGTGACCTGAACACAATGCAGGGTGGATACATGAAGCCGATATAAGACACGTCCTGTGCACAGCCTCATTACCCCTGATGAAGCCTTGCTACATGGCGATACGTGTAGACTGTGACCTGAACACAATTCAGGGTGGATACATGAAGCCGATATAAGACAGGTCCTGTGCACAGCCTCATTACCCCTGATGAAGCCTTGCTACATGGCGATACGTGTAGACTGTGACCTGAACACAATGCAGGGTGGATACATGAAGCCGATATCAGACAGGTCCTGTACACAGCCTCATTACCCCTGATGAAGCCTTGCTACATGGCGATACGTGTAGACTGTGACCTGAACACAATGCAGGGTGGATACATGAAGCCGATATAAGACAGATCCTGTGCACAGCCTCATTACCTCTCATGAAGCCTTGCTACATGGCGATACGTGTAGACTGTGACCTGAACACAATGTAGGGCGGATACATGAAACCGATATAATACAGGTCCTGTGCACAGCCTCATTACCTCTGATGAAGCATTGCTACATGGCGATACGTGTAGACTGTGACCTGTACACAATGCAGGGTGGATACATGAAGCCAATATAATACAGATCCTGTGCACAGCCTCATTACCCCTGATGAAGCCTTGCTACATGGCGATACGTGTAGACTGTGACCTGAACACAATGCAGGGTGGATACATGAAGCCGATATAAGACAGGTCCTGTGCACAGCCTCATTACCCCTGATGAAGCCTTGCTACATGGCGATACATGTAGATTGTGACCTGAACACAATGCAGGGTGGATACATGAAGCCGATATAAGACAGGTCCTGTGCACAGCCTCACTACCCCTGATGAAGCCTTGCTACATGGCGATACGCGTAAGCTGTGACCAGAACACAATGCAGGGTGGATACATGAAACCGATATAAGACAGGTCCTGTGCACAGCCTTATTACTTCTGATGAAGCCTTGCTACATGGCGATACGTGTAAGCTGTGACCAGAACACAATGCAGGGTGGATACATGAAGCTGATATAAGACAGATCCTGTGCACAGCCTCATTACCCCTGATGAAGCCTTGCTACATGGCGATACGTGTAGACTGTGACCTGAACACAATGCAGGGTGGATACATGAAGCCGATATAAGACAGGTCCTGTGCACAGCCTCATTACCCCTGATGAAGCCTTGCTACATGGCGATACATGTAGACTGTGACCTGAACACAATGCAGGGTGGATACATGAAGCCGATATAAGACAGGTCCTGTGCACAGCCTCATTACCTCTGATGAAGCCTTGCTACATGGCGGTGCGTGTAGACTGTGACCTGAACACAATGCAGGGTGGATACATGAAACCGATATAATACAGATCCTGTGCACAGCCTCATTACCCCTGATGAAGCCTTGCTACATGGCGATACGTGTAGACTGTAACCTGAACACAATGCAGGGTGGATACATGAAACCGATATAAGACAGGTCCTGTGCACAGCCTTATTACCCCTGATGAAGCCTTGCTACATGGCGATATGTGTAGACTGTGACCTGAACACAATGCAGGGTGGATACATGAAGCCGATATAAGACAGGTCCTGTGCACAGCCTCATTACCCCTGATGAAGCCTTGCTACATGGCGATACGTGTAGACTGTGACCTGAACACAATGCAGGGTGGATACATGAAGCCGATATAAGACAGGTCCTGTGCACAGCCTCATTACCCCTGATGAAGCCTTGCTACATGGCGATACGTGTAGACTGTGACCTGAACACAATGCAGGGTGGATACATGAAGCCGATATAAGACAGGTCCTGTGCACAGCCTCATTACCCCTGATGAAGCCTTGCTACATGGCGATATGTGTAGACTGTGACCTGAACACAATGCAGGGTGGATACATGAAACCGATATAATACAGATCCTGTGCACAGCCTCATTACCCCTGATGAAGCCTTGCTACATGGCGATACGTGTAGACTGTGACCTGAACACAATGCAGGGTGGATACATGAAGCCGATATAAGACAGGTCCTGTGCACACCCTTATTACCCCTGATGAAGCCTTGCTACATGGCGATACGTGTAGACTGTGACCTGAACACAATGCAGGGTGGATACATGAAACCGATATAATACAGGTCCTGTGCACAGCCTCATTACCTCTGATGAAGCCTTGCTACATGGCGATACGTGTAGACTGTGACCTGTACACAATGCAGGGTAGATACATGAAGCCAATATAATACAGATCCTGTGCACAGCCTCATTACCCCTGATGAAGCCTTGCTACATGGCGATACGTGTAGACTGTGACCTGAACACAATGTAGGGTGGATACATGAAGCCGATATAAGACAGGTCCCGTGCACAGCCTCATTGCCCCTGATGAAGCCTTGCTACATGGCGATACGTGTAGACTGTGACCTGAACACAATTCAGGGTAGATACATGAAGCCGATATAAGACAGGTCCTGTGAACAGCCTCATTACCCCTGATGAAGCCTTGCTACATGGCGATACGTGTAGACTGTGACCTGAACACAATGCAGGGTGGATACATGAAGCCGATATAATACAGATCCTGTGCACAGCCTCATTACCCCTGATGAAGCCTTGCTACATGGCGATACGTGTAGACTGTGACCTGAACACAATGCAGGGTGGATACATGAAGCCGATATAAGACAGGTCCTGTGCACAGCCTCATTACCCCTGATGAAGCCTTGCTACATGGCGATACATGTAGACTGTGACCTGAACACAATGCAGGGTGGACACATGAAACCGATATAAGACAGGTCCTGTGCACAGCCTTATTACTTCTGATGAAGCCTTGCTACATGGCGATACGTGTAAGCTGTGACCAGAACACAATGCAGGGTGGATACATGAAGCTGATATAAGACAGATCCTGTGCACAGCCTCATTACCCCTGATGAAGCCTTGCTACATGGCGATACGTGTAGACTGTGACCTGAACACAATGCAGGGTGGATACATGAAGCCGATATAAGACAGGTCCTGTGCACAGCCTCATTACCCCTGATGAAGCCTTGCTACATGGCGATACATGTAGACTGTGACCTGAACACAATGCAGGGTGGATACATGAAGCCGATATAAGACAGGTCCTGTGCACAGCCTCATTACCTCTGATGAAGCCTTGCTACATGGCAGTGCGTGTAGACTGTGACCTGAACACAATGCAGGGTGGATACATGAAACCGATATAATACAGATCCTGTGCACAGCCTCATTACCCCTGATGAAGCCTTGCTACATGGCGATACGTGTAGACTGTAACCTGAACACAATGCAGGGTGGATACATGAAACCGATATAAGACAGGTCCTGTGCACAGCCTCATTACCCCTGATGAAGCCTTGCTACATGGCGATATGTGTAGACTGTGACCTGAACACAATGCAGGGTGGATACATGAAGCCGATATAAGACAGGTCCTGTGCACAGCCTCATTACCCCTGATGAAGCCTTGCTACATGGCGATACGTGTAGACTGTGACCTGAACACAATGCAGGGTGGATACATGAAGCCGATATAAGACAGGTCCTGTGCACAGCCTCATTACCTCTGATGAAGCCTTGCTACATGGCGATACGTGTAGACTGTGACCTGAACACAATGCAGGGTGGATACATGAAGCCGATATAAGACAGGTCCTGTGCACAGCCTCATTACCCCTGATGAAGCCTTGCTACATGGCGATATGTGTAGACTGTGACCTGAACACAATGCAGGGTGGATACATGAAACCGATATAATACAGATCCTGTGCACAGCCTCATTACCCCTGATGAAGCCTTGCTACATGGCGATACGTGTAGACTGTGACCTGAACACAATGCAGGGTGGATACATGAAGCCGATATAAGACAGGTCCTGTGCACACCTTTATTACCCCTGATGAAGCCTTGCTACATGGCGATACGTGTAGACTGTGACCTGAACACAATGCAGGGTGGATACATGAAACCGATATAATACAGGTCCTGTGCACAGCCTCATTACCTCTGATGAAGCCTTGCTACATGGCGATACGTGTAGACTGTGACCTGTACACAATGCAGGGTAGATACATGAAGCCAATATAATACAGATCCTGTGCACAGCCTCATTACCCCTGATGAAGCCTTGCTACATGGCGATACGTGTAGACTGTGACCTGAACACAATGTAGGGTGGATACATGAAGCCGATATAAGACAGGTCCCGTGCACAGCCTCATTGCCCCTGATGAAGCCTTGCTACATGGCGATACGTGTAGACTGTGACCTGAACACAATTCAGGGTAGATACATGAAGCCGATATAAGACAGGTCCTGTGAACAGCCTCATTACCCCTGATGAAGCCTTGCTACATGGCGATACGTGTAGACTGTGACCTGAACACAATGCAGGGTGGATACATGAAGCCGATATAAGACAGGTCCTGTGCACAGCCTCATTACCCCTGATGAAGCCTTGCTACATGGCGATACGTGTAGACTGTGACCTGAACACAATATGAGGTGGATATATGAAGCCGATACAATACAGGTCCTGTGCACAGCCTCATTACCCCTGAGGAAGCCATGCTACATGGCAATACGTGTAAGCTGTGACCTGAACACAATGCAGGGTGGATACATGAAGCCGATATAAGACAGATCCTGTGCACAGCCTCATTACCCCTGATGAAGCCTTGCTACATGGCAACACGCATAAGCTGTGACCTGAACACAATGTAGGGTGGATACGTGAAGCCGATATAATACAGGTCCTATGCACAGCCTCATTACCTCTGATGAAGCCTTGCTACATGGCGGTACGTGTAGACTGTGACCTGAACACAATGCAGGGTGGATACATGAAGCCGATATAAGACAGATCCTGTGCACAGCCTCATTACCCCTGATGAAGCCTTGCTACATGGCAATACGCATAAACTGTGACCTGAACACAATGTAGGGTGGATACGTGAAGCCGATATAATACAGATCCTGTGCACAGCCTCATTACCCCTGATGAAGCCTTGCTACATGGCAATACGCATAAGCTGTGACCTGAACACAATGTAGGGTGGATACGTGAAGCCGATATAATACAGGTCCTGTGCACAGCCTCATTACCTCTGATGAAGACTTGCTACATGGCGATACGTGTAGACTGTGACCTGCACACAATGCAGGGTGGATACATGAAGCTGATATAAGACAGCTCCTGTGTACAGCCTCATTACCCTTGATGAAGCCTTGCTGCATGGCGATACGTGTAGACTGTGACCTGAACACAATGCAGGGTGGATACATGAAGCCGATATAAGACAGGTCCTGTGCACAGCCTCATTACCTCTGATGAAGCCTTGCTACATGGAGATACGTGTAGACTGTGACCTGAACACTATGCAGGGTCGATACATTAAGCCGATATAAGACAGGTCCTGTGCACAGCCTCATTACCTCTGATGAAGCCTTGCTGCATGGCGATATGTGTAAGCTGTGACCTGAACACAATGCAGGGTGGATACATGAAACCGATATAATACAGATCTTGTGCACAGCCTCATTACCCCTGATGAAGCCTTGCTACATGGCGATACGGGTAGACTGTGACCTGAACACAATGTAGGGTGGATACATGAAACCGATATAATACAGGTCCTGTGCACAGCCTCATTACCTCTGATGAAGCCTTGCTACATGGCGATACGTGTAGACTGTGACCTGAACACAATGCAGGGTAGATACATGAAGCCGATATAAGACAGGTCCTGTGAACACCTCATCACCCCTGATGAAGCCTTGCTACATGGCGATACGTGTAGACTGTGACCTGAACACAATGCAGGATGGATACATGAAGCCGATATAAGACAGGTCCTGTGCACAGCCTCATTACCCCTGATGAAGCCTTGCTACATGGCGATACGTGTAGACTGTGACCTGAACACAATGCAGGGTGCATACATGAAGCCGATATAAGACAGGTCCTGTGCACAGCCTCATTACCCCTGATGAAGCCTTGCTACATGGGGATACGCGTAAGCTGTGACCAGAACACAATGCAGGGTGGATACATGAAACCGATATAAGACAGGTCCTGTGCACAGCCTTATTACTTCTGATGAAGCCTTGCTACATGGCGATACGTGTAAGCTGTGACCAGAACACAATGCAGGGTGGATACATGAAGCCGATATAAGACAGGTCCCGTGCACAGCCTCATTACCCCTGATGAAGCCTTGCTACATGGCGATACGCGTAGACTGTGACCTGAAGACAATGTAGGGTGGATACATGAAGCCGATATAAGACAGGTCCTGTGCACAGCCTCATTACCTCTGATGAAGCCTTGCTACATGGCGGTATGTGTAGACTGTGACATGAACACAATGCAGGGTGGATACATGAAACCGATATAATACAGATCCTGTGCGCAGCCTCATTACCCCTGATGAAGCCTTGCTACATGGCGATACGTGTAGACTGTGACCTGAACACAATGCAGGGTGGATACATGAAACCGATATAAGACAGGGCCTGTGCACAGCCTCATTACCCCTGATGAAGCCTTGCTACATGGCGATACATGTAGACTGTGACCTGAACACAATGCAGGGTGGATACATGAAGCCGATATAAGACACGTCCTGTGCACAGCCCCATTACCCCTGATGAAGCCTTGCTACATGGCGATACGTGTAGACTGTGACCTGAACACAATGCAGGGTGGATACATGAAGCCGATATAAGACAGGTCCTGTGCACAGCCTCATTACCCCTGATGAAGCCTTGCTACATGGAGATACGTGTAGACTGTGACCTGAACACAATGCAGGGTGGATACATGAAGCCGATATCAGACAGGTCCTGTGCACAGCCTCATTACCCCTGATGAAGCCTTGCTACATGGCGATACGTGTAGACTGTGACCTGAACACAATGCAGGGTGGATACATGAAGCCGATATAAGACAGATCCTGTGCACAGCCTCATTACCTCTCATGAAGCCTTGCTACATGGCGATACGTGTAGACTGTGACCTGAACACAATGTAGGGTGGATACATGAAACCGATATAATACAGGTCCTGTGCACAGCCTCATTACCTCTGATGAAGCCTTGCTACATGGCGATACGTGTAGACTGTGACCTGTACACAATGCAGGGTGGATACATGAAGCCAATATAATACAAATCCTGTGCACAGCCTCATTACCCCTGATGAAGCCTTGCTACATGGCGATACGTGTAGACTGTGACCTGAACACAATGCAGGGTGGATACATGAAGCCGATATAAGACAGGTCCTGTGCACAGCCTCATTACCCCTGATGAAGCCTTGCTACATGGCGATACATGTAGACTGTGACCTGAACACAATGCAGGGTGGATACATGAAGCCGATATAAGACAGGTCCTGTGCACAGCCTCACTACCCCTGATGAAGCCTTGCTACATGGCGATACGCGTAAGCTGTGACCAGAACACAATGCAGGGTGGATACATGAAACCGATATAAGACAGGTCCTGTGCACAGCCTTATTACTTCTGATGAAGCCTTGCTACATGGCGATACGTGTAAGCTGTGACCAGAACACAATGCAGGGTGGATACATGAAGCTGATATAAGACAGATCCTGTGCACAGCCTCATTACCCCTGATGAAGCCTTGCTACATGGCGATACGTGTAGACTGTGACCTGAACACAATGCAGGGTGGATACATGAAGCCGATATAAGACAGGTCCTGTGCACAGCCTCATTACCCCTGATGAAGCCTTGCTACATGGCGATACATGTAGACTGTGACCTGAACACAATGCAGGGTGGATACATGAAGCCGATATAAGACAGGTCCTGTGCACAGCCTCATTACCTCTGATGAAGCCTTGCTACATGGCGGTATGTGTAGACTGTGACATGAACACAATGCAGGGTGGATACATGAAACCGATATAATACAGATCCTGTGCACAGCCTCATTACCCCTGATGAAGCCTTGCTACATGGCGATACGTGTAGACTGTGACCTGAACACAATGCAGGGTGGATACATGAAACCGATATAAGACAGGGCCTGTGCACAGCCTCATTACCCCTGATGAAGCCTTGCTACATGGCGATACGTGTAGACTGTGACCTGAACACAATGCAGGGTGGATACATGAAGCCGATATAAGACACGTCCTGTGCACAGCCTCATTACCCCTGATGAAGCCTTGCTACATGGCGATACGTGTAGACTGTGACCTGAACACAATGCAGGGTGGATACATGAAGCCGATATAAGACAGGTCCTGTGCACAGCCTCATTACCCCTGATGAAGCCTTGCTACATGGCGATACGTGTAGACTGTGACCTGAACACAATGCAGGGTGGATACATGAAGCCGATATCAGACAGGTCCTGTGCACAGCCTCATTACCCCTGATGAAGCCTTGCTACATGGCGATACGTGTAGACTGTGACCTGAACACAATGCAGGGTGGATACATGAAGCCGATATAAGACAGATCCTGTGCACAGCCTCATTACCTCTCATGAAGCCTTGCTACATGGCGATACGTGTAGACTGTGACCTGAACACAATGTAGGGTGGATACATGAAACCGATATAATACAGGTCCTGTGCACAGCCTCATTACCTCTGATGAAGCCTTGCTACATGGCGATACGTGTAGACTGTGACCTGTACACAATGCAGGGTGGATACATGAAGCCAATATAATACAAATCCTGTGCACAGCCTCATTACCCCTGATGAAGCCTTGCTACATGGCGATACGTGTAGACTGTGACCTGAACACAATGCAGGGTGGATATATGAAGCCGATATAAGACAGGTCCTGTGCACAGCCTCATTACCCCTGATGAAGCCTTGCTACATGGCGATACATGTAGACTGTGACCTGAACACAATGCAGGGTGGATACATGAAGCCGATATAAGACAGGTCCTGTGCACAGCCTCACTACCCCTGATGAAGCCTTGCTACATGGCGATACGCGTAAGCTGTGACCAGAACACAATGCAGGGTGGATACATGAAACCGATATAAGACAGGTCCTGTGCACAGCCTTATTACTTCTGATGAAGCCTTGCTACATGGCGATACGTGTAAGCTGTGACCAGAACACAATGCAGGGTGGATACATGAAGCTGATATAAGACAGATCCTGTGCACAGCCTCATTACACCTGATGAAGCCTTGCTACATGGCGATACGTGTAGACTGTGACCTGAACACAATGCAGGGTGGATACATGAAGCCGATATAAGACAGGTCCTGTGCACAGCCTCATTACCCCTGATGAAGCCTTGCTACATGGCGATACATGTAGACTGTGACCTGAACACAATGCAGGGTGGATACATGAAGCCGATATAAGACAGGTCCTGTGCACAGCCTCATTACCTCTGATGAAGACTTGCTACATGGCGGTGCGTGTAGACTGTGACCTGAACACAATGCAGGGTGGATACATGAAACCGATATAATACAGATCCTGTGCACAGCCTCATTACCCCTGATGAAGCCTTGCTACATGGCGATACGTGTAGACTGTAACCTGAACACAATGCAGGGTGGATACATGAAACCGATGTAAGACAGGTCCTGTGCACAGCCTTATTACCCCTGATGAAGCCTTGCTACATGGCGATATGTGTAGACTGTGACCTGAACACAATGCAGGGTGGATACATGAAGCCGATATAAGACAGGTCCTGTGCACAGCCTCATTACCCCTGATGAAGCCTTGCTACATGGCGATACGTGTAGACTGTGACCTGAACACAATGCAGGGTGGATACATGAAGCCGATATAAGACAGGTCCTGTGCACAGCCTCATTACCCCTGATGAAGCCTTGCTACATGGCGATACGTGTAGACTGTGACCTGAACACAATGCAGGGTGGATACATGAAGCCGATATAAAACAGGTCCTGTGCACAGCCTCATTACCCCTGATGAAGCCTTGCTACATGGCGATATGTGTAGACTGTGACCTGAACACAATGCAGGGTGGATACATGAAACCGATATAATACAGATCCTGTGCACAGCCTCATTACCCCTGATGAAGCCTTGCTACATGGCGATACGTGTAGACTGTGACCTGAACACAATGCAGGGTGGATACATGAAGCCGATATAAGACAGGTCCTGTGCACACCCTTATTACCCCTGATGAAGCCTTGCTACATGGTGATACGTGTAGACTGTGACCTGAACACAATGCAGGGTGGATACATGAAACCGATATAATACAGGTCCTGTGCACAGCCTCATTACCTCTGATGAAGCCTTGCTACATGGCGATACGTGTAGACTGTAACCTGTACACAATGCAGGGTAGATACATGAAGCCAATATAATACAGATCCTGTGCACAGCCTCATTACCCCTGATGAAGCCTTGCTACATGGCGATACGTGTAGACTGTGACCTGAACACAATGTAGGGTGGATACATGAAGCCGATATAAGACAGGTCCCGTGCACAGCCTCATTGCCCCTGATGAAGCCTTGCTACATGGCGATACGTGTAGACTGTGACCTGAACACAATTCAGGGTAGATACATGAAGCCGATATAAGACAGGTCCTGTGAACAGCCTCATTACCCCTGATGAAGCCTTGCTACATGGCGATACGTGTAGACTGTGACCTGAACACAATGCAGGGTGGATACATGAAGCCGATATAATACAGATCCTGTGCACAGCCTCATTACCCCTGATGAAGCCTTGCTACATGGCGATACGTGTAGACTGTGACCTGAACACAATGCAGGGTGGATACATGAAGCCGATATAAGACAGGTCCTGTGCACAGCCTCATTACCCCTGATGAAGCCTTGCTACATGGCGATACATGTAGACTGTGACCTGAACACAATGCAGGGTGGATACATGAAGCCGATATAAGACAGGTCCTGTGCACAGCCTCACTACCCCTGATGAAGCCTTGCTACATGGCGATACGCGTAAGCTGTGACCAGAACACAATGCAGGGTGGATACATGAAACCGATATAAGACAGGTCCTGTGCACAGCCTTATTACTTCTGATGAAGCCTTGCTACATGGCGATACGTGTAAGCTGTGACCAGAACACAATGCAGGGTGGATACATGAAGCTGATATAAGACAGATCCTGTGCACAGCCTCATTACCCCTGATGAAGCCTTGCTACATGGCGATACGTGTAGACTGTGACCTGAACACAATGCAGGGTGGATACATGAAGCCGATATAAGACAGGTCCTGTGCACAGCCTCATTACCCCTGATGAAGCCTTGCTACATGGCGATACATGTAGACTGTGACCTGAACACAATGCAGGGTGGATACATGAAGCCGATATAAGACAGGTCCTGTGCACAGCCTCATTACCTCTGATGAAGCCTTGCTACATGGCAGTGCGTGTAGACTGTGACCTGAACACAATGCAGGGTGGATACATGAAACCGATATAATACAGATCCTGTGCACAGCCTCATTACCCCTGATGAAGCCTTGCTACATGGCGATACGTGTAGACTGTGACCTGAACACAATGCAGGGTGGATACATGAAGCCGATATAAGACAGGTCCTGTGCACACCTTTATTACCCCTGATGAAGCCTTGCTACATGGCGATACGTGTAGACTGTGACCTGAACACAATGCAGGGTGGATACATGAAACCGATATAATACAGGTCCTGTGCACAGCCTCATTACCTCTGATGAAGCATTGCTACATGGCGATACGTGTAGACTGTGACCTGTACACAATGCAGGGTAGATACATGAAGCCAATATAATACAGATCCTGTGCACAGCCTCATTACCCCTGATGAAGCCTTGCTACATGGCGATACGTGTAGACTGTGACCTGAACACAATGTAGGGTGGATACATGAAGCCGATATAAGACAGGTCCCGTGCACAGCCTCATTGCCCCTGATGAAGCCTTGCTACATGGCGATACGTGTAGACTGTGACCTGAACACAATTCAGGGTAGATACATGAAGCCGATATAAGACAGGTCCTGTGAACAGCCTCATTACCCCTGATGAAGCCTTGCTACATGGCGATACGTGTAGACTGTGACCTGAACACAATGCAGGGTGGATACATGAAGCCGATATAAGACAGGTCCTGTGCACATCCTCATTACCCCTGATGAAGCCTTGCTACATGGCGATACGCGTAAGCTGTGACCAGAACAAAATGCAGGGTGGATACATGAAACCGATATAAGACAGGTCCTGTGCACAGCCTTATTACTTCTGATGAAGCCTTGCTACATGGCGATACGTGTAAGCTGTGACCAGAACACAATGCAGGGTGGATACATGAAGCTGATATAAGACAGATCCTGTGCACAGCCTCATTACCCCTGATGAAGCCTTGCTACGTGGCGATACGTGTAGAATGTGACCTGAACACAATGCAGGGTGGATACATGAAGCCGATATAAGACAGGTCCTGTGCACAGCCTCATTACCCCTGATGAAGCCTTGCTACATGGCGATACGTGTAGACTGTGACCTGAACACAATGCAGGGTGGATACATGAAGCCGATATAAGACAGGTCCTGTGCACAGCCTCATTACCTCTGATGAAGCCTTGCTACATGGCGGTACGTGTAGACTGTGACCTGAACACAATGCAGGGTGGATACATGAAACCGATATAATACAGATCCTGTGCACAGCCTCATTACCCCTGATGAAGCCTTGCTACATGGCGATACGTGTAGACTGTGACCTGAACACAATGCAGGGTGGATACATGAAACTGATATAAGACAGGTGCTGTGCACAGCCTCATTAACCCTGATGAAGCCTTGCTACATGGCGATACGAATAGACTGTGACCTGAACACAATGCAGGGTGGATACATGAAGCCGATATAAGACAGGTCCTGTGCACAGCCTCATTACCCCTGATGAAGCCTTGCTACATGGCGATACGTGTAGACTGTGACCTGAACACAATGCAGGGTGGATACATGAAACCGATATAAGACAGGTCCTGTGCACAGCCTCATTACCCCTGATGAAGCCTTGCTACATGGCGATACGTGTAGACTGTGACCTGAACACAATGCAGGGTGGAAACATGAAGCCGATATAAGACAGGTCCTGTGCACAGCCTCATTACCCCTGATGAAGCCTTGCTACATGGCGATACGTGTAGACTGTGACCTGAACACAATATGATGTGGATATATGAAGCCGATACAATACAGGTCCTGTGCACAGCCTCATTACCCCTGAGGAAGCCATGCTACATGGCAATACGTGTAAGCTGTGACCTGAACACAATGCAGGGTGGATACATGAAGCCGATATAAGACAGATCCTGTGCACAGCCTCATTACCCCTGATGAAGCCTTGTTACATGGCAATACGCATAAGCTGTGAACTGAACACAATGTAGGGTGGATACGTGAAGCCGATATAATACAGCTCCTATGCACAGCCTCATTACCTCTGATGAAGCCTTGCTACATGGCGGTACGTGTAGACTGTGACCTGAACACAATGCAGGGTGGATACATGAAGCCAATATAATACAGATCCTGTGCACAGCCTCATTACCCCTGATGAAGCCTTGCTACATGGCGATACGTGTAGACTGTGACCTGAACACAATGTAGGGTGGATACATGAAGCCGATAAAAGACAGGTCCTGTGCACAGCCTCATTACCCCTGATGAAGCCTTGCTACATGGCGATACGTGTAGACTGTGACCTGAACACAATATGAGGTGGATATATGAAGCCGATACAATACAGGTCCTGTGCACAGCCTCATTACCCCTGAGGAAGCCATGCTACATGGCAATACGTGTAAGCTGTGACCTGAACACAATGCAGGGTGGATACGTGAAGCCGATATAATACAGGTCCTATGCACAGCCTCATTATCCCAGATGAAGCCTTGCTACATGGCGATACGTGTAGACTGTGACCTGAACACAATGCAGGGTGGATACATGAAGCCAATATAATACAGATCCTATGCACAGCCTCATTACCCCTCATGAAGCCTTGCTACATGGCGATACGTGTAGACTGTGACCTGAACACAATGTAGAGTGGATACATGAAGCCGATATAAGACACGTCCTGTGCACAGCCTTATTACCCCTGATGAAGCTTTGCTACATGGCAATACGCATAAGCTGTGACCAGAACACAATGTAGGGTGGATACGTGAAGCCGATATGATACAGATCCTGTGGACAGCCTCATTACCTCTCATGAAGCCTTGTTACATGGCAATACGTGTAGACTGTGACCTGAACACAATGCAGGGTGGATACATGAAGCCGATATAAGACAGATCCTGTGCACTGCCTCATTACCCCTGATGAAGCCTTGCTACATGGCGATACGTGAAGACTGTGACCTAAACACAATGCAGGGTGGATACATGAAGCCGACATCAGACAGGTCCTGTGCACAGCCTCATTACCCCTGATGAAGCCTTGCTACATGGCGATACGTGTAGACTGTGACCTGAACACAATGCAGGGTGGATACATGAAGCCGATATAAGACAGATCCTGTGCACAGCCTCATTACCTCTCATGAAGCCTTGCTACATGGCGATACGTGTAGACTGTGACCTGAACACAATGTAGGGTGGATACATGAAACCGATATAATACAGGTCCTGTGCACAGCCTCATTACCTCTGATGAAGCCTTGCTACATGGCGATACGTGTAGACTGTGACCTGTACACAATGCAGGGTGGATACATGAAGCCAATATAATACAGATCCTGTGCACAGCCTCATTACCCCTGATGAAGCCTTGCTACATGGCGATACGTGTAGACTGTGACCTGAACACAATGCAGGGTGGATACATGAAGCCGATATAAGACAGGTCCTGTGCACAGCCTCATTACCCCTGATGAAGCCTTGCTACATGGCGATACATGTAGACTGTGACCTGAACACAATGCAGGGTGGATACATGAAGCCGATATAAGACAGGTCCTGTGCACAGCCTCACTACCCCTGATGAAGCCTTGCTACATGGCGATACGCGTAAGCTGTGACCAGAACACAATGCAGGGTGGATACATGAAACCGATATAAGACAGGTCCTGTGCACAGCCTTATTACTTCTGATGAAGCCTTGCTACATGGCGATACGTGTAAGCTGTGACCAGAACACAATGCAGGGTGGATACATGAAGCTGATATAAGACAGATCCTGTGCACAGCCTCATTACCCCTGATGAAGCCTTGCTACATGGCGATACGTGTAGACTGTGACCTGGACACAATGCAGGGTGGATACATGAAGCCGATATAAGACAGGTCCTGTGCACAGCCTCATTACCCCTGATGAAGCCTTGCTACATGGCGATACATGTAGACTGTGACCTGAACACAATGCAGGGTGGATACATGAAGCCGATATAAGACAGGTCCTGTGCACAGCCTCATTACCTCTGATGAAGCCTTGCTACATGGCGGTGCGTGTAGACTGTGACCTGAACACAATGCAGGGTGGATACATGAAACCGATATAATACAGATCCTGTGCACAGCCTCATTACCCCTGATGAAGCCTTGCTACATGGCGATACGTGTAGACTGTAACCTGAACACAATGCAGGGTGGATACATGAAACCGATATAAGACAGGTCCTGTGCACAGCCTTATTACCCCTGATGAGCCTTGCTACATGGCGATATGTGTAGACTGTGACCTGAACACAATGCAGGGTGGATACATGAAGCCGATATAAGACAGGTCCTGTGCACAGCCTCATTACCCCTGATGAAGCCTTGCTACATGGCGATACGTGTAGACTGTGACCTGAACACAATGCAGGGTGGATACATGAAGCCGATATAAGACAGGTCCTGTGCACAGCCTCATTACCCCTGATGAAGCCTTGCTACATGGCGATACGTGTAGACTGTGACCTGAACACAATGCAGGGTGGATACATGAAGCCGATATAAGACAGGTCCTGTGCACAGCCTCATTACCCCTGATGAAGCCTTGCTACATGGCGATATGTGTAGACTGTGACCTGAACACAATGCAGGGTGGATACATGAAACCGATATAATACAGATCCTGTGCACAGCCTCATTACCCCTGATGAAGCCTTGCTACATGGCGATACGTGTAGACTGTGACCTGAACACAATGCAGGGTGGATACATGAAGCCGATATAAGACAGGTCCTGTGCACACCCTTATTACCCCTGATGAAGCCTTGCTACATGGTGATACGTGTAGACTGTGACCTGAACACAATGCAGGGTGGATACATGAAACCGATATAATACAGGTCCTGTGCACAGCCTCATTACCTCTGATGAAGCCTTGCTACATGGCGATACGTGTAGACTGTAACCTGTACACAATGCAGGGTAGATACATGAAGCCAATATAATACAGATCCTGTGCACAGCCTCATTACCCCTGATGAAGCCTTGCTACATGGCGATACGTGTAGACTGTGACCTGAACACAATGTAGGGTGGATACATGAAGCCGATATAAGACAGGTCCCGTGCACAGCCTCATTGCCCCTGATGAAGCCTTGCTACATGGCGATACGTGTAGACTGTGACCTGAACACAATTCAGGGTAGATACATGAAGCCGATATAAGACAGGTCCTGTGAACAGCCTCATTACCCCTGATGAAGCCTTGCTACATGGCGATACGTGTAGACTGTGACCTGAACACAATGCAGGGTGGATACATGAAGCCGATATAATACAGATCCTGTGCACAGCCTCATTACCCCTGATGAAGCCTTGCTACATGGCGATACGTGTAGACTGTGACCTGAACACAATGCAGGGTGGATACATGAAGCCGATATAAGACAGGTCCTGTGCACAGCCTCATTACCCCTGATGAAGCCTTGCTACATGGCGATACATGTAGACTGTGACCTGAACACAATGCAGGGTGGATACATGAAGCCGATATAAGACAGGTCCTGTGCACAGCCTCACTACCCCTGATGAAGCCTTGCTACATGGCGATACACGTAAGCTGTGACCAGAACACAATGCAGGGTGGATACATGAAACCGATATAAGACAGGTCCTGTGCACAGCCTTATTACTTCTGATGAAGCCTTGCTACATGGCGATACGTGTAAGCTGTGACCAGAACACAATGCAGGGTGGATACATGAAGCTGATATAAGACAGATCCTGTGCACAGCCTCATTACCCCTGATGAAGCCTTGCTACATGGCGATACGTGTAGACTGTGACCTGAACACAATGCAGGGTGGATACATGAAGCCGATATAAGACAGGTCCTGTGCACAGCCTCATTACCCCTGATGAAGCCTTGCTACATGGCGATACATGTAGACTGTGACCTGAACACAATGCAGGGTGGATACATGAAGCCGATATAAGACAGGTCCTGTGCACAGCCTCCTTACCTCTGATGAAGCCTTGCTACATGGCAGTGCGTGTAGACTGTGACCTGAACACAATGCAGGGTGGATACATGAAACCGATATAATACAGATCCTGTGCACAGCCTCATTACCCCTGATGAAGCCTTGCTACATGGCGATACGTGTAGACTGTGACCTGAACACAATGCAGGGTGGATACATGAAGCCGATATAAGACAGGTCCTGTGCACACCTTTATTACCCCTGATGAAGCCTTGCTACATGGCGATACGTGTAGACTGTGACCTGAACACAATGCAGGGTGGATACATGAAACCGATATAATACAGGTCCTGTGCACAGCCTCATTACCTCTGATGAAGCCTTGCTACATGGCGATACGTGTAGACTGTGACCTGTACACAATGCAGGGTAGATACATGAAGCCAATATAATACAGATCCTGTGCACAGCCTCATTACCCCTGATGAAGCCTTTCTACATGGCGATACGTGTAGACTGTGACCTGAACACAATGTAGGGTGGATACATGAAGCCGATATAAGACAGGTCCCGTGCACAGCCTCATTGCCCCTGATGAAGCCTTGCTACATGGCGATACGTGTAGACTGTGACCTGAACACAATTCAGGGTAGATACATGAAGCCGATATAAGACAGGTCCTGTGAACAGCCTCATTACCCCTGATGAAGCCTTGCTACATGGCGATACGTGTAGACTGTGACCTGAACACAATGCAGGGTGGATACATGAAGCCGATATAAGACAGGTCCTGTGCACAGCCTCATTACCCCTGATGAAGCCTTGCTACATGGCGATACGTGTAGACTGTGACCTGAACACAATGCAGGGTGGATACATGAAGCCGATATAAGACAGGTCCTGTGCACATCCTCATTACCCCTGATGAAGCCTTGCTACATGGCGATACGCGTAAGCTGTGACCAGAACAAAATGCAGGGTGGATACATGAAACCGATATAAGACAGGTCCTGTGCACAGCCTTATTACTTCTGATGAAGCCTTGCTACATGGCGATACGTGTAAGCTGTGACCAGAACACAATGCAGGGTGGATACATGAAGCTGATATAAGACAGATCCTGTGCACAGCCTCATTACCCCTGATGAAGCCTTGCTACGTGGCGATACGTGTAGACTGTGACCTGAACACAATGCAGGGTGGATACATGAAGCCGATATAAGACAGGTCCTGTGCACAGCCTCATTACCCCTGATGAAGCCTTGCTACATGGCGATACGTGTAGACTGTGACCTGAACACAATGCAGGGTGGATACATGAAGCCGATATAAGACAGGTCCTGTGCACAGCCTCATTACCTCTGATGAAGCCTTGCTACATGGCGGTACGTGTAGACTGTGACCTGAACACAATGCAGGGTGGATACATGAAACCGATATAATACAGATCCTGTGCACAGCCTCATTACCCCTGATGAAGCCTTGCTACATGGCGATACGTGTAGACTGTGACCTGAACACAATGCAGGGTGGATACATGAAACTGATATAAGACAGGTGCTGTGCACAGCCTCATTAACCCTGATGAAGCCTTGCTACATGGCGATACGTGTAGACTGTGACCTGAACACAATGCAGGGTGGATACATGAAGCCGATATAAGACAGGTCCTGTGCACAGCCTCATTACCCCTGATGAAGCCTTGCTACATGGCGATACGTGTAGACTGTGACCTGAACACAATATGAGGTGGATATATGAAGCCGATACAATACAGGTCCTGTGCACAGCCTCATTACCCCTGAGGAAGCCATGCTACATGGCAATACGTGTAAGCTGTGACCTGAACACAATGCAGGGTGGATACATGAAGCCGATATAAGACAGATCCTGTGCACAGCCTCATTACCCCTGATGAAGCCTTGTTACATGGCAATACGCATAAGCTGTGAACTGAACACAATGTAGGGTGGATACGTGAAGCCGATATAATACAGGTCCTATGCACAGCCTCATTACCTCTGATGAAGCCTTGCTACATGGCGGTACGTGTAGACTGTGACCTGAACACAATGCAGGGTGGATACATGAAGCCAATATAATACAGATCCTGTGCACAGCCTCATTACCCCTGATGAAGCCTTGCTACATGGCGATACGTGTAGACTGTGACCTGAACACAATGTAGGGTGGATACATGAAGCCGATAAAAGACAGGTCCTGTGCACAGCCTCATTACCCCTGATGAAGCCTTGCTACATGGCGATACGTGTAGACTGTGACCTGAACACAATATGAGGTGGATATATGAAGCCGATACAATACAGGTCCTGTGCACAGCCTCATTACCACTGAGGAAGCCATGCTACATGGCAATACGTGTAAGCTGTGACCTGAACACAATGCAGGGTGGATACATGAAGCCGATATAAGACAGATCCTGTGCACAGCCTCATTACCCCTGATGGAGCCTTGCTACATGGCAATATGCATAAGCTGTGACCTGAACACAATGCAGGGTGGATACGTGAAGCCGATATAATACAGGTCCTATGCACAGCCTCATTATCCCAGATGAAGCCTTGCTACATGGCGATACGTGTAGACTGTGACCTGAACACAATGCAGGGTGGATACATGAAGCCAATATAATACAGATCCTATGCACAGCCTCATTACCCCTCATGAAGCCTTGCTACATGGCGATACGTGTAGACTGTGACCTGAACACAATGTAGAGTGGATACATGAAGCCGATATAAGACACGTCCTGTGCACAGCCTTATTACCCCTGATGAAGCTTTGCTACATGGCAATACGCATAAGCTGTGACCAGAACACAATGTAGGGTGGATACGTGAAGCCGATATGATACAGATCCTGTGGACAGCCTCATTACCTCTCATGAAGCCTTGTTACATGGCAATACGTGTAGACTGTGACCTGAACACAATGCAGGGTGGATACATGAAGCCGATATAAGACAGATCCTGTGCACTGCCTCATTACCCCTGATGAAGCCTTGCTACATGGCGATACGTGAAGACTGTGACCTGAACACAATGCAGGGTGGATACATGAAGCCGATATAATACAGGTCCTGTGCACAGCCTCATTACCTCTGATGAAGCCTTGCTACATGGCGATATGTGTACGCTGTGACCTGAACACAATGCAGGGTGGATACATGAAGCCGATATAAAACAGGTCCTGTGCACAGCCTCATTACCCCTGATGAAGCCATGCTACATGGCGATACGTGTAGACTGCGACCTGAACACAATGCAGGGTGGATACATGAAGCCAATATAAGACAGGACCTGTGCACAGCCTCATTACCCCTGATGAAGCCTTGCTACATGGCGATACGTGTAGACTGTGACCTGAACACAATGCAGGGTGGATACATGAAGCCGATATAATACAGATCCTGTGCACCGCCTCATTACCCCTGATGAAGCCTTGCTACATGGCGATACGTGAAGACTGTGACCAGAACACAATGCAGGGTGGATACATGAAGCTGATATAATACAGATCCTGTGCACCGCTTCATTACCCCTGATGAAGCCTTGCTACATGGCGAAATGTGTAAGCTGTGACCTGAACACAATGCAGGGTGGATACATGAAACCGATATATGACAAGTCCTGTGCACAGCCTCATTACTTCTGATGAAGCCTTGCTACATGGCGATACGTGTAGACTGTGACCTGAACACAATGCAGGGTGGATACATGAAACCGATATAATACAGATCCTGTGCACAGCCTCATTACTCCTGATGAAGCCTTGCTACATGGCGATACGTGTAGACTGTGACCTGAACAAAATGCAGGGTGGATTCATGAAGCCAATATAATACAGATCCTGTGCACAGCCTCATTACCCCTGATGAAGCCTTGCTACATGGCGATACGTGTAGACTGTGACCTGAACACAATGTAGAGTGGATACATGAAGCCGATATATGACAGGTCCTGTGCACAGCCTTATTACCCCTGATGAAGCTTTGTTACATGGCAATACGCATAAGCTGTGACCAGAACACAATGTAGGGTGGATACGTGATGCCGATATAATACAGATCCTGTGAACAGCCTCATTACATCTGATGAAGCCTTGCTACATGGCAATATGTGTAGACTGTGATCTAAACACAATGTAGGGTGGATACATGAAGCCGATATAAGACAGGTCCTCAGCACAGCCTCATTACTTCTGATGAAGCCTTGCTACATGGCGATACGTGTACACTGTGACCTAAACACAATGCAGGGTGGATACATGAAACCGATATAGGACAGGTCCTGTGCAGAGCCTCATTACCCCTGAGGAAGCCATGCTACATGGCAATACGTGTAAACTGTGACCTGAACACAATGCAGGTTGGATACATGAAGCCGATATAAGACAGATCCTGTGGACAGCCTCATTACCCCTGAGGAAGCCATGCTACATGGCAATACGCATAAGCTGTGACCAGAATACAATGCAGGGTGGATACATGAAACCGATATAAGACAGGTCCTGTGCACAGCCTCATTACCTCTGATGAAGCCTTGCTACATGGCGATACGTGTAGACTGTGACCTGAACACAATGCAGGGTGGATACATGAAGCCGATATAAGACAGGTCCTGTGCACAGCCTCATTACCCCTGATGAAGCCTTGCTACATGGCGATACGTGTAGACTGTGACCTGAACACAATGCAGGGTGGATATATTAAGCCGATATAAGACATGTCCTGTGCACAGCCTCATTACCTCTGATGAAGCCTTGCTGCATGGCGATATGTGTAAGCTGTGACCTGAACACAATGCAGGGTGGATACATGAAACCGATATAATACAGATCTTGTGCACAGCCTCATTACCCCTGATGAAGCCTTGCTACATGGCGATACGTGTAGACTGTGACCTGAACACAATGTAGGGTGGATACATGAAACCGATATAATACAGGTCCTGTGCACAGCCTCATTACCCCTGAGGAAGCCTTGCTACATGGCGATACGTGTAGACTGTGACCTGTACACAATGCAGGGTGGATACATGAAGCCAATATAATACAGATCCTGTGCACAGCCTCATTACCCCTGATGAAGCCTTGCTACATGGCGATACGTGTAGACTGTGACCTAAACACAATGCAGGGTGGATACATGAAACCGATATAAGACAGGTCCTGTGCACAGCCTCATTACCCCTGATGAAGCCTTGCTACATGGCAATACGTGTAGACTGTGACCTGAACACAATGCAGGGTGGATACATGAAGCCGATATAAGACAGGTCCTGTGCACAGCCTCATTACCCCTGATGAAGCCTTGCTACATGGCGATACGTGTAGACTGTGACCTGAACACAATGCAGGGTGGATACATGAAGCCGATATAAGACAGGTCCTGTGCACAGCCTCATTACCCCTGATGAAGCCTTGCTACATGGCGATACGTGTAGACTGTGACCTGAACACAATGCAGGGTGCATACATGAAACCGATATAAGACAGGTCCTGTGCACAGCCTCATTACCCCTGATGAAGCCTTGCTACATGGCGATACGTGTAGAATGTGACCTGAACACAATGCAGGGTGGATACATGAAGCCGATATAAGACAGGTCCTGTGAACAGCCTCATTACCCCTGATGAAGCCTTGCTACATGGCGATACGTGTAGACTGTGACCTGAACACTATGCAGGGTGGATACATGAAGCTGATATAAGACAGGTCCTGTGCACAGCCTCATTACCCCTGATGAAGCCTTGCTACATGGCGATACGTGTAGACTGTGACCTGAACACAATGCAGGGTGGATACATGAAGCCGATATAAGACAGGTCCTGTGCACAGCCTCATTACCCCTGATGAAGCCTTGCGACATGGCGATATGCGTAAGCTGTGACCAGAACACAATGCAGGGTGGAAACATGAAACCGATATAAGACAGGTCCTGTGCACAGCCTTATTACTTCTGATGAAGCCTTGCTACATGGCGATACATGTAAGCTGTGACCAGAACACAATGCATGGTGGATACATGAAGCTGATATAAGACAGATCCTGTGCACAGCCTCATTACCCCTGATGAAGCCTTGCTACATGGCGATACGTGTAGACTGTGACCTGAACACAATGCAGGGTGGATACATGAAGCCGATATAAGACAGGTCCTGTGCACAGCCTCATTACCCCTGATGAAGCCTTGCTACATGGCGATACGTGTAGACTGTGACCTGAACACAATGCAGGGTGGATACATGAAGCCGATATAAGACAGGTCTTGTGCACAGCCTCATTACCTCTGATGAAGCCTTGCTACATGGCGGTACGTGTAGACTGTGACCTGAACACAATGCAGGGTGGATACATGAAACCGATATAATACAGATCCTGTGCACAGCCTCATTACCCCTGATGAAGCCTTGCTACATGGCGATACGTGTAGACTGTGACCTGAACACAATGCAGGGTGGATACATGAAACCGATATAAGACAGGTCCTGTGCACAGCCTCATTACCTCTGATGAAGCCTTGCTACATGGCGATACGTGTAGACTGTGACCTGAACACAATGCAGGGTGGATACATGAAGCCGATATAAGACAGGTCCTGTGCACAGCCTCATTACCCCTGATGAAGCCTTGCTACATGGCGATACGTGTAGACTGTGACCTGAACACAATGTAGGGTGGATACATGAAACCGATATAATACTGGTCCTGTGCACAGCCTCATTACCTCTGATGAAGCCTTGCTACATGGCGATACGTGTAGACTGTGACCTGTACACAATGCAGGGTGGATACATGAAGCCAATATAATACAGATCCTGTGCACAGCCTCATTACCCCTGATGAAGCCTTGCTACATGGCGATACGTGTAGACTGTGACCTGAACACAATGTAGGGTGGATACATGAAACCGATATAATACAGGTCCTGTGCACAGCCTCATTACCTCTGATGAAGCCTTGCTACATGGCGATACGTGTAGACTGTGACCTGTACACAATGCAGGGTGGATACATGAAGCCAATATAATACAGATCCTGTCCACAGCCTCATTACCCCTGATGAAGCCTTGCTACATGGCGATACGTGTAGACTGTGACCTGAACACAATGTAGGGTGGATACATGAAGCCGATATAAGACAGGTCCTGTGTACAGCCTCATTACCCCTGATGAAGCCTTGCTACATGGCGATACGCGTAAGCTGTGACCAGAACACAATGCAGGGTGGATACATGAAACCGATATAATACAGGTCCTGTGCACAGCCTTATTACTTCTGATGAAGCCTTGCTACATGGCGATACGTGTAAGCTGCGACCAGAACACAATGCAGGGTGGATACATGAAGCTGATATAAGACAGATCCTGTGCACAGCCTCATTACCCCTGATGAAGCCTTGCTACTTGGCGATACGTGTAGACTGTGACCTGTACACAATGCAGGGTGGATACATGAAGCCAATATAATACAGATCCTGTACACAGCCTCATTACCCCTGATGAAGCCTTGCTACATGGCGATACGTGTAGACTGTGACCTGAACACAATGTAGGGTGGATACATGAAGCCGATATAAGACAGGTCCTGTGCACAGCCTCATTACCCCTGATGAAGCCTTGCTACATGGCGATACGTGTAGACTGTGACCTGAACACAATGCAGGGTAGATACATGAAGCCGATATAAGACAGGTCCTGTGAACAGCCTCATTACCCCTGATGAAGCCTTGCTACATGGCGATACGTGTAGACTGTGACCTGAACACAATGCAGGGTGGATACATGAAGCCGATATAAGACAGGTCCTGTGCACAGCCTCATTACCCCTGATGAAGCCTTGCTACATGGCGATACGTGTAGACTGTGACCTGAACACAATGCAGGGTGGATACATGAATCCGATATAAGACAGGTCCTGTGCACAGCCTCATTACCCCTGATGAAGCCTTGCTACATGGCGATACGCGTAAGCTGTGACCTGAACACAATGCAGGGTGGATACATGAAACCGATATAATACAGGTCCTGTGCACAGCCTTATTACTTCTGATGAAGCCTTGCTACATGGCGATACGTGTAAGCTGTGACCAGAACACAATGCAGGGTGTATACATGAAGCTGATATAAGACAGATCCTGTGCACAGCCTCATTACACCTGATGAAGCCTTGCTACATGGCGATACGTGTAGACTGTGACCTGAACACAATGCAGGGTGGATACATGAAGCCGATATAAGACAGGTCCTGTACACAGCCTCATTACCTCTGATGAAGCCTTGCTACATGGCGGTACGTGTAGACTGTGACCTGAACACAATGCAGGGTGGATACATGAAGCCGATATAAGACAGGTCCTGTGCACAGCCTCATTACCCCTGATGAAGCCTTGCTACATGGCGATACGTGTAGACTGTGACCTGAACACAATGCAGGGTGGATACATGAAGCCGATATAAGACAGGTCCTGTGCACAGCCTCATTACCCCTGATGAAGCCTTGCTACATGGCGATACGTGTAGACTGTGACCTGAACACAATGCAGGGTGGATACATGAAGCCGATATAAGACAGGTCCTGTGCACAGCCTCATTACCCCTGATGAAGCCTTGCGACATGGCGATATGCGTAAGCTGTGACCAGAACACAATGCAGGGTGGAAACATGAAACCGATATAAGACAGGTCCTGTGCACAGCCTTATTACTTCTGATGAAGCCTTGCTACATGGCGATACCTGTAAGCTGTGACCAGAACACAATGCATGGTGGATACATGAAGCTGATATAAGACAGATCCTGTGCACAGCCTCATTACCCCTGATGAAGCCTTGCTACATGGCGATACGTGTAGACTGTGACCTGAACACAATGCAGGGTGGATACATGAAGCCGATATAAGACAGGTCCTGTGCACAGCCTCATTACCCCTGATGAAGCCTTGCTACATGGCGATACGTGTAGACTGTGACCTGAACACAATGCAGGGTGGATACATGAAGCCGATATAAGACAGGTCTTGTGCACAGCCTCATTACCTCTGATGAAGCCTTGCTACATGGCGGTACGTGTAGACTGTGACCTGAACACAATGCAGGGTGGATACATGAAACCGATATAATACAGATCCTGTGCACAGCCTCATTACCCCTGATGAAGCCTTGCTACATGGCGATACGTGTAGACTGTGACCTGAACACAATGCAGGGTGGATACATGAAACCGATATAAGAAAGGTCCTGTGCACAGCCTCATTACCCCTGATGAAGCCTTGCTACATGGCGATACGTGTAGACTGTGACCTGAACACAATGCAGGGTGGATACATGAAGCCGATATAAGACAGGTCCTGTGCACAGCCTCATTACCCCTGATGAAGCCTTGCTACATGGCGATACGTGTAGACTGTGACCTGAACACAATGCAGGGTGGATACATGAAGCCGATATAAGACAGGTCCTGTGCACAGCCTCATTACCCCTGATGAAGCCTTGCTACATGGCGATACGTGTAGACTGTGACCTGAACACAATGTAGGGTGGATACATGAAACCGATATAATACAGGTCCTGTGCACAGCCTCATTACCTCTGATGAAGCCTTGCTACATGGCGATACGTGTAGACTGTGACCTGTACACAATGCAGGGTGGATACATGAAGCCAATATAATACAGATCATGTGCACAGCCTCATTACCCCTGATGAAGCCTTGCTACATGGCGATACGTGTAGACTGTGACCTGAACACAATGCAGGGTGGATACATGAATCCGATATAAGACAGGTCCTGTGCACAGCCTCATTACCCCTGATGAAGCCTTGCTACATGGCGATACGCGTAAGCTGTGACCTGAACACAATGCAGGGTGGATACATGAAACCGATATAATACAGGTCCTGTGCACAGCCTTATTACTTCTGATGAAGCCTTGCTACATGGCGATACGTGTAAGCTGTGACCAGAACACAATGCAGGGTGTATACATGAAGCTGATATAAGACAGATCCTGTGCACAGCCTCATTACACCTGATGAAGCCTTGCTACATGGCGATACGTGTAGACTGTGACCTGAACACAATGCAGGGTGGATACATGAAGCCGATATAAGACAGGTCCTGTACACAGCCTCATTACCTCTGATGAAGCCTTGCTACATGGCGGTACGTGTAGACTGTGACCTGAACACAATGCAGGGTGGATACATGAAGCCGATATAAGACAGGTCCTGTGCACAGCCTCATTACCCCTGATGAAGCCTTGCTACATGGCGATACGTGTAGACTGTGACCTGAACACAATGCAGGGTGGATACATGAAGCCGATATAAGACAGGTCCTGTGCACAGCCTCATTACCCCTGATGAAGCCTTGCTACATGGCGATACGTGTAGACTGTGACCTGAACACAATGCAGGGTGGATACATGAAGCCGATATAAGACAGGTCCTGTGCACAGCCTCATTACCCCTGATGAAGCCTTGCGACATGGCGATATGCGTAAGCTGTGACCAGAACACAATGCAGGGTGGAAACATGAAACCGATATAAGACAGGTCCTGTGCACAGCCTTATTACTTCTGATGAAGCCTTGCTACATGGCGATACCTGTAAGCTGTGACCAGAACACAATGCATGGTGGATACATGAAGCTGATATAAGACAGATCCTGTGCACAGCCTCATTACCCCTGATGAAGCCTTGCTACATGGCGATACGTGTAGACTGTGACCTGAACACAATGCAGGGTGGATACATGAAGCCGATATAAGACAGGTCCTGTGCACAGCCTCATTACCCCTGATGAAGCCTTGCTACATGGCGATACGTGTAGACTGTGACCTGAACACAATGCAGGGTGGATACATGAAGCCGATATAAGACAGGTCTTGTGCACAGCCTCATTACCTCTGATGAAGCCTTGCTACATGGCGGTACGTGTAGACTGTGACCTGAACACAATGCAGGGTGGATACATGAAACCGATATAATACAGATCCTGTGCACAGCCTCATTACCCCTGATGAAGCCTTGCTACATGGCGATACGTGTAGACTGTGACCTGAACACAATGCAGGGTGGATACATGAAACCGATATAAGAAAGGTCCTGTGCACAGCCTCATTACCCCTGATGAAGCCTTGCTACATGGCGATACGTGTAGACTGTGACCTGAACACAATGCAGGGTGGATACATGAAGCCGATATAAGACAGGTCCTGTGCACAGCCTCATTACCCCTGATGAAGCCTTGCTACATGGCGATACGTGTAGACTGTGACCTGAACACAATGCAGGGTGGATACATGAAGCCGATATAAGACAGGTCCTGTGCACAGCCTCATTACCCCTGATGAAGCCTTGCTACATGGCGATACGTGTAGACTGTGACCTGAACACAATGTAGGGTGGATACATGAAACCGATATAATACAGGTCCTGTGCACAGCCTCATTACCTCTGATGAAGCCTTGCTACATGGCGATACGTGTAGACTGTGACCTGTACACAATGCAGGGTGGATACATGAAGCCAATATAATACAGATCATGTGCACAGCCTCATTACCCCTGATGAAGCCTTGCTACATGGCGATACGTGTAGACTGTGACCTGAACACAATGTAGGTTGGATACATGAAACCGATATAATACAGGTCCTGTGCACAGCCTCATTACCTTTGATGAAGCCTTGCTACATGGCGATACGTGTAGACTGTGACCTGAACACAATGCAGGGTGGATACATGAAGCCGATATAAGACAGGTCCTGTGCACAGCCTCATTACCCCTGATGAAGCCTTGCTACATGGCGATACGTGTAGACTGTGACCTGAACACAATGTAGGGTGGATACATGAAACCGATATAATACAGGTCCTGTGCACAGCCTCATTACCTCTGATGAAGCCTTGCTACATGGCGATACGTGTAGACTGTGACCTGTACACAATGCAGGGTGGATACATGAAGCCAATATAATACAGATCATGTGCACAGCCTCATTACCCCTGATGAAGCCTTGCTACATGGCGATACGTGTAGACTGTGACCTGAACACAATGTAGGGTGGATACATGAAACCGATATAATACAGGTCCTGTGCACAGCCTCATTACCTCTGATGAAGCCTTGCTACATGGCGATACGTGTAGACTGTGACCTGTACACAATGCAGGGTGGATACATGAAGCCAATATAATACAGATCCTGTCCACAGCCTCATTACCCCTGATGAAGCCTTGCTACATGGCGATACGTGTAGACTGTGACCTGAACACAATGTAGGGTGGATACATGAAGCCGATATAAGACAGGTCCTGTGCACAGCCTCATTACCCCTGATGAAGCCTTGCTACATGGCGATACGCGTAAGCTGTGACCAGAACACAATGCAGGGTGGATACATGAAACCGATATAATACAGGTCCTGTGCACAGCCTTATTACTTCTGATGAAGCCTTGCTACATGGCGATACGTGTAAGCTGTGACCAGAACACAATGCAGGGTGGATACATGAAGCTGATATAAGACAGATCCTGTGCACAGCCTCATTACCCCTGATGAAGCCTTGCTACATGGCGATACGTGTAGACTGTGACCTGTACACAATGCAGGGTGGATACATGAAGCCAATATAATACAGATCCTGTCCACAGCCTCATTACCCCTGATGAAGCCTTGCTACATGGCGATACGTGTAGACTGTGACCTGAACACAATGCAGGGTAGATACATGAAGCCGATATAAGACAGGTCCTGTGAACAGCCTCATTACCCCTGATGAAGCCTTGCTACATGGCGATACGTGTAGACTGTGACCTGAACACAATGCAGGGTGGATACATGAAGCCGATATAAGACAGGTCCTGTGCACAGCCTCATTACCCCTGATGAAGCCTTGCTACATGGCGATACGTGTAGACTGTGACCTGAACACAATGCAGGGTGGATACATGAAGCCGATATAAGACAGGTCTTGTGCACAGCCTCATTACCTCTGATGAAGCCTTGCTACATGGCGGTACGTGTAGACTGTGACCTGAACACAATGCAGGGTGGATACATGAAACCGATATAATACAGATCCTGTGCACAGCCTCATTACCCCTGATGAAGCCTTGCTACATGGCGATACGTGTAGACTGTGACCTGAACACAATGCAGGGTGGATACATGAAACCGATATAAGAAAGGTCCTGTGCACAGCCTCATTACCCCTGATGAAGCCTTGCTACATGGCGATACGTGTAGACTGTGACCTGAACACAATGCAGGGTGGATACATGAAGCCGATATAAGACAGGTCCTGTGCACAGCCTCATTACCCCTGATGAAGCCTTGCTACATGGCGATACGTGTAGACTGTGACCTGAACACAATGCAGGGTGGATACATGAAGCCGATATAAGACAGGTCCTGTGCACAGCCTCATTACCCCTGATGAAGCCTTGCTACATGGCGATACGTGTAGACTGTGACCTGAACACAATGTAGGGTGGATACATGAAACCGATATAATACAGGTCCTGTGCACAGCCTCATTACCTCTGATGAAGCCTTGCTACATGGCGATACGTGTAGACTGTGACCTGTACACAATGCAGGGTGGATACATGAAGCCAATATAATACAGATCATGTGCACAGCCTCATTACCCCTGATGAAGCCTTGCTACATGGCGATACGTGTAGACTGTGACCTGAACACAATGTAGGTTGGATACATGAAACCGATATAATACAGGTCCTGTGCACAGCCTCATTACCTTTGATGAAGCCTTGCTACATGGCGATACGTGTAGACTGTGACCTGAACACAATGCAGGGTGGATACATGAAGCCGATATAAGACAGGTCCTGTGCACAGCCTCATTACCCCTGATGAAGCCTTGCTACATGGCGATACGTGTAGACTGTGACCTGAACACAATGTAGGGTGGATACATGAAACCGATATAATACAGGTCCTGTGCACAGCCTCATTACCTCTGATGAAGCCTTGCTACATGGCGATACGTGTAGACTGTGACCTGTACACAATGCAGGGTGGATACATGAAGCCAATATAATACAGATCATGTGCACAGCCTCATTACCCCTGATGAAGCCTTGCTACATGGCGATACGTGTAGACTGTGACCTGAACACAATGTAGGGTGGATACATGAAACCGATATAATACAGGTCCTGTGCACAGCCTCATTACCTCTGATGAAGCCTTGCTACATGGCGATACGTGTAGACTGTGACCTGTACACAATGCAGGGTGGATACATGAAGCCAATATAATACAGATCCTGTCCACAGCCTCATTACCCCTGATGAAGCCTTGCTACATGGCGATACGTGTAGACTGTGACCTGAACACAATGTAGGGTGGATACATGAAGCCGATATAAGACAGGTCCTGTGCACAGCCTCATTACCCCTGATGAAGCCTTGCTACATGGCGATACGCGTAAGCTGTGACCAGAACACAATGCAGGGTGGATACATGAAACCGATATAATACAGGTCCTGTGCACAGCCTTATTACTTCTGATGAAGCCTTGCTACATGGCGATACGTGTAAGCTGTGACCAGAACACAATGCAGGGTGGATACATGAAGCTGATATAAGACAGATCCTGTGCACAGCCTCATTACCCCTGATGAAGCCTTGCTACATGGCGATACGTGTAGACTGTGACCTGTACACAATGCAGGGTGGATACATGAAGCCAATATAATACAGATCCTGTCCACAGCCTCATTACCCCTGATGAAGCCTTGCTACATGGCGATACGTGTAGACTGTGACCTGAACACAATGCAGGGTAGATACATGAAGCCGATATAAGACAGGTCCTGTGAACAGCCTCATTACCCCTGATGAAGCCTTGCTACATGGCGATACGTGTAGACTGTGACCTGAACACAATGCAGGGTGGATACATGAAGCCGATATAAGACAGGTCCTGTGCACAGCCTCATTACCCCTGATGAAGCCTTGCTACATGGCGATACGTGTAGACTGTGACCTGAACACAATGCAGGGTGGATACATGAATCCGATATAAGACAGGTCCTGTGCACAGCCTCATTACCCCTGATGAAGCCTTGCTACATGGCGATACGCGTAAGCTGTGACCAGAACACAATGCAGGGTGGATACATGAAACCGATATAATACAGGTCCTGTGCACAGCCTTATTACTTCTGATGAAGCCTTGCTACATGGCGATACGTGTAAGCTGTGACCAGAACACAATGCAGGGTGGATACATGAAGCCGATATAAGACAGGTCCTGTGCACAGCCTCATTACCCCTGATGAAGCCTTGCTACATGGCGATACGTGTAAGCTACGTTTTTTTCTACATGCTTTTTTTTTTCAGGTTTCCCATAGAAGCTTTTAGAAGAAAAAAAAAAAATCATCCAAAAAACTGCACCGTTCTATATCATCCTTAGGTACCGCGGTCAGTTAAGTTCATGAAGTCACATCCACTTTGCTTGCACTGTTAAACGCAACAGAATTTTCTGTACAAAAAAACTGCAACGTTAAAAACGTAACATTTACGCAACATGGGAACAGGGCCCAATGGTTTGTTATCCATAAATGCTTCCAGCTTGGATTCCTCTTCATTTGTACGGCAGTCTATAACTTTGCAGTTGGGTTTTGTGCATTTTGCCATATATTGCAGTATTAGGATTTATTTGGAGGCTTTTGTGTTGCATGTAATACTCATGCTCATTTTTGGGGTGGGGGTCCTATGGGAAAGGCGGTGGGTGTAAATCTGGACGTCTTAGTATGTTTTCATTCTGTGCATCTGACTCCTATATTTGTAGTGATATTTTCTTACATATAACTTTATGTCTACATTTATGGGACTTTCTAGTTTTGTTACTTTCCGCTACTTTCTTCATAAATTGGGGGCACTTCGCATTTAATAAGTAATCCCCACTTGAACAAAGACCGGACCACCCGTCCGTCAGACACGGTGACTTTGAATCTGGCAGCACATCGCCCTGTGTGAACACGATCGTACTGCCTCATGACCTACCACGTATAGAACATGACGGTCACATACGCTTCTATGTTTCCAGTAAATGTGTCACCGCCTGCCGCCGATACAGATAATAAGTTACTGATGATCGTCTGACCGTATTTCTCCACCAGAGCTTCAGCTCCATGAGAGCCGGTCATAAATAATGTCATTTCCATAGAAAGATGACAGATGAAAAGGTCGCGGTTAATACTGCGCCGTCCCAAAGAAAGAACGATCAAGGATTTACTGTATAATGAGGTGTGAGACAATAGTGTCCTCCCGCTGTGCAGATCCGAGTAGGTCCGTGTAGTAGTGAATGGAGAACCAAACCTTGTTCAACATCTGCCTCGTGTGCAGCTACACTGGTCGTTCTGCGTCTCACAATGACTACTAGACGACTTGGAGCCCATCTCCCTCGTGTTACAGGCGCCTCTCACCCTTCAGCCTTGTCTTGTCGGTGCAACATGAGGTGCAGCCTGTAGCACAGCAACTCAGAGCGACTTCTGCAGTGCAGGCAACTATGGACTGGTGGTCACCTCGATAGGAAGCTGTGGGCATCTCATCCTCTGTAATGACAGAAAGAAGCAAATGAAGATTCTGTGGACTCTTCCACCAATTAGGCGTCTGCACGTTAATAGAAGATCCCAAGACCACCGCCCCAGAATAGTCACAAATTGATGGCAGTAGCGCTGACAGAGTAGTACCAAACACTGTAAAGAACAAGGCAGGAGTGTGGTCGGGAACATAGCCAAGGGTCAGAACCAGGAGTGGGATGACAGACGTGGTTGGGAATATAGTCAAGGGTTAGAACAAGGAGTGGGATGACAGACGTGGTCGGGAATATAGCCAAAGGTCGAAACCAGGAGTGGGAAGACAGACATGTTCGAGAACATAGCCATGGGTCAGAATTAGAAATGGGGAGACAGGCGTGGTCGAAAACATAGCCAAGGGTCAGAACCAGGAGTGGGGTGGCAGATGTGGTCGAGAACATAGCCAAGGGTCAGAATTAGAAGTGGGACGACAGGCATGGTCGAGAACATAGCCAAGGGTCAGAACCAGGAGTGGGGTGGCAGATGTGGTCGAGAACATAGCTAAGGGTCAGAATTAGAAATGGGAAGACAGGCATGGTCAAGAATATAGCCACGGGTCAGAACCAGGAGTGGGGTGGCAGATGTGGTCGAGAACATAGCCATGGGTCAGAATTAGAAATGGGGGGACAGGCGTGGTCGAGAACATAGCCAAGGGTCAGAACCAGGAGTGGGGTGGCAGATGTGGTCGAGAACATAGCCAAGGGTCAGAATTAGAAGTGGGACGACAGGCATGGTCGTGAACATAGCCAAGGGTCAGAACCAGGAGTGGGGTGGCAGATGTGGTCGAGAACATAGCCAAGGGTCAGAATTAGAAATGGGAAGACAGGCATGGTCGAGAACATAGCCACGGGTCAGAACCAGGAGTGGGGTGGTAGATGTGGTCGAGAACATAGCCAAGGGTCAGAATTAGAAGTGGGACGACAGGCATGGTTGAGAACATAGCCAAGGGTCAGAACCAGGAGTGGGGTGGCAGATGTGGTCGAGAACATAGTCAAGGGTCAGAATTAGAAGTGGGATGACAGGCATGGTCGAGAACATAGCCAAGGGTTAGAACCAGGAGTGGGGTGGCAGATGTGGTTGAGAACATAGCCAAGGGTCGGAATTAGAAGTGGGACGACAGGCATGGTCGAGAACATAGCCAAGGGTCAGAACCAGGAGTGGGGTGGCAGATGTGGTCGAGAACATAGCCATGGGTCAGAATTAGTAGTGGGACAACAGGCATGGTTGAGAACATAGGCAAGGGTCAGAACCAGGGGTGGGGCGGCAGATGTGGTTGAGAACATAGCCAAGGGTCAGAACCAGGAGTGGGGTGGCAGATGTGGTCGAGAACATAGCCAAGGGTCAGAATTAGAAGTGGGACGACAGGCATGGTCGAGAACATAGCCAAGGGTCAGAACCAGGAGTGTGGTGGCAGATGTGGTCGAGAACATAGCCAAGGGTCAGAATTAGAAGTGGGACGACAGGCATGGTCGAGAACATAGCCAAGGGTCAGAACCAGGAGTGGGGTGGCAGATGTGGTCAAGAACATAGCCAAGCGTCAGAATTAGAAGTGGGACGACAGGCATGGTCGAGAACATAGCCAAGGGTCAGAACCAGGAGTGGGGTGGCAGATGTGGTCGAGAACATAGCCATGGGTCAGAAACAGGAGTGGGGTGGCAGATGTGGTCGAGAACATAGCCAAGGGTCAGAACCAGGAGTGGGGTGGCAGATGTGGTCGAGAACATAGCCAAGGATCAGAACCAGGAGTGGGGTGGCACATGTGGTTGAGAACATAGCCAAGGGTCAGAACCAGGAGTGGGGTGGCAGATGTGGTCGAAAACATAGCCAAGGGTCAGAACAAGGAGTGGGGTGGCAGATGTGGTCGAGAACATAGCCAAGGGTCAGAATTAGAAGTGGGACGACAGGCATGGTCGAGAACATAGCCAAAGGTCAGAACCAGGAGTGGGGTGGCAGATGTGGTTGAGAACATAGCCAAGGGTCAGAACCAGGGGTGGGGCGGCAGATGTGGTCGAGAACATAGCCAAGGGTCAGAACCAGGAGTGGGGTGGCAGATGTGGTCGAGAACATAGCCAAGGGTCAGAATTAGAAATGGGAAGACAGGCATGGTCGAGAACATAGCCACGGGTCAGAACCTGGAGTGGGGTGGCAGATGTGGTCGAGAACATAGCCAAGGGTCAGAATTGGAAGTGGGACGACAGGCATGGTTGAGAACATAGCCAAGGGTCAGAACCAGGAGTGGGGTGGCAGATGTGGTCGAGAACATAGTCAAGGGTCAGAATTAGAAGTGGGACGACAGGCATGGTCGAGAACATAGCCAAGGGTCAGAACCAGGAGTGGGGTGGCAGATGTGGTTGAGAACATAGCCAAGGGTCGGAATTAGAAGTGGGACGACAGGCATGGTCGAGAACATAGCCAAGGGTCAGAACCAGGGGTGGGGCAGCAGATGTGGTCGAGAACATAGCCAAGGGTCAGAACCAGGAGTGGGGTGGCAGATGTGGTTGAGAACATAGCCAAGGGTCGGAATTAGAAGTGGGACGACAGGCATGGTCGAGAACATAGCCAAGGGTCAGAACCAGGGGTGGGGCAGCAGATGTGGTCGAGAACATAGCCAAGGGTCAGAACCAGGAGTGGGGTGGCAGATGTGGTCGAGAACATAGCCAAGGGTCAGAATTAGAAGTGGGACGACAGGCATGGTCGAGAACATAGCCAAGGGTCAGAACCAGGAGTGGGGTGGCAGATGTGGTTGAGAACATAGCCAAGGGTCGGAATTAGAAGTGGGACGACAGGCGTGGTCGAGAACATAGCCAAGGGTCAGAACAAGGAGTGGGGTGACAGGCGTGGTCGAGAACATAGCCAAGGGTCAGAACCAGGAGTGGGGTGACAGGCATGGTCGAGAACATAGCCAAGGGTCAGAACCAGGAGTGGGGTGACAGGCGTGGTCGAGAACATAGCCAAGGGTCAGAACCAGGAGTGGGGTGACAGGCGTGGTCGAGAACATAGCCAAGGGTCAGAACCAGGAGTGGGGTGACAGGCATGGTCGAGAACATAGCCAAGGGTCAGAACCAGGAGTGGGGTGACAGGCGTGGTCGAGAACATAGCCAAGGGTCAGAACCAGGAGTGGGGTGACAGGCATGGTCGAGAACATAGCCAAGGGTCAGAACCAGGAGTGGGGTGACAGGCGTGGTCGAGAACATAGCCAAGGGTCAGAACCAGGAGTGGGGTGACAGGCATGGTCGAGAACATAGTCAAGGGTCAGAACCAGGAGTGGGGTGACAGGCGTGGTCGAGAACATAGCCAAGGGTCAGAACAGAGCAGATACTGGAAACTTAGACAATTTTACAATTAGCACCGGCACGCTGGCTGTAATTGGTGGATATGACATAATTATCTCATCTTTATGAGACCCAGTTCATAACTCCATTCAGAATTATTAATAGAGGACCCGCTGCTCCAGATTACTGCTCTGCAGGATATCAGCATATTGGCACAAAGCACGGCTGCAGATGATTGCACCACCTATAAGAGACACCTGCAGAGTGCTACCCTTGACTACGAGCCAAGGAGAGTGACCAGGAGAGGGACTGAGAGAAGCGTGTATATGAGAGATAGAATTCAGGTGACATGGCTGCCGGCTCGGAGAAGGAGCCTTTATGTGCCACTGTGATAAGCGGCAATCAGCAGACGCAGGAGCCGTATTCTCCACCAGATCCTCCCAGAAGTACGAGCCATATGAATACACGACTCCTATTCAGGCTGCTGACAATCAGTATGACGGCACCGGCCCCGGTGCAATGTAATGTGGTCGATTCACCCTAAGGAACCTGCATGGCATCCATATAACAATTCAATGCATTAAAGGAGCCCGAGGGGCCGGAGCCGCCAAATCCGAGACCCTCACATAATCTCAAGCTTCTATGCTGATATAATGTGGCGCACGTGTATTACTGTCCATTTATAGAATAGCTCGTGATTCTGCACAATAATCAGAACAAGATGTGCTGCAGTGTAAAGCATGGGGGAAGCGAGAAACCAGCAGCAACCTGAGCCTCTGAGGAAAAACAAGGATATTTTCAGACTAACTAGATGACAATAGGAAGACAGATAATGGGAAGCCACCAATCAGTACCGGAGCCAAAAATTATCATTGAAGAAAAGAAAGATTCACAGGAATCTTCTATACTGATCCTCACCCGCGCGGGACTGCGGCTTTAAGATCTGGTTTCGCCTTATATCAGGGCTTTTACCTGCACATTCTGTCACCCATCAGAGGACAGGTGTCCTTCATGTGAAGGTTGTCGCAGTGGGGGGTTGTCAGCAGCAGGGGGCGCTCTCTGCACCTATAATAAGAGGTCTTGGGAAGGGTTAAAGAATAGCGGGTCATTTCCCTAATAACAAAGAGAATTAGATTAATGAAACAATGTAAAATTTCAGGGAGAGTTTCCTGTGCGTCCTCCATCCATCTCCCACAATCACCTCCAGCACATCTGTGCCGCTTATCATTGACCTCAATTCTCCTCCTCGATGAGTCTGACATTAGTCGATTCTAATTCTCTGTGAAGGTTGAGAGCTTCCACCACCTCAGTCCTGACAGAGAGAGAAGAACGGAGAAAGAAAGACAGAAGAGGGGAAGAGAGAAAGAAAGAGGAAGAGAGAGAGAAAGAGGAAGAGAGAAAGAGAGAGGAGGAGAGAAAGAAAGAGGAAGAGAGAAAGAAAGAGGAAGAGAGAAAGAAAGAGGAGGAGAGAAAGAAAGAGGAAGAGAGAAAGAGAGAGGAAGAGAGAAAGAAAGAGGAAGAGAGAAAGAAAGAGGAGGAGAGAAAGAAAGAGGAAGAGAGAAAGAAAGAGGAGGAGAGAAAGAAAGAGGAAGAGAGAAAGAGAGAGGAAGAGAGAAAGAAAGAGGAAGAGAGAAAGAAAGAGGAGGAGAGAAAGAAAGAGGAAGAGAGAAAGAAAGAGGAGGAGAGACAGAAAGGGGAGGAGAGAAAGAAAGAGGAAGAGAGAAAGAAAGAGGAAGAGAGAAAGAAAGAGGAGAAGAGAAAGAAAGAGGAAGAGAGAAAGAAAGAGGAGGAGAGAAAGAAAGAGGAGGAGAGAAAGAAAGAGGAGGAGAGAAAGAAAGAGGAGGAGAGGAAGAGAGAGGAAGAGAGAAAGAAAGAGGAAGAGAGAAAGAAAGAGGAGGAGAGAAAGAGAGAGGAAGAGAGAAAGAAAGAGGAAGAGAGAAAGAAAGAGGAAGAGAGAAAGAAAGAGGAGGAGAGAAAGAAAGAGGAAGAGAGAAAGAAAGAGGAAGAGAGAAAGAAAGAGGAGGAGAGAAAGAGAGAGGAAGAGAGAAAGAAAGAGGAAGAGAGAAAGAAAGAGGAGGAGAGAAAGAAAGAGGAAGAGAGAAAGAAAGAGAAAGAGAGAAAGAAAGAGGAGGAGAGAAAGAAAGAGGAAGAGAGAAAGAAAGAGGAAGAGAGAAAGAAAGAGGAGGAGAGAAAGAAAGAGGAAGAGAGAAAGAAAGAGGAAGAGAGAAAGAAAGAGGAAGAGAGAAAGAGAGAAAGAGAGAAAGAGAGAAAGAAAGAGGAAGAGAGAAAGAAAGAGGAGGAGAGAAAGAGAGAGGAAGAGAGAAAGAAAGAGGAAGAGAGAAAGAAAGAGGAGGAGAGAAAGAAAGAGGAAGAGAGAAAGAAAGAGGAAGAGAGAAAGAAAGAGGAGGAGAGAAAGAGAGAGGAAGAGAGAAAGAAAGAGGAAGAGAGAAAGAAAGAGGAAGAGAGAAAGAAAGAGGAGGAGAGAAAGAAAGAGGAAGAGAGAAAGAGAGAGGAAGAGAGAAAGAAAGAGGAAGAGAGAAAGAAAGAGGAGAGAAAGAAAGAGGAAGAGAGAAAGAAAGAGGAAGAGAGAAAGAAAGAGGAAGAGAGAAAGAAAGAGGAAGAGAGAAAGAAAGAGGAGGAGAGAAAGAGAGAGGAAGAGAGAAAGAAAGAGGAAGAGAGAAAGAAAGAGGAAGAGAGAAAGAAAGAGGAGAGAAAGAAAGAGGAAGAGAGAAAGAGAGAGGAAGAGAGAAAGAAAGAGGAAGAGAGAAAGAAAGAGGAGGAGAGAAAGAGAGAGGAGGAGAGAAAGAGAGAGGAAGAGAGAAAGAAAGAGGAAGAGAGAAAGAAAGAGGAAGAGAGAAAGAAAGAGGAAGAGAGAAAGAAAGAGGAGGAGAGAAAGAAAGAGGAAGAGAGAAAGAGAGAGGAAGAGAGAAAGAAAGAGGAAGAGAGAAAGAAAGAGGAAGAGAGAAAGAAAGAGGAAGAGAGAAAGAAAGAGGAGGAGAGAAAGAGAGAGGAAGAGAGAAAGAAAGAGGAAGAGAGAAAGAAAGAGGAAGAGAGAAAGAAAGAGGAGGAGAGAAAGAAAGAGGAAGAGAGAAAGAGAGAGGAAGAGAGAAAGAAAGAGGAAGAGAGAAAGAAAGAGGAGGAGAGAAAGAAAGAGGAAGAGAGAAAGAAAGAGGAAGAGAGAAAGAAAGAGGAAGAGAGAAAGAAAGAGGAAGAGAGAAAGAAAGAGGAGGAGAGAAAGAGAGAGGAAGAGAGAAAGAAAGAGGAAGAGAGAAAGAAAGAGGAAGAGAGAAAGAAAGAGGAGGAGAGAAAGAAAGAGGAAGAGAGAAAGAGAGAGGAAGAGAGAAAGAAAGAGGAAGAGAGAAAGAAAGAGGAAGAGAGAAAGAGAGAGGAAGAGAGAAAGAAAGAGGAAGAGAGAAAGAAAGAGGAGGAGAGAAAGAGAGAGGAAGAGAGAAAGAGAGAGGAAGAGAGAAAGAAAGAGGAAGAGAGAAAGAAAGAGGAAGAGAGAAAGAAAGAGGAAGAGAGAAAGAAAGAGGAGGAGAGAAAGAAAGAGGAAGAGAGAAAGAGAGAGGAAGAGAGAAAGAAAGAGGAAGAGAGAAAGAAAGAAGAAGAGAGAAAGAAAGAGGAAGAGAGAAAGAAAGAGGAAGAGAGAAAGAAAGAGGAAGAGAGAAAGAGAGAGGAAGAGAGAAAGAAAGAGGAAGAGAGAAAGAAAGAGGAAGAGAGAAAGAAAGAGGAAGAGAGAAAGAAAGAGGAGGAGAGAAAGAAAGAGGAAGAGAGAAAGAGAGAGGAAGAGAGAAAGAAAGAGGAAGAGAGAAAGAAAGAGGAAGAGAGAAAGAAAGAGGAAGAGTGAAAGAAAGAGGAAGAGAGAAAGAGAGAGGAAGAGAGAAAGAGAGAGGAAGAGAGAAAGAAAGAGGAGGAGAGAAAGAGAGAGGAAGAGAGAAAGAAAGAGGAAGAGTGAAAGAAAGAGGAAGAGAGAAAGAGAGAGGAAGAGAGAAAGAGAGAGGAAGAGAGAAAGAAAGAGGAGGAGAGAAAGAAAGAGGAAGAGAGAAAGAAAGAGGAGGAGAGAAAGAAAGAGGAAGAGAGAAAGAAAGAGGAGGAGCGAAAGAAAGAGGAGGAGAGAAAGAAAGAGGAAGAGAGAAAGAAAGAGGAAGAGAGAAAGAAAGAGGAGGAGAGAAAGAAAGAGGAAGAGAGAAAGAAAGAGGAAGAGAGAAAGAAAGGAAGAGAGAAAGAAAGAGACAGCGAAACAAAGAGATAAAAGAAGTATAAACAGAGACAGAGCAAAAGACAGAGAGAAACAGAGGAAGAGTGAAAGAAAGACAGAAAAACAGAGATAATAAAAGAATATGTACAGAGAGACAGAGCAAAAGACAGAGAGAAAAACAGAGGAAGAGAGAAAGAAAGAGGAGGAGAGAAAGAAAGAGGAAGAGAGAAAGAAAGAGGAAGAGAGAAAAAGAGGAAGAGTGAAAGAAAGAGGAAGAGAGAAAGAGAGAGGAAGAGAGAAAGAAAGAGGAGGAGAGAAAGAAAGAGGAGGAGAGAAAGAGGAAGAGAGAAAGAAAGAGGAAGAGAGAAAGAAAGAGGAGGAGAGAAATAAAGAGGAGAAGAGAAAGAAAGAGGAGGAGAGAAAGAAAGAGGAAGAGAGAAAGAAAGAGGAGGAGAGAAAGAAAGAGGAAGAGAGAAAGAAAGAGGAAGAGAGAAAGAGAGAGGAAGAGAGAAAGAAAGAGGAGGAGAGAAAGAAAGAGGAGGAGAGAAAGAGGAAAAGAGAAAGAAAGAGGAAGAGAGGAAGAGAGAGGAGGAGAGAAAGAAAGAGGAAGAGAGAAAGAAAGAGGAAGAGAGAAAGGAAGAGGAAGAGAGAAAGAAAGGAGGAGAGAAAGAAAGAGGAGGAGAGAAAGAAAGAGGAGGAGAGAGAGGAGGAGAGAAAGAAAGAGGAGGAGAGAAAGAAAGAGGAGGAGAGAAAGAAAGAGGAAGAGAGAAAGAAAGAGGAAGAGAGAAAGAGGAAGAGAGAAAGAAAGAGGAAGAGAGAAAGAAAGAGGAGGAGAGAAAGAAAGAGGAGGAGAGAAAGAAAGAGGAAGAGAGAAAGAAAGAGGAGGAGGGAAAGAAAGAGGAAGAGAGAAAGAAAGAGGAAGAGAGAAAGAAAGAGGAAGAGTGAAAGAAAGAGGAAGAGAGAAAGAGAGAGGAAGAGAGAAAGAAAGAGGAAGAGAGAAAGAAAGAGGAAGAGAGAAAGAAAGAGGAGGAGAGAAAGAAAGAGGAGGAGAGAAAGAAAGAGGAGGAGAGAAAGAAAGAGGAAGAGAGAAAGAAAGAGGAGGAGAGAAAGAAAGAGGAGGAGAGAAAGAAAGAGGAAGAGAGAAAGAAAGAGGAAGAGAGAAAGAAAGAGGAGGAGAGAAAGAAAGAGGAAGAGAGAAAGAAAGAGGAAGAGAGAAAGAAAGAGGAAGAGAGAAAGAAAGAGACAGCGAAACAAAGAGATAAAAGAAGTATAAACAGAGACAGAGCAAAAGACAGAGAGAAACAGAGGAAGAGTGAAAGAAAGACAGAAAAACAGAGATAATAAAAGAATATGTACAGAGAGACAGAGCAAAAGACAGAGAGAAAAACAGAGGAAGAGAGAAAGAAAGAGACAGAAAAACAGAGAGATAAAAGAAGTATAAACAGAGACAGAGAAAAAAACAGAGAGAAACAGAGGAAGAGTGAAAGAAAGACAGAAAAACAGAGATAATAAAAGAATATGTACAGAGAGACAGAGCAAAAGACAGAGAGAAAAACAGAGATAAAAAAAGCGAGAGAGAAAACACAGAGAAAGAAAAATAAAGAGAGAAAGAAAAAGTAAGACAGACAAACAAAGACAAAAAAAAGAGAAAAGGTGAAAGAAAGACCGACTGAAAAACAGAGAGAAAGAAAAAGAAATATATATAGAGAGAGAAAGAGAGAGAAAGAAAAAGTCATAAAAACAGAAAAGCAGACGAAAAAAGAAAACAAAAGAGTGAAAGAAAAAAGAGCGAAACGGAGAAAGAAAGAGGGAAAAAAGAAAGAGAATGAAAGAAACAAAGTAAGAAATAGGCTGCAGGTTATACCAGCTGTACATATATAATTATATACAGGAGATGCCCAGGTTATACCAGCTGTACATATATCATTATATACAGGAGATGCCCAGGTTATACCAGCTATACATATATAATTACATACAGGAGATGCCCAGGTTATACCAGCTGTACACATATAATTATATACAGAACATGCCCAGGTTATACCAGCTGTACATATATAATTATATACAGGAGATGCCCAGGTTATACCAGCTGTGCATATATCATTATATACAGGAGATGTCCAGGTTATACCAGCTGTACATATATAATAATATACAGGAGATGCCCAGGTTATACCAGCTGTACGTGTATAATTATATACAGGAGATACCCAGGTTATACCAGTTGTACATATATAATTATATACAAGAGATGTCCAGGTTATACCGGCCGTACATATATCATTATATACAGGAGATGCCTAGGTTATACCAGCTGTACATATATCATTATATACAGGAGATGCCCAGGTTATACCAGCTGTACATATATAATTATATACAGAAGATGCCCAGGTTATACCAGCTGTACATATATAATTATATACAGGAGATGCCCAGGTTATACCGGCTGTACGTGTATAATTATATACAGGAGATACCCAGGTTATACCAGTTGTACATATATAATTATATACAGGAGATGTCCAGGTTATACCAGCTGTACATATATCATTATATACAGGAGATGCCTAGGTTATACCAGCTGTACATATATCATTATATACAGGAGATGCCCAGGTTATACCAGCTGTACATATATAATTATATACAGAAGATGCCCAGGTTATACCAGCTGTACATATATAATTATATACAGGAGATGCCCAGGTTATACCGGCTGTACATATATCATTATATACAGGAGATGCCCAGGTTATACCAGCTGTACATATATCATTATATACAGCATGCCCAGGTTATACCAGCTGTACATATATCATTATATACAGGAGATGCCCAGGTTATACCAGCTGTACATATATAATTATATACAGGAGATGCCCAGGTTATATCAGCTGTACATATATAATTATATATAGGAGATGCCCAGGTTATACCGGCTGTACATATATCATTATATACAGTAGATGCCCAGGTTATACCAGCTGTACATATATCATTATATACAGCATGCCCAGGTTATACCAGCTGTACATATATCATTATATACAGGAGATGCCCAGGTTATACCAGCTGTACATATATCATTATATACAGGAGATGCCCAGGTTATACCAGCTGTACATATATCATTATATACAGGAGATGCCCTGGTTATACCAGCTGTACATATATAATTGTATACAGGAGATGCCCAGGTTATACCGGCTGTACATATATCATTATATACAGGAGATGCCCAGGTTATACCAGCTGTACATATATCATTATATACAGGAGATGCCCAGGTTATACCGGCTGTACATATATAATTATATACACGAGATGCCCAGGTTATACCAGCTGTACATATATAATTATATACAGGAGATGCCCAGGTTATACCAGCTGTACATATATAATTATATACAGGAGATGCCCAGGTTATACCGGCTGCACATATATAATTATATACAGGAGATGCCCAGGTTATACCAGCTGTACATATATAATTATATACAGGAGATGCCCAGGTTATACCAGCTGTACATATATAATTATATACAGGAGATGCCCAGGTTATACCAGCTGTACATATATAATTATATACAGGAGATGCCCAGGTTATACCGGCTGTACATATATAATTATATACAGGAGATGCCCAGGTTATACCAGCTGTACATATATAATTATATACAGGAGATGCCCAGGTTATACCGGCTGTACATATATAATTATATACAGGAGATGCCCAGGTTATACCGGCTGTACATATATAATTATATACAGGAGATGCCCAGGTTATACCGGCTGTACATATATAATTATACACAGGAGAGGCCCGGGTTATACCAGCTGTACATATATAATTATATACAGGAGATGCCCAGGTTGTACCAGCTGTACATATATAATTATATACAGGAGATGCCCAGGTTATACCAGCTGCACATATATAATTATATACAGAGGACACCCAGGTTATACCAGCTGTACATATATAATTATATACAGAGGACACCCAGGTTATACCAGCTGTACATATATAATTATATACAGGAGATGCCCAGGTTATACCAGCTGCACATATATAATTATATACAGGAGATGCCCAGGTTATACCAGCTGTACATATATAATTATATACAGGAGATGCCCAGGTTATACCAGCTGTACATATATAATTATATACAGAGGACACCCAGGTTATACCAGCTGTACATATATAATTATATAAAGGAGATGCCCAGGTTATACCAGCTGCACATATATAATTATATACAGGAGATGCCCAGGTTATACCAGCTGTACATATATAATTATATACAGGAGATGCCCAGGTTATACCAGCTGTACATATATAATTATATACAGAAAATGCCCAGGTTATACCAGCTGTACATATATAATTTTATACAGGAGATGCCCAGGTTATACCAGCTGTACATATATAATTATATACAGGAGATGCCCAGGTTATACCAGCTGTACATATATAATTATATACAGAGGACACCCAGGTTATACCGGCTGTACATATATAATTATATACAGGAGATGTCCAGGTTATACCAGCTGTACATATATAATTATATACAGGAGGTGCCCAGGTTATACCAGCTGTACATATATAATTATATACAGGAGATGCCCAGGTTATACCAGCTGTACATATATAATTATATACAGGATATGCCCGGGTTATACCAGCTGTACATATATAATTATATACAGGAGATGCCCAGGTTATACCGGCTGTACATATATCATTATATACAGGAGATGCCCAGGTTATACCGGCTGTACATATATCATTATATACAGGAGATGCCCAGGTTATACCGGCTGTACATATATCATTATATACAGGAGATGCCCAGGTTATACCAGCTGTACATATATAATTATAAACAGGAGATGCCCAGGTTATACCAGTTGTAAATATATATTTATATACAGGAGATGCCCAGGTTATACCAGCTGTACATATATAATTATATACAGGAGATGCCCAGGTTATACCAGCTGTACATATATAATTATATACAGGAGATTCCCAGTGTCAAAATCTCGCAGCCAGAGGGGTCATCACTAGACCCACCACACTGTTATCTTTTGAGCAAACAGCTCTCTGTTGCCCCCTATCATCCGGACAATTACTCGATTGACTGAAGATTAATGGAGGAGGCCGCAGGTTGTTTCCACTAATATGCCAGTTATCGGAAAACTAACAGCGAGGGTATGGTATATACACCTCTGATTTCAAGCCATGGAATATATGTATACAGTATACCCCCCCGATACGGTCACTGCGAACTCCACGATAACCCAAGTACTACTCGTATTTTATATAAGCTGATCGAGGCCTGGTTCTGGTAGCGTATGGCTTTGAGGTGCACGTTACAGAACAAAAGGAACAGAACTATTACATTTTATATTTAATCCAAAACGATAGGCAGTGTTTATCAAAAATGCACAAAAGATTTTACAAGGGAGACAAAACAATACAGCATATACAGTTATATGAAATAAAAAGCAATAACAAAAGAAACCTTCTGCGCCGATCACAGAGATGAGTCAACTTGGCCGAAGGAGAGCACTTTGATTGGGGACGTTCAGTGAACAGGATTCAAGCATACACGGGTGTGTATCTCTCTACAGGAACCCAGATCATAATTTGTCTTGACCTTTTATCAGCACTTTTATCACTCCCCTGTGATGATCTCATGTGGACCAGGTTGTGGGATGTCCTCAGCCCTTCAGGATTTTATGAAATTCCCAACATTAACAATATCTCCACTCTGGATGATTGCAGAAGTTCGAGATCGCTGTCATATTTTTTATCGGGATTTTACCTTTCCCCAGAGAAGAAACATGACATGGCTGGTGTCAGTCATCTGGTCACTATGCATTTGGGGCTTATAGGCAGGTGTTACAGTTATGAAAAAATATGCATATTCTTCCCCTATTAGCCCTGAAGCTAAAAATGTTGGTCCCAATACTAAGGGATCCATACACACCCTGGTGTTTCCAATTTTCTTTCAGAGACCTCAAGTCTAGCCCGGCTATTGTAGATATAACATTTCCTTTGGGGGGAACATAGTTTCCCAGGATTTACTTTCTGGAGAGACAATAGGCTCTTCCACTTTGCTATCTATATGTAAACACATGTACCTTTATTATACAACCCGCTGAATAAAACTTTTAGGTCTCAATTACCTGTCCAATCTATAACTCTTTGTCTCATGCACAAAAGACATCATCGTTGGCACTGCAGGGGTCTTTCATTTCCAAAAGGGGCAGTCTGCATTTTAATTAAGATTGTCATTTTCCAACTATAACTAATTTCCTACTCCTTTATGTTCATTGTACCAGTCTAATTTCTAGGAGACTCAGACTGTCAGCTTTTGATTTCCTTACTGGAAATCTGTGTGAGAGGGAAGGAGCGAGGAAGGTGAATGCCGCCTTCACTGCAGTGGCTTTAGAGATCTTAATATTTTCTATGACGCCCTTGTTATACCGGCTGTACATATATAATTATACTGTATACAGAAGATACCCAGGTTGTACCAGCATTTGACAGTGTTTGCTATGAAAGATACAATGTTGGATAGAGGGTAGCACACGGATACCTGAGCTGCTGATATGCACAGTGTATGGAGATGTAATTAATCATCTGCTCGTGGGCATGTGAAGCCCCTGCTGAGATCTCTCCATGACCACTCTTGTAATTTGGAGTTGTAGATTTCCCCCCTTTATCTTTACAGTTCATCTCACCATCACTCGTTCAGCCGTTTAGCCTCAGATTAGCGGCAGTGACTTTCTAATATTTTGGGAGACCGCACCTGCCCCGTATTCCCGTACTGAAGGTATTATATCCCTAATGATATGCATCTCTGCTGCCTGACTCCATTATTCACTGCAGTTACTGTTGCGCGTCGTGAACATTAATATGGAAATGCGTTATACTGGATCCCAAAGCAAAAGACGGGGGGCTCAACTGGGAAAGTTCAGATGTGCAGGGGCGATATGTGCAGAATTATTACATCCTGCTACTTCATTACCGACTCCAAAATCTATAGGATATGGCTTATCCATTATGTGCATAATATACCTGATATATATATATATATATATATATATATATATATATATATATTTAATTATTTATTTGATAGATAGATAGATAGATAGATAGATATCTCACATCTGAAGGTTCGCTGCTATACAGTTGTATCCAGTTTAGGCAGCTCACATTCTCCAAAACATGAGCAGCTGAAACTTCTTTCCCTGATGGTTTGTTACGATATATTTAGTGCATTCTGTTATCCTATAATCAATAGAATTTACCTGATACATTGCAAGTCTAGATACATTTTCAAATTTATAAGAATCAGGAGGGGCAGTGAGATAAAAACTCCAGCAGCCTGGGAGCGAACAGCTAGAACCAAAGTGAGATATGAACTCCAGCAACCTGAGAGCTAACAGCAGGGACAGCAGTGAGATATAAACTCCAGCAACCTGAGAGCTAACAGCGGGGACAGGAGTGAGATATAAACTCCAGCAACCTGAGAGCTAACAGCGGGGACAGCAGTGAGATATAAACTCCAGCAACCTGAGAGCTAACAGCAAGGACAGCAGTGAGATATAAACTCCAGCAACCTGAGAGCTAACAGCAGGAACTGGAGTGAGATATAAACTCCAGCAACCTGAGAGCTAACAGCGGGGACAGCAGTGAGATATAAACTCCAGCAACCTGAGAGCTAACAGCAAGGACAGCAGTTAGATATAAACTCCAGCAACCTGAGAGCTAACAGCAGGAACTGGAGTGAGATATAAACTCCAGCAACCTGAGAGCTAACAACAGGGACTGGAGTGAGATATAAACTCCAGCAATCTGAGAGCTAACAGCGGGGACAGGAGTGAGATATAAACTCCAGCAAGCTGAGAGCTAACAGCGGGGACAGCAGTGAGATATAAACTCCAGCAACCTGAGCGCTAACAGCAAGGACAGCAGTGAGATAAAAAATCCAGCAACCTGAGAGATAGCAGCAAGGACAGCAGTGAGATATAAACTCCAGCAGCCTGAGAGCTAACAGCAAGGACAGCAGTGAGATATAAACTCCAGCAACCTGAGAGCTAACAGCGGGGACAGCAGTGAGATATAAACTCCAGCAACCTGAGAGCTAGCAGCAAGGACAGCAGTGAGATATAAACTCCAGCAACCTGAGAGCTAACAGCGGGAACAGGAGTGAGATATAAACTCCAGCAACCTGAGAGCTAACAGCGGGGACAGTAGTGAGATATAAACTCCAGCAGCCTGAGAGCTAACAGCGGGAACAGGAGTGAGATATAAACTCCAGCAACCTGAGAGCTAACAGCAGGAACAGGAGTGAGATATAAACTCCAGCAACCTGAGAGCTAACAGCAAGGGCAGCAGTGAGATATAAACTCCAGCAACCTGAGTGCTAACAGCAAGGACAGCAGTGAGATATAAAATACAGCAACCTGAGAGATAGCAGCAAGGACAGCAGTGAGATATAAACTCCAGCAGCCTGAGAGCTAACAGCAAGGACAGCAGTGAGATATAAAATCCAGCAACCTGAGAGATAGCAGCAAGGACAGCAGTGAGATATAAACTCCAGCAGCCTGATAGCTAACAGCAAGGACAGCAGTGAGATATAAACTCCAGCAACCTGAGAGCTAACAGCGGGGACAGCAGTGAGATATAAACTCCAGCAACCTGAGAGCTGGCAGCAAGGACAGCAGTGAGATATAAACTCCAGCAACCTGAGAGCTAACAGCGGGAACAGGAGTGAGATATAAACTCCAGCAACCTGAGAGATAGCAGCAAGGACAGCAGTGAGATATAAACTCCAGCAACCTGAGAGCTAACAGCAGGAACTGGAGTGAGATATAAACTCCAGCAACCTGAGAGCTAACAACAGGGACTGGAGTGAGATATAAACTCCAGCAATCTGAGAGCTAACAGCGGGGACAGGAGTGAGATATAAACTCCAGCAAGCTGAGAGCTAACAGCGGGGACAGCAGTGAGATATAAACTCCAGCAACCTGAGCGCTAACAGCAAGGACAGCAGTGAGATAAAAAATCCAGCAACCTGAGAGATAGCAGCAAGGACAGCAGTGAGATATAAACTCCAGCAGCCTGAGAGCTAACAGCAAGGACAGCAGTGAGATATAAACTCCAGCAACCTGAGAGCTAACAGCGGGGACAGCAGTGAGATATAAACTCCAGCAACCTGAGAGCTAACAGCGGGAACAGGAGTGAGATATAAACTCCAGCAACCTGAGAGCTAACAGCGGGGACAGTAGTGAGATATAAACTCCAGCAGCCTGAGAGCTAACAGCGGGAACAGGAGTGAGATATAAACTCCAGCAACCTGAGAGCTAACAGCAGGAACAGGAGTGAGATATAAACTCCAGCAACCTGAGAGCTAACAGCAAGGGCAGCAGTGAGATATAAACTCCAGCAACCTGAGTGCTAACAGCAAGGACAGCAGTGAGATATAAAATACAGCAACCTGAGAGATAGCAGCAAGGACAGCAGTGAGATATAAACTCCAGCAGCCTGAGAGCTAACAGCAAGGACAGCAGTGAGATATAAAATCCAGCAACCTGAGAGATAGCAGCAAGGACAGCAGTGAGATATAAACTCCAGCAGCCTGATAGCTAACAGCAAGGACAGCAGTGAGATATAAACTCCAGCAACCTGAGAGCTAACAGCGGGGACAGCAGTGAGATATAAACTCCAGCAACCTGAGAGCTGGCAGCAAGGACAGCAGTGAGATATAAACTCCAGCAACCTGAGAGCTAACAGCGGGAACAGGAGTGAGATATAAACTCCAGCAACCTGAAAGATAGCAGCAAGGACAGCAGTGAGATATAAACTCCAGCAACCTGAGAGCTAACAGCGGGGACAGCAGTGAGATATAAACTCCAGCAACCTGAGAGCTAACAGCGGGAACAGGAGTGAGATATAAACTCCAGCAACCTGAGAGCTAACAGCGGGGACAGTAGTGAGATATAAACTCCAGCAGCCTGAGAGCTAACAGCGGGAACAGGAGTGAGATATAAACTCCAGCAACCTGAGAGCTAACAGCAGGAACAGGAGTGAGATATAAACTCCAGCAACCTGAGAGCTAACAGCAAGGGCAGCAGTGAGATATAAACTCCAGCAACCTGAGTGCTAACAGCAAGGACAGCAGTGAGATATAAAATACAGCAACCTGAGAGATAGCAGCAAGGACAGCAGTGAGATATAAACTCCAGCAGCCTGAGAGCTAACAGCAAGGACAGCAGTGAGATATAAAATCCAGCAACCTGAGAGATAGCAGCAAGGACAGCAGTGAGATATAAACTCCAGCAGCCTGATAGCTAACAGCAAGGACAGCAGTGAGATATAAACTCCAGCAACCTGAGAGCTAACAGCGGGAACAGGAGTGAGATATAAACTCCAGCAACCTGAGAGCTAACAGCGGGGACAGTAGTGAGATATAAACTCCAGCAGCCTGAGAGCTAACAGCGGGAACAGGAGTGAGATATAAACTCCAGCAACCTGAGAGCTAACAGCAGGAACAGGAGTGAGATATAAACTCCAGCAACCTGAGAGCTAACAGCAAGGGCAGCAGTGAGATATAAACTCCAGCAACCTGAGTGCTAACAGCAAGGACAGCAGTGAGATATAAAATACAGCAACCTGAGAGATAGCAGCAAGGACAGCAGTGAGATATAAACTCCAGCAGCCTGAGAGCTAACAGCAAGGACAGCAGTGAGATATAAAATCCAGCAACCTGAGAGATAGCAGCAAGGACAGCAGTGAGATATAAACTCCAGCAGCCTGATAGCTAACAGCAAGGACAGCAGTGAGATATAAACTCCAGCAACCTGAGAGCTAACAGCGGGGACAGCAGTGAGATATAAACTCCAGCAACCTGAGAGCTGGCAGCAAGGACAGCAGTGAGATATAAACTCCAGCAACCTGAGAGCTAACAGCGGGAACAGGAGTGAGATATAAACTCCAGCAACCTGAAAGATAGCAGCAAGGACAGCAGTGAGATATAAACTCCAGCAACCTGAGAGCTAACAGCGGGGACAGCAGTGAGATATAAACTCCAGCAACCTGAGAGCTAACAGCAAGGGCAGCAGTGAGATATAAACTCCAGCAACCTGAGTGCTAACAGCAAGGACAGCAGTGAGATATAAAATCCAGCAACCTGAGAGATAGCAGCAAGGACAGCAGTGAGATATAAACTCCAGCAGCCTGAGAGCTAACAGCAAGGACAGCAGTGAGATATAAAATCCAGCAACCTGAGAGATAGCAGCAAGGACAGCAGTGAGATATAAACTCCAGCAGCCTGAGAGCTAACAGCAAGGACAGCAGTGAGATATAAACTCCAGCAACCTGAGAGCTAACAGCGGGGACAGCAGTGAGATATAAACTCCAGCAACCTGAGAGCTAGCAGCAAGGACAGCAGTGAGATATAAACTCCAGCAACCTGAGAACTAACAGCGGGAACAGAAGTGAGATATAAACTCCAGCAGCCTGAGAGCTAGCAGCAAGGACAGCAGTGAGATATAAACTCCAGCAACCTGAGAGCTAACAGCGGGGACAGTAGTGAGATATAACCTCCAGCAACCTGAGAGCTAACAGCAAGGACAGCAGTGAGATATAAACTCCAGCAACCTGAGAGCTAACAGCAAGGACAGTAGTGAGATATAAACTTCAGCAACCTGAGAGCTAACAGCGGGGACAGCAGTGTGATATAAACTCCAGCAACCTGAGAGCTAACAGCAGGGACAGTAGTGAGATATAACCTCCAGCAGCATGACAGCTAACAGCGGGGACAGCAGTGAGATATAAACTCCAGCAACCTGAGAGCTAACAGCGGGGACAGGAGTGAGATATAAACTCCAGCAACCTGAGAGCTAACAGCAAGGACAGCAGTGAGATATAAACTCCAGCAACCTGAGAGCTAACAGCGGGTACAGCAGTGAGATCTAAACTCCAGCAACCTGAGAGCTAACAGCAAGGACAGTAGTGAGATATAAACTCCAGCAACCTGAGAGCTAACAGCAAGGACAGTAGTGAGATATAAACTCCAGCAACCTGAGAGCTAACAGCAAGGACAGCAGTGAGATATAAACTCCAGCAACCTGAGAGCTAACAGCGGGGACAGTAGTGAGATATAACCTCCAGCAACCTGAGAGCTAACAGCAAGGACAGCAGTGAGATATAAACTCCAGCAACCTGAGAGCTAACAGCGGGGACAGGAGTGAGATATAAACTCCAGCAACCTGAGAGCTAACAGCGGGGACAAGAGTGAGATATAAACTCCAGCAACCTGAGAGCTAACAGCGGGGACAGCAGTGAGATATAAACTCCAGCAACCTGAGAGCTAACAGTGGTGACAGGAGTGAGATATAAACTCCAGCAACCTGAGAGCTAACAGCAAGGGCAGCAGTGAGATATAAACCTCCAGCTACCTGAGAGCTAACAGCAAGGACAGCAGTGAGATATAAACTCCAGCAACCTGAGAGCTAACAGCAAGGACAGCAGTGAGATATAAACTCCAGCAACCTGAGAGCTAACAGCGGGGACAGCAGTGAGATATAAACTCCAGCAACCTGAGAGCTAGCAGCAAGGACAGCAGTGAGATATAAACTCCAGCAACCTGAGAGCTAACAGCAAGCACAGCAGTGAGGTATAAACTCCAGCAACCTGAGAGCTAACAGCGGGGACAGCAGTGAGATATAAACTCCAGCAACCTGAGAGCTAACAGCAAGGACAGCAGTGAGATATAAACTCCAGCAACCTGAGAGCTAACAGCGGGAACAGTAGTGAAATATAAACTCCAGCAACCTGAGAGCTAACAGCGGGGACAGGGGTGAGATATAAACTCCAGCAACCTGAGAGCTAACAACGGGGACAGCAGTGAGATATAAACTCCAGCAAGCTGAGAGCTAACAGCGGGGACAGCAGTGAGATATAAACTCCAGCAACCTGAGAGCTAGCAGCAAGGACAGCAGTGAGATATAAACTCCAGCAACCTGAGAGCTAACAGCAAGGACAGCAGTGAGATATAAACTCCAGAAACCTGAGAGCTAACAGCAAGGACAGCAGTGAGATATAAACTCCAGCAACCTGAGAGCTAACAGCAAGCACAGCAATGAGATATAAACTCCAGCAACCTGAGAGCTAACAGCGGGGACAGCTATGATATATATACTCCAGCAGCATGAGAGCTAACAGCGGGGACAGCAATGAGATATAAATCCCAGCAACCTGAGAGCTAACAGCAAGCACAGCAATGAGATATAAACTCCAGCAACCTGAGAGCTAACAGCAGGGACGGGAGTGAGATATAAACTCCAGCAACCTGAGAGCTAACAGTGGGGACAGGAGTGAGATATAAACTCCAGCAACCTGAGAGCTAGCAGCAAGGACAGCAGTGAGATATAAACTCCAGCAACCTGAGAGCTAACAGCAGGGACAGCAGTGAGATATAAACTCCAGCAACCTGAGAGCTAACAGCAAGCACAGCAGTGAGATATAAACTCCAGCTATAAACTCCAGCAGACTGAGAGCTAAAAGCAAGCACAGCAGTGAGATATAAACTTCACCAGCCTGTGAGCTAACAGCGGGGACAGCAGTGAGATATAAACTCCAGCAGCCTGAGAGCTAACACCAAGCACAGCAGTGAGATATAAACTCCAGCTATAAACTCCAGCAGACTGAGAGCTAAAAGCAAGCACAGCAGTGAGATATAAACTTCAGCAACCTGAGAGCTAACTGCAATGGCAGCAGTGAGATATAAACTTCAGCAGCCTGAGAGCTAACAGCAAGCACAGCAGTGAGATATAAACTCCAGCTATAAACTCCAGCAGACTGAGAGCTAAAAGCAAGCACAGCAGTGAGATATAAACTTCAGTAGCCTGTGAGCTAACAGCAAGGAGAGCAGGCTGTTAAAGCTTATATCTTGCTGCTGTTCCCGGTGTTAGCTTTCAGACTGTTGATTCTTGTATTTCACTAACAGCAGGGGCAGAAGTAAGAGATCAGCTACAGCAGGCTGAGAGCTAACTGCAGGGGAAGTGGCATTAAGAATGCAGCTTTGGATGTAACTGGAGTGTAAAACACAATGTTAATCAGTATTATATGTAGGTTATACCTAGTTCATGGCTAGACCTTCAGTTTCTTCTATAGTTTTTGGCAACTTTTTAGCTAATTTCTGTGAAATCTGGTAGTTGTAATGGTGGCACTGTTCATTGTCACCAAGCAGCTCTAAAGATGGCTACCACCATAGGCGGATTATAATGAGGACGATCTGGACTACCACCCGGGGCCCGAGGCTCCGTGGGGCCCATGGCCAGATTGCCCTCATTATAATGTTTCCTGCAGGGCAGAGGCAGGGGGACCGCACTGTACCTACATGCTGTTAGACGCTGGCCGGTCACATCACAGGGAGGCAGACATGCCCCCTGCACTGCACTGGCTGCGTCTCCAGGACTGACGTCACACAGCGGCATCATCCTGCCGGAGAGGAGCTTGTGCATTGGACCTCAGTGGATGGCGGTAAATGAGGTCGGGCCCAGGGCAGGATGTCTGAAGTGAGGAGGGGGCTGCAGAACGCTGCTCCCCTCCTGATAAGTGCACACAGGATTCCATAGTGTCAGGTCAGTGGCCGCTCTGCTGGGACTCTGTGTGATTTATTGCAGGACTCTGACCTTTGCTGCAGATTAGGTCACTCTGGGTCATCGGCTCCAGCGTCACCAGATCTGCAGGAAAATTCTGCACTGACTCCGGCACCATTTCATTGAAATATTGTGCTACAAAATTAAAGCGATCCTTTCATCAGAAATAACGATATTAACCTGCATATATAACAGTTAATCTGTAGGTTAACAACGTTATTATGCTGCCCAGCAGCTGAATACAGCGGGGATAAAATGAACTTTATTCTCCTCGCCAGCATTCTGTTTCAGTCATGGGGGCAGTGCCGGTTCGGTCACCACTGAGTATACAGAGCGTCCCCTATAACTGCGCCCCCAGCAGTGACTGACACTGGCTCTACATTGAGGCTGGCTGTCAGTCAGGGCCGGGGTTACATCAGCTGCTCTGTATTCTCAAAGCAATGACTGAACCGGCGCCGGACCAGATCCCATGACTGAAACCGAATGCTCCCCCATCCCGGTGTATGCTCCCCCATCCTGGTATATGCTCCTCCATCCGGGTCTCCCTTCCTGGTATATGCTCCCCCCCATCCTGGTATATGGTCCCCTTATCTGGGTCCCCCATCCTGGTCCATGCTCCCACATCCAGGTCCCCCATCCTGGTATATGCTCCCCCCATCCTGGTATATGGTCCCCTTATCCAGGTCCCCCATCCTGGCCCATGCTCCCACATCCAGGTCTCCCATCCTGGTACATGCTCCTCCATCCTGGTATATGCACCCCCATCCAGGTCTCCCATCCTGGTATATGCTCCCCCCATCCTGGTATATGGTCCCCTTATCTGGGTCCCCCATCCTGGTCCCTGCTCCCACATCCAGGTCCCCCATCCTGGTACATGGTCCCTTTATCCAGGTCCCCCATCCTGGTACATGCTCCTCAACATCCTGGTATATGGTCCCCTTATCCGGGTCCCCCATCCTGGTCCATGCTCCCACAACCAGGTCCCCCATCCTGGTATATGCTCCCCCCATCCTGGTATATGGTCCCCTTATCCAGGTCCCCCATCCTGGTCCATGCTCCCACATCCAGGTCTCCCATCCTGGTACATGCTCCTCCATCCTGGTATATGCTCCCCCATCCAGGTCTCCCATCCTGGTATATGCTCCCCCCATCCTGGTATATGGTCCCCTTATCCGGGTCCCCCATCCTGGTCCATGCTCCCACATCCAGGTCCCCCATCCTGGTATATGCTCCCCCCATCCTGGTACATGCTCCCTCATCCAGGTCCCCCATCCTGGTATATGCTCCCCCCATCCTGGTACATGGTCCCTTTATCCAGGTCCCCCATCCTGGTACATGTTCCCCACCATCCTGGTATATGGCCCCCTTATCTGGGTCCCCCATCCTGGTCCATGCTCCCACATCCAGGTCCCCCATCCTGGTACATGCTTTCCCCCCATCCTGGTATATGGCGCCAGAGTTCGTGCCTGGACATATTGCGAATAGTTATTTGCGTGACAGCGTGGAAAATCAGGGATCTTCATGGGCGGAGATGATTTTCTGGCGCGAACAAGCCGCAACCCCGAATATGAACCCAAATTTGAAATGCCGAACAAATTCGCTCAACATTAATTGCGATCTCCGGCGCCATTTTGTTGAAGACAAATTTGCACACAGTGTCTTCAACAAAATGGAGATTGAGGTATGTGTCCTAATGGCGCCGGAGATAGCAGTATGCGGTCAGCTCTTACGCATACCGTGATCTCTGGCATCACAATCCTTTATCCTCGTCCTCCTGCCTCTCACCTGTAATGTCTTCTGTCTCTGGCCAGACAGCGCAGGCACATTGCGTGCATAGTCTATAGAGGCTTCGAACAGACGGACACATCTCTGATTATATTATAGATACCAGTCATGCAGGGCCGGCGTCAGCACCCGGCGCACCCACGCAAGTGCCGGGGCCCTGAGCAGGCAGAGGGGCCCACTGGCGGTCGCGCACCCCGCTGGGCTGTGGGCGGAGGAGAGCGGTGTCAGCGGCCGCCCTTCTCCCCCGCTCGCTCAGGGCCCCGGCAGCCGGATACTTACATCTCCTCGTGCCTCCGCAGATCCACTGTCTTCCTGCTCTGCGCTCCCTGTGACGTCTCAGGTCAGAGGGTGCGGTGACGTCTTTCCACCGCGCCCTCCCCTGAGCCGTCACAGGGAGCGCAGAGCGGGAAGATACCGGCGACACTGGAGTCCGGACCCGAGCAGCGGGCAGCAGGTGAGGAGGAGGGAGGTGAGTATTTGATTTTTTTTTTAATGTATGGAGGCATGGGGCATAATATGGGGGGGTGACATCCCGCATGGGGCATAATAAAAGGCTGCCACGAGAGGTGGTGAGTTCCCCTTCAATGGACGTCTTCAAACAGAGGCTGGACAGACATCGGTCTGAGATGATTTAGTGAATCCTGCTTTGAGCAGGGGGTTGGACCAGATGACCCAGGAGGTCCCTTCCAACTCTACCATTCTATGATTCTATGATTCTATGATTCTAATATGGGGGGGGTGACATCCCGCATGGGGCATAATATGGCGGAGGTGACATCCTGCATGGGGCATTATAAAGGGGGGGGGGTGACATCCTGCACGGGGCATTATAGAGAGAGAGGGTGACATCCTGCATGGGGCATTATAAAAAGAGGGGGGGTGACATCCTGCATGGGGCATTATAGAGAGAGGGGGTGACATCCTGCATGGGGCATTATAGAGAGAGAGGGAGACATCCTGCATGGGGCCTTATAAAGAGGAGGGGTGACAGCCTGCATGGGGCATTATAAAGAGAGGAGAGGTGACATCCTGCATGGGGCATTATAAAGAGAGGGGGGTGACATCCTGCATGGGGCATTATAAAGAGAGGGGGGTGACATCCTGAATGGGGCATTATAAAGAGAGGGGGGTGACATCCTGCATGGGGCATTATAAAGAGAGGGGGTGACATCCTGCATGGGGCCTAATAAAGAGAGGGGGTGACATCCTGCATGCGGCATTATAAAGAGAGGGGGTGACATCCTGCATGGGGCATTATAAAGAGAGGGGGTGACATCCTGCATGGGGCATTATAAAGAGATGGGGTGACATCCTGCATGGGGCATTATAAAGAGAGGTGGGTGACATCCTGCATGGGGCATTATAAAGAGAGGGAGTGACATCCTGCATGGGGCATTATAAAGAGAGGGGGGTGACATCCTGAATGGGACCTTATAAAGAGAGGTGGTGACATCCTGCATGGGGCCTTATAAAGAGAGGGTGGTGACATCCTGCATGGGGCATTATAAAGAGAGGGAGTGACATCCTGCATGGGGCATTATAAAGAGAGGGGGGTGACATCCTGAATGGGACCTTATAAAGAGAGGGGGGTGACATCCTGCATGGGGCATTATAAAGAGAGGGGGTGACATCCTGCATGGGGCCTTATAAAGAGAGGGGGTGACATCCTGCATGGGGCATTATAAAGAGAGGGTGGTGACATCCTGCATGGGGCATTATAAAGAGAGGGGGTGACATCCTGCATGGGGCATTATAGAGAGAGAGGGTGACATCCTGCATGGGGCCTTATAAAGAGGAGGGGTGACAGCCTGCATGGGGCCTTATAGAGAGGAGGGGTGACAGCCTACATGGGGCATTATAAAGAGAGGGGGGGTGACATCCTGCATGGGGCATTATAAAGAGAGGGGGGTGACATCCTGCATGGGGCATTATAAAGAGAGGGGGGGTGACATCCTGCATGGGGCATTATAAAGAGAGGGGGTGACATCCTGCATGGGGCATTATAAAGAGAGGGGGTGACATCCTGCATGGGGCCTAATAAAGAGAGGGGGTGACATCCTGCATGAGGCATTATAAAGAGAGGGGGTGACATCCTGCATGGGGCATTATAAAGAGAGGGGGTGACATCCTGCATGGGGCATTATAAAGAGAGGGGGTGACATCCTGCCTGGGTCCTTATAAAGAGAGGGGGTGACATCCTGCATGGGGCATTATAAAGAGAGGGTGGTGACATCCCGCATGGGGCATTATAAAGAGAGGGGGTGACATCCTGCATGGGGCATTATAGAGAGAGAGGGTGACATCCTGCATGGGGCCTTATAAAGAGGAGGGGTGACAGCCTGCATGGAGCATTATAAAGAGAGGGGTGGTGACATCCTGCATGGGGCATTATAAAGAGAGGGGGGGTGACATCCTGCATGGGGCATTATAAAGAGAGGGGGGTGACATCCTGCATGGGGCATTATAAAGAGAGGGCGGTGACATCCTGCATGGGGCATTATAAAGAGAGGGGGTGACATCCTGCATGGGGCCTAATAAAGGGAGGGGGTGACATCCTGCATGGGGCATTATAAAGAGAGGGGGTGACATCCTGCATGGGGCATTATAAAGAGAGGGGGTGACATCCTGCATGGGGCATTATAAAGAGAGGGGGTGACATCCTGCATGGGGCATTATAAAGAGATGGGGTGACATCCTGCATGGGGCATTATAAAGAGAGGTGGGTGACATCCTGCATGTGGCATTATAAAGAGAGGGGGTGACATCCTGCATGGGGCATTATAAAGAGAGGGGGGTGACATCCTGAATGGGACCTTATAAAGAGAGGGGGGTGACATCCTGCATGGGGCATTATAAAGAGAGGGGGGTGACATCCTGCATGGGGCCTTATAAAGAGAGGGGGTGACATCCTGCATGGGGCATTATAAAGAGAGGGTGGTGACATCCTGCATGGGGCATTATAAAGAGAGGGGGTGAAATCCTGCATGGGGCATTATAAAGAGATGGGGTGACATCCTGCAAGGGGCATTATAAAGAGAGGGGGGTGACATCCTGCATGGGGCATTATAAAAAGAGGGGGTGACATCCTGCGTGGGGCATTATAAAGAGAGGGGGGTGACATCCTGCATGGGGCCTTATAAAAAGAGGGGGTGACATCCTGCATGGGGCATGATAAAGAGAGTGGGTGACATCCTGCATGGGGCATTATAAAGAGAGGTGGGTGACATCCTGCATGGGGCATTATAGAAAGAGGGGGTGACATCCTGCATTGGGCATTATAAAGAGAGGGGGGTGACATCCTGCATGGGGCATTATAAAGAGAGGGGGGTGACATCCTGCATGGGGCATTATAAAGAGAGGTGGGTGACATCCTGCATGGGGCATTATAAAGAGAGGGAGTGACATCCTGCATGGGGCATTATAAAGAGAGGGGGGTGACATCCTGAATGGGACCTTATAAAGAGAGGGGGTGACATCCTGCATGGGGCCTTATAAAGAGAGGGTGGTGACATCCTGCATGGGGCATTATAAAGAGAGGGAGTGACATCCTGCATGGGGCATTATAAAGAGAGGGGGGTGACATCCTGAATGGGACCTTATAAAGAGAGGGGGGTGACATCCTGCATGGGGCATTTTAAAGAGAGGGGGTGACATCCTGCATGGGGCCTTATAAAGAGAGGGGGTGACATCCTGCATGGGGCATTATAAAGAGAGGGTGGTGACATCCTGCATGGGGCATTATAAAGAGAGGGGGTGACATCCTGCATGGGGCATTATAGAGAGAGAGGGTGACATCCTGCATGGGGCCTTATAAAGAGGAGGGGTGACAGCCTGCATGGGGCCTTATAGAGAGGAGGGGTGACAGCCTACATGGGGCATTATAAAGAGAGGGGGGGTGACATCCTGCATGGGGCATTATAAAGAGAGGGGGGTGACATCCTGCATGGGGCATTATAAAGAGAGGGGGGTGACATCCTGCATGGGGCATTATAAAGAGAGGGGGTGACATCCTGCATGGGGCATTATAAAGAGAGGGGGTGACATCCTGCATGGGGCCTAATAAAGAGAGGGGGTGACATCCTGCATGAGGCATTATAAAGAGAGGGGGTGACATCCTGCATGGGGCATTATAAAGAGAGGGGGTGACATCCTGCCTGGGTCCTTATAAAGAGAGGGGGTGACATCCTGCATGGGGCATTATAAAGAGAGGGTGGTGACATCCCGCATGGGGCATTATAAAGAGAGGGGGTGACATCCTGCATGGGGCATTATAGAGAGAGAGGGTGACATCCTGCATGGGGCCTTATAAAGAGGAGGGGTGACAGCCTGCATGGGGCATTATAAAGAGAGGGGTGGTGACATCCTGCATGGGGCATTATAAAGAGAGGGGGGGTGACATCCTGCATGGGGCATTATAAAGAGAGGGGGGTGACATCCTGCATGTGGCATTATAAAGAGAGGGCGGTGACATCCTGCATGGGGCATTATAAAGAGAGGGGGTGACATCCTGCATGGGGCCTAATAAAGGGAGGGGGTGACATCCTGCATGGGGCATTATAAAGAGAGGGGGTGACATCCTGCATGGGGCATTATAAAGAGAGGGGGTGACATCCTGCATGGAGCATTATAAAGAGAGGGGGTGACATCCTGCAAGGGGCATTATAAAGAGATGGGGTGACATCCTGCATGGGGCATTATAAAGAGAGGTGGGTGACATCCTGCATGTGGCATTATAAAGAGAGGGGGTGACATCCTGCATGGGGCATTATAAAGAGAGGGGGGTGACATCCTGAATGGGACCTTATAAAGAGAGGGGGGTGACATCCTGCATGGGGCATTATAAAGAGAGGGGGTGACATCCTGCATGGGGCCTTATAAAGAGAGGGGGTGACATCCTGCATGGGGCATTATAAAGAGAGGGTGGTGACATCCTGCATGGGGCATTATAAAGAGAGGGAGTGAAATCCTGCATGGGGCATTATAAAGAGATGGGGTGACATCCTGCAAGGGGCATTATAAAGAGAGGGGGGTGACATCCTGCATGGGGCATTATAAAAAGAGGGGGTGACATCCTGCGTGGGGCATTATAAAGAGAGGGGGGTGACATCCTGCATGGGGCCTTATAAAGAGAGGGGGTGACATCCTGCATGGGGCATTATAAAGAGAGTGGGTGACATCCTGCATGGGGCATTATAAAGAGAGGTGGGTGACATCCTGCATGGGGCATTATAGAAAGAGGGGGTGACATCCTGCATGGGGCATTATAAAGAGAGGGGGGTGACATCCTGCATGGGGCCTTATAAAGAGAGGGGGTGACATCCTGAATGGGGCATTATAAAGAGAGGGGGTGACATCCTGCATGGGTCAGTATAAAGAGAGGGGGGTGACATCCTGCATGGGGCATTATAAGGGAGGGGGGGTGACATCCTACATGGGGCATTATATGGGGGGGCGGTGACATCCTGCATGGGGCATTATAAAGAGAGGGGGTGACATCCTGCATAGGGCATTATGTGTGTGGGGGGGTGACATCCTGCATGGGGCATTATAAAGAGAGGGGGGTGATATCCTGCATGGGGCATTTTAAAGAGAGGGGGTGACATCCTGCATGGGGCATTATAAAGAGAGGGGGTGACATCCTGCATGGGGCATTAAAAAGAGAGGGGGTGACATCCTGCATGGGGCATTATAAAGAGAGGGGGTGACATCCTGCATGGGGCATTATAAAGAGAGGGGGTGACATCCTGCATGGGGCATTATAAAGAGTGGGGTGACATCCTGCATGGGGCATTATAAAGAGAGGTGGGGTGGCATCCTGCATGGGGCATTATATGGGGGTAGGTGACATCCTGCATGGGGCATTATATGGGGGGGAGAGGTGACATCCTGCATGGGGCATTATATGGGAGGAGAGGTGATATCTTGCATGGGGCATTATATGGGGGGAGAGGTGACATCCTGCATGGGGCATTATATGAGGGGGTGACATCCTGCATGGGGCATTATAAATAGAGGGGGTGACATCCTGCATGGGACATTATAAAGAGAGGGGGGTGACATCCTGCATGGGGCATTATAAGGGAGGGGGGGTGACATCCTGCATGGGGCATTATATGGGGGAGCGGTGACATCCTACATGGGGCATTATATGGGGGGGCGTGACATCCTGCATGGGGCATTATAAAGAGAGGGGGTGACATCCTGCATGGGGCATTATAGAGAGAGAGGGTGACATCCTGCATGGGGCCTTATAAAGAGGAGGGGTGACATCCTGCAAGGGGCATTATAAAGAGATGGGGTGACATCCTGCATGGGGCATTATAAAGAGAGGTGGGTGACATCCTGCATGTGGCATTATAAAGAGAGGGGGTGACATCCTGCATGGGGCATTATAAAGAGAGGGGGGTGACATCCTGAATGGGACCTTATAAAGAGAGGGGGGTGACATCCTGCATGGGGCATTATAAAGAGAGGGGGTGACATCCTGCATGGGGCCTTATAAAGAGAGGGGGTGACATCCTGCATGGGGCATTATAAAGAGAGGGTGGTGACATCCTGCATGGGGCATTATAAAGAGAGGGAGTGAAATCCTGCATGGGGCATTATAAAGAGATGGGGTGACATCCTGCAAGGGGCATTATAAAGAGAGGGGGGTGACATCCTGCATGGGGCATTATAAAAAGAGGGGGTGACATCCTGCGTGGGGCATTATAAAGAGAGGGGGGTGACATCCTGCATGGGGCCTTATAAAGAGAGGGGGTGACATCCTGCATGGGGCATTATAAAGAGAGTGGGTGACATCCTGCATGGGGCATTATAAAGAGAGGTGGGTGACATCCTGCATGGGGCATTATAGAAAGAGGGGGTGACATCCTGCATGGGGCATTATAAAGAGAGGGGGGTGACATCCTGCATGGGGCCTTATAAAGAGAGGGGGTGACATCCTGAATGGGGCATTATAAAGAGAGGGGGTGACATCCTGCATGGGTCATTATAAAGAGAGGGGGGTGACATCCTGCATGGGGCATTATAAGGGAGGGGGGGTGACATCCTACATGGGGCATTATATGGGGGGGCGGTGACATCCTGCATGGGGCATTATAAAGAGAGGGGGTGACATCCTGCATAGGGCATTATGTGTGTGGGGGGGTGACATCCTGCATGGGGCATTATAAAGAGAGGGGGGTGACATCCTGCATGGGGCATTATAAAGAGAGGGGGTGACATCCTGCATGGGGCATTATAAAGAGAGGGGGTGACATCCTGCATGGGGCATTAAAAAGAGAGGGGGTGACATCCTGCATGGGGCATTATAAAGAGAGGGGGTGACATCCTGCATGGGGCATTATAAAGAGAGGGGGTGACATCCTGCATGGGGCATTATAAAGAGTGGGGTGACATCCTGCATGGGGCATTATAAAGAGAGGTGGGGTGGCATCCTGCATGGGGCATTATATGGGGGTAGGTGACATCCTGCATGGGGCATTATATGGGGGGGAGAGGTGACATCCTGCATGGGGCATTATATGGGAGGAGAGGTGATATCTTGCATGGGGCATTATATGGGGGGAGAGGTGACATCCTGCATGGGGCATTATATGAGGGGGTGACATCCTGCATGGGGCATTATAAATAGAGGGGGTGACATCCTGCATGGGACATTATAAAGAGAGGGGGGTGACATCCTGCATGGGGCATTATAAGGGAGGGGGGGTGACATCCTGCATGGGGCATTATATGGGGGAGCGGTGACATCCTACATGGGGCATTATATGGGGGGGCGTGACATCCTGCATGGGGCATTATAAAGAGAGGGGGGTGACATCCTGCATGGGGCATTATAAAGAGAGGGGGTGACATCCTGCATGGGGCATTATAAAGAGAGGGGGTGACATCCTGCATGGGGCATTATAAAGAGAGGGGATGACATCCTGCATGGGGCATTATAAAGAGAGGGGGTGACATCCTGCATGGGGCATTATAAAGAGAGGGGGTGACATCCTGCATGGGGCCTAATAAAGAGAGGGGGTGACATCCTGCATGGGGCATTATAAAGAGAGAGGGTGACATCCTGCATGGGGCATTATAAAGAGAGGGGGGTGACATCCTGCATGGGGCATTATAAGGGAGGGGGGGTGACATCCTGCATGGGACATTATAAAGAGAGGGGGTGACATCCTGCATGGGGCATTATATGGGGGGGTGGTGACATCCTGCATGGGGCATTTTAAAAAGGAGGGGTGACAGCCTGCATGGGGCATTATAAGGGGGGACAGCCTGCATAGTGCTTTATGTGGGGGAACAGCCTGCATGGAGCATTATAAGGGGGGGGACAGCCTGTATGGGGTATTATGTGGGGCGTAACAGCCTGCATGGAGCATTATATGGGGGCCAGTATCCTGTATGGAGCGTTATAAGGGGACCAGTATCCTGTATGGAGCGTTATATGGGGGCCAGTATTCTGTATGGAGCCTTATATGGGGGCCAGTATTCCGTATGGAGCCTTATATGGAGGCCAGTATTCCGTATGGAGCCTTATATTGGGGCCAGTATTCCGTATGGAGCCTTATATGGGGGCCAGTATTCCGTATGGAGCCTTATATGGGGGCCAGTATTCCGTATGGAGCCTTATATGGGGGCCAGTATTCCGTATGGAGCCTTATATGGGGGCCAGTATTCCGTATGGAGCCTTATATGGGAGCCAGTATTCCGTATTGAGCCTTATATGGGGGCCAGTATTCCGTATGGAGCCTTATATGGGGACCAGTATTCCGTATGGAGCCTTATATGGGGGCCAGTATTCCGTATGGAGCCTAAAATGGGGGCCAGTATTCCGTATGGAGCGTTATATGGGGGCCAGTATTCCGTATGGAGCATTATATGGGGGCCAGTATTCCGTATGGAGCCTTATATGGGGGCCAGTATTCCATATGGGGCGTTATATGGGGGCCAGTATTCCGTATGGGGCCTTATATGGGGGCCAGTATTCCGTATGGGGCCTCATATGGGGGCTAGTGTTCTGTATGGAGCATTATATGGGGGCCAGTATTCCGTATGGAGCATTATATGGGGGCCAGTATTCCGTATGGAGCGTTATATGGGGGCCAGTATTCCGTATGGAGCGTTATATGGGGGCCAGTATTCCTTATGGAGCGTTATATGGGGCCAGTATTCTGTATGGAGCCTTATATGGGGGCCAGTATTCCATATGGGGCCTTATATGGGGGCCAGTATTCCGTATGGGGCCTTATAAGGGGGCTAGTGTTGTGTATGGAGCGTTATATGGGGGCCAGTATTCCGTATGGAGCATTATATGGGGGCCAGTATTCCGTATGGGGCGTTATATGGGGGCCAGTATTCCGTATGGGGCCTTATATGGGGGCCAGTATTCCGTATGGGGCCTTATATGGGGGCTAGTGTTCTGTATGGAGCATTATATGGGGGCCAGTATTCCGTATGGAGCATTATATGGGGGCCAGTATTCCGTATGGAGCGTTATATGGGGGCCAGTATTCCGTATGGAGTGTTATATGGGGGCCAGTATTCTGTATGGGGCCTTATATGGGGGCCAGTATTCCATATGGGGCCTTATATGGGGGCCAGTATTCCGTATGGGGCCTTATATGGGGGCCAGTATTCCGTATGGAGCCTTATATGGGGGCCAGTATTCCGTATGGAGCCTTATATGGGAGCCAGTATTCCGTATTGAGCCTTATATGGGGGCCAGTATTCCGTATGGAGCCTTATATGGGGACCAGTATTCCGTATGGAGCCTTATATGGGGGCCAGTATTCCGTATGGAGCCTAAAATGGGGGCCAGTATTCCGTATGGAGCGTTATATGGGGGCCAGTATTCCGTATGGAGCATTATATGGGGGCCAGTATTCCGTATGGAGCCTTATATGGGGCCAGTATTCCATATGGGGCGTTATATGGGGGCCAGTATTCCGTATGGGGCCTTATATGGGGGCCAGTATTCCGTATGGGGCCTCATATGGGGGCTAGTGTTCTGTATGGAGCATTATATGGGGGCCAGTATTCCGTATGGAGCATTATATGGGGGCCAGTATTCCGTATGGAGCGTTATATGGGGGCCAGTATTCCGTATGGAGCGTTATATGGGGGCCAGTATTCCTTATGGAGCGTTATATGGGGCCAGTATTCTGTATGGAGCCTTATATGGGGGCCAGTATTCCATATGGGGCCTTATATGGGGGCCAGTATTCCGTATGGGGCCTTATAAGGGGGCTAGTGTTGTGTATGGAGCGTTATATGGGGGCCAGTATTCCGTATGGAGCATTATATGGGGGCCAGTATTCCGTATGGGGCGTTATATGGGGGCCAGTATTCCGTATGGGGCCTTATATGGGGGCCAGTATTCCGTATGGGGCCTTATATGGGGGCTAGTGTTCTGTATGGAGCATTATATGGGGGCCAGTATTCCGTATGGAGCATTATATGGGGGCCAGTATTCCGTATGGAGCGTTATATGGGGCCAGTATTCCGTATGGAGCGTTATATGGGGGCCAGTATTCCGTATGGAGTGTTATATGGGGGCCAGTATTCTGCATGGGGCCTTATATGGGGGCCAGTATTCCATATGGGGCCTTATATGGGGGCCAGTATTCCGTATGGGGCCTTATATGGGGCTAGTGTTCTGTATGGAGCATTATATGGGGGCCAGTATTCCGTATGGAGCATTATATGGGGACCAGTATTCCATATGGGGCATTATATGGCGGCCAGTATTCCGTATGGAGCGTTATATGGGGGCCAGTATTCCGTATGGAGCGTTATATGGAGGCCAGTATCCCGTATGGAGCGTTATATGGGGGCCAGTATTCCGTATGGAGCCTTATATGGAGGCCAGTATCCCGTATGGAGCGTTATATGGGGGCCAGTATTCCGTATGGGGCCTTATATGGAGGCCAGTATCCTGTATGGAGCGTTATATGGGGCCAGTATCCCGTATGGAGCGTTATATGGGGGCCAGTATTCCGTATGGGGCCTTATATGGAGGCCAGTATCCCGTATGGAGCGTTATATGGGGGCCAGTATCCTGTATGGAGTGTTATATGTGGGCCAGTATTCCGTATGGGGCCTTATATGGAGGCCAGTATCCCGTATGGAGCGTTATATGTGGGTCAGTATTCTGTATAGAGTGTTATATGGGGACCAGTATTCCGTATGGGGCCTTATATGGAGGCCAGTATCCCGTATGGAGCGTTATATGGGGGTCAGTGTCCTGTATGGAGTGTTATATGTGGGCCAGTATTCCGTATGGGGCCTTATATGGAGGCCAGTATCCCGTATGGAGCGTTATATGGGGGCCAGTATTCCGTATGGAGCATTATATGGGGGTCAGTATTCTGTATGGAGCGTTATATGGGGGCCAGTATTCCGTATAGGGCCTTATATGGGGGCCAGTATTCCGTATGGGGCCTTATATGGGGGCCAGTATTCCGTATGGGGCCTTGTATGGGGGCCAGTATTCCGTATGGAGCCTTATATGGGGGCCAGTATTCCGTATGGAGCCTTATATGGGGGCCAGTATTCCGTATGGAGCCTTATATGGGGGCCAGTATTCCGTATGGGGCCTTATATGGGGGCCAGTATTCCGTATGGGGTCTTATATGGGGGCCAGTATTCCGTATGGAGCCTTATATGGGGGCCAGTATTCCGTATGGGGCGTTATATGGGGGCCAGTATTCCGTATGGAGCGTTATATGGAGGCCAGTATCCCGTATGGAGCGTTATATGGGGGCCAGTATTCCGTATGGAGCCTTATATGGAGGCCAGTATCCCGTATGGAGCGTTATATGGGGGCCAGTATTCCGTATGGGGCCTTATATGGAGGCCAGTATCCTGTATGGAGCGTTATATGGGGCCAGTATCCCGTATGGAGCGTTATATGGGGGCCAGTATTCCGTATGGGGCCTTATATGGAGGCCAGTATCCCGTATGGAGCGTTATATGGGGGCCAGTATCCTGTATGGAGTGTTATATGTGGGCCAGTATTCCGTATGGGGCCTTATATGGGGGCCAGTATTCTGTGTGGAGCGTTATATGGGGGCCAGTATCCTGTATGGAGCGTTATATGGGGGCCAGTATCCTGTATGGAGCGTTATATGGGGGCCAGTATCCTGTATGGAGCATTATATGGGGGCTAGTATTCTGTATGGAGCGTTATATGGGGGCCAGTATCCTGTATGGAGCACTATATGGGGGCCAGTATTCTGTATGGAGCGTTATATGGGGACCAGTATCCTGTATGCAGCGTTATATGGGGGCCAGTATCCTGTATGGAGCATTATATGGGGGCCAGTATTCTGTATGGAGCGTTATATGGGGGCCAGTATCCTGTATGGAGCATTATATGGGGGCCAGTATTCCGTATGGGGCCTTATATGGAGGCCAGTATCCCGTATGGAGCGTTATATGGGGACCAGTATCCTGTATGCAGAGTTATATGGGGACCAGTATCCTGTATGGAGCGTTATATGGGGACCAGTATCCTGTATGGAGCGTTATATGGGGGCCAGTATCCTGTATGGGGCATTTTATGGGGGCCAGTATTCTGTATGGAGCGTTATATGGGGGCCAGTATCCTGTATGAAGCATTATATGGGGGCCAGTATTCCGTATGGAGCGATTCGCCGGTTTCTGAGCTATTGTGGAATTTACAATAGATATCGCTCATGTATTGTAAGAAGTGAAATCTTTGTATTGTACTATATATATATATATTTCTCTTCGGTATCTGTGCATCATGAATCGTGGCCACTGAGACTCTTTCGCTCGGGGCCCACAAAAACCTGGAGCCGGCCCTGCAGTCATGTATTCTCATATAGACTGTACAGGGCCGTACCTAGGGGAAGAGGAGGGGCAGGTGACCTGGGTACAGCCGTCAGGGGGGGCAGGTGACCTGGGTACAGCCGTCAGGGGGGGCAGGTGACCGGGGTATAGCCGTCAGGGGGGGCAGGTGACCTGGGTACAGCCGTCAGGGGGGGCAGGTGACCGGGGTACAGCCGTCAGGGGGGGCAGGTGACCTGGGTACAGCCGTCAGGGGGGGCAGGTGACCTGGGTACAGCCGTCAGGGGGGGCAGGTGACCTGGGTACAGCCGTCAGGGGGGGCAGGTGACCGGGGTACAGCCGTAAGGGGGGCAGGTGACCTGGGTACAGCCGTCAGGGGGGGCAGGTGACCGGGGTACAGCCGTCAGGGGAGAAGGTGACCTGGGTACAGCCGTCAGGGGGGTGGCTTCGGGCCACCTCATGCGGTGGTCAGAGGTGTCTCCCAGGCAGCTGCATTTTGCCGCCTCCCAGAGAGGGAGTCGACCATTCTCTGAGCTGGCTGTGGAACAGACAGTCAATCAGAGAAGGGAGCTATGTGCGGGCTCATACTGTATACAGTGGGCTATGCGTGGGCTCATACTGTATATATGAGGCTATGTGGGGGGCTCATACTGTATATATGAGGCTATTTTGGGGCTTATATTGTATATAAGGAGCTATGTGATGGGCTCATATTGTATATAGGAGGCTATGTGGGGGGTTCATACTGTATATAGGGAGGCTATGTGGGGCTCTTACTGTATATAGGGAGGCTATGTGGGGCTCATACTGTATATAGGAGACTATGGGGGCTCATATTGTATATAAGGAGCTATGTGAGGGAATCATACTGTTTATAGGAGGCTATGTGGGGGAATGATACTGTATATAGGAGGCTATGTGGGGCTCATACTGTGTATAGGGAGGCTATGTGGGGCTCATACTGTATATAGGAGGCTATGTTGGGGCTCATATTGTATATAAGGAGCTATGTGAGGGACTCATACTGTATATAGGAGGCTATGTGGGGGGCTCATACTGTATATAGGAGGCTATGTGGGGGAATGATACTGTATATAGGAGGCTATGTGGGGGGCTCATACTGTATATAGGAGGCTATGTGGGGGAATGATACTATATATGAGGCTATGTGAGGGTCATACTGTATATAAAGAGCTATATGGGGGGCTCATAATGTATATAGGGAGGCTATGGGGGCTCATACTCTATATAGGCAGGCTATGGGGGCTCATACTGTATATAGGGAGCTATGTGGGGGCTCATACTGTATATAGGGAGCTATGCGGGGGCTCATACTGTATATAAGGAGCTATGCGGGGGCTCATACTGTATATAGGAGGCTATTTGGGGGCTCATACTGTATATATGAGGCTATTTGGGGGCTCATACTGTATATAGGGAGCTATGTGGGTCTCATACTGTATATAGGGAGCTATGTGGGGCTCATACTGTATATAGGGAGCTATGTGGGGCTCATACTGTATATAGGAGGCAATGTGGGGCTAATACTGTATATAGGAGGCTATTTGGGGGCTCAAACTGTATATAGGGAGCTAAGTGAGGCTCATACTGTATATAAGGAGCTATGTGGGGCTTATACTGTGCATAGGGAGTTATGTGGGGACTCATACTGTATATAGGGGATGTCAGCATACTTAATTCTGCTCAATATTAAGTCATACAATTAATATAATTTTTTTTTATTATTTTGTTAATATTAATATTGAGCAGAATTAATTTCAGCCTATTGGTTCGGCCTACACAACAGTCATGGTCTCTCATGTGGCCCCTTGGGAACATTAATCTCCCACCCCAGCTCTACTATATATAGTTCTATGTTATGTATAGGGTTGTACATAATGGAAAAAAAAAATCCGCCATTTTCCGTCTATAGATGTGATCAGAACTTCTGTGTGTTACTCACATGACCTATCACATGATCTATCAAATGAAGATCATGTGACATGTCACGTGATACATGTGGTACCTGGGGGGGGGGCCCACTCCTTCTAAACTGCCCGGGGCCCTGGCTACTCTTAATCCACCCCTGGCTACCACGAACAGGCTTGGCGCTAGATACTCCATTTTCCAGATCCCAGGAGTTGCCACAAAGTTAGCTGCTGTTCGGTGGTGCGAGTTGGCAGAAAGAATGGTGCAGTAGCCAGTTCAATACCTGGAGGTCAGCGCAGGGACAAAATCGTAAGGCAGGACAGTAGTCAAAAACAAGCCAAGGTCAAAAATCAGAAATGTCAACTGGGAAGCAAAACAGGATACAAAGATGCTCACCGGAGCAAGTCAAATTATAACTGGCAGTGGACAGGAAGCTTTTAGGAGCTTAAATAGCTGCAGCCCTCCCAGGAGGAAGCAAAGACAGGAAGGGCCGGCACCGATACAGACGTCACAGTATCCTGTAATTACAGTGCCGGCTATGATGGAGTCTCCTCTTCACCCCTGCCTCCATTCTCCGACCTCTGCTCACGGGTCTGTTCCTATACAAGGTGGTGTCCGTATATGCAGCTCCACCATATCATGATCCAGAAGACCCCGAAGTCTGGTGCTGGTTATTACAAGGGTCATTCTCCATCAGAGGAGACCGGCAGCAGCCGCCCAGAGCGCACAGCGTAGAGCAGTGGACATCAAGCCCCCGACCTAGGGCACAAAGCAAAAAGAGGCCGATCCTGCATCCCTACCAACTACAGCCCCCCCCAATCCTGCGAACCCCTCAAACATCTCCCCTCTTTTGGCAGTACCAAAACCTTCAAAAATCTTAATTCTAGACTCAGGAAGGAGGGTGCCATTGTGTGCCCCTGTATCCCAGATTGGTGAACTCATGTACATCTAAGACCAAGGGGAGAAGCAAAACTTTCCTTAACCACAAAGAAAGCTTCGCTCTGCCCCGGTCACCTCTCCCGGTATGTCCTGGCAGTAGATCCGGTGTGTGGCTTGGTGCCAACTATGTGGCTCGAACTCGTTTTTCCCACAGAGATCTGAGGTTCTGGAGACAAATCATCTCCTCTGTCCTCACTATTCCTGACCATTGTTAGCGGACAGAGGCGCTGCCATTAGGACACCTGCTGCCAGGAAGGGGGCGCTGTACAGTGTTTAGGTAACAATACTCCACAAGACCCGTCGTACACCGAGAACACCCCACAAGACCTGTCATATACCAGGAACACTCCACAAGACCTGCCGTATACCGGGAACACCACACAAGACCTGCCATATACCGGGAACACCCCACAAGACCTGCCGTATACAAGGAACACCCGACAAGACCCACCGTATACCGGGAACACCCCAAAAGTCCCGCCGTATACCAGGAAAACCCAACAAGACCCACTGTATACCGGGAACACCCCACAAGACCTGCTGTATACCGGGAACACCCCACAAGACCCGCCGTATACCAGGAACACCCCACAAGACCTGACGTATACCAGGAACACCACACAAGACCTGCCGTATACCGGGAACACCCCACAAGACCCGCCGTATACCGGGAACACCCCACAAGACCCGCCGTATACCAGGAAAACCCAACAAGACCCACTGTATACCGGGAACACCCCACAAGACCTGCTGTATATCGGGAACACCCCAAAAGACCCGCCGTATACCAGGAACACCCCACAAGACCTGCCGTATACCAGGAACACCACACAAGACCTGTCACATACCAGGAACACTCCACAAGACCTGCCGTATACCAGGAACACCATACAAGACCTGCCATATATAGGGAACACCCCACAAGACCTGCCGTATACAAGGAACACCCGACAAGACCCGCCATATACCAGGAACACTCCACAAGACCTGTCATATACCAGGAACACTCCACAAGACCTGCCGTATACCGGGAACACCAAACAAGACCAGCCATATATCGGGAACACCCCACAAGACCCACCGTATACCAGGAAAACCCAACAAGACTCACTGTATACCGGGAACACCCCACAAGACCTGCTGTATACCGGGAACATCCCACAAGACCTGCCGTATACCAGGAACATCCCACAAGACCTGCCGTATACCAGGAACACCCCACAAGACCTGCCGTATACCAGCAAGACTCCACAAGACCTGTCATATACCAGGAACACTCCACAAGACCTGCCGTATACCGGGAACACCCCACAAGACCTGCTGTATACCGGGAACACCCCACAAGACCTGCCGTATACCAGGAAGACTCCACAAGACCTGTCATATACCAGGACCACCCCACAAGACCTGCTGTATACCGGGAACACTCCACAAGACCTGTCATATACCAGGAACATCCCACAAGACCTGCTGTATACCGGGAACACTCCACAAGACCTGTCATATACCAGGAACATCCCACAAGACCTGCCGTATACCAGGAACACCGCACAAGACCTGACGTATACCGGGAACTCTCCACAAGACCCACCGTATACCAGGAACACCCCACAAAACCTGCCGCACACCAGGAACACTCCACAAGACCTGCCGTATACCGGGAACACTCCACAAGACCTGTCATATACCAGGAACATCCCACAAGACCTGCTGTATAACAGGAACACTCCACAAGACCTGCTGTATACCAGGAGCACCGCACAAGACCTGTCATATACCGTGAACACCGCACAAGACCTGCCGTATACCGGGAACTCTCCACAAGACCTGCTGTATACCAGGAACACCGCACAAGACCTGCCGTATACCGGGAACACTCCACAAGACCCGCCGTATACCAGGAAGACCCCACAAAACCTGCCGTACACCAGGAAGACTCCAGAAGACCTGCCGTATACCAGGAACACCCCACAAGACCTGCCATATACCAGGAACACACCACAAGACCTGCTGCATACCAGGAACATCCCACAAGACCTGCCGTATACCGGGAACACCCCACAAGACCTGCCGTATACCGGGAACACCCCACAAGACCTGCCATAAACCAGGAACATCCCACAAGACCTGCCATATACCAGGAACATTCCACAAGACCTGCTGTATACCAGGAACACCGCACAAGACCTGCCGTATACCGGGAACTCTCCACAAGACCTGCTGTATACCAGGAACACTCCACAAGACCTGCTGTATACCGGGAACTCTCCACAAGACCTGCTGTATACCAGGAACATCCCACAAGACCTGCCGTATACCGGTAACAGTCCACAAGACCTGCTGTATACCGGGAACACTCCACAAGACCTGCCGTATACCGGGAACATTCCACAAGACCTGTCATATACCGGGAACACTCCACAAGACCTGCCGTATACCGGAAACACCCCACAAGACCTGCTGTATACCAGGAACACACCACAAGACCTGCCGTATACCAGGAATACACCACAAGACCTGCCGTATACCAGGAACACCCCACAAGACCTGCCGTATACCGGGAACTCTCCACAAGACCTGCTGTATACCAGGAACACCGCACAAGACCTGCCGTATACCGGGAACACTCCACAAGACCCGCCGTATACCAGGAAGACCCCACAAAACCTGCCGTACACCAGGAACACTCCAGAAGACCTGCCGTATACCAGGAACACCCCACAAGACCTGCCATATACCAGGAACACACCACAAGACCTGCTGCATACCAGGAACATCCCACAAGACCTGCCGTATACCGGGAACACCCCACAAGACCTGCCGTATACCGGGAACACACCACAAGACCTGCCATAAACCAGGAACATCCCACAAGACCTGCCATATACCAGGAACATTCCACAAGACCTGCTGTATACCAGGAACACCGCACAAGACCTGCCGTATACCGGGAACTCTCCACAAGACCTGCTGTATACCAGGAACACTCCACAAGACCTGCTGTATACCGGGAACTCTCCACAAGACCTGCTGTATACCAGGAACATCCCACAAGACCTGCCGTATACCGGTAACAGTCCACAAGACCTGCTGTATACCGGGAACACTCCACAAGACCTGCCGTATACCGGGAACACTCCACAAGACCTGTCATATACCGGGAACACTCCACAAGACCTGCCGTATACCGGAAACACCCCACAAGACCTGCTGTATACCAGGAACACACCACAAGACCTGCCGTATACCAGGAATACACCACAAGACCTGCCGTATACCAGGAACACCCCACAAGACCTGCCGTATACCAGGAACACCCCACAAGACCTGCTGTATACTAGGAACATCCCACAAGACCGGCCGTATACCAGGAACACACCACAAGACCTGCCGTATACCAGGAACACACCACAAGACCTGCTGTATACCAGGAACATCCCACAAGACCTGCCGTATACCAGGAGCACCCCACAAGACCTGCTGTATACCGGGAACACCCCACAAGACCTGCTGTATACCGGGAACTCTCCACAAGACCTGTCATATACCAGGAACACTCCACAAGACCTGCCGTATACCGGGAACACCCAACAAGACCCACTGTAAACCGGGAACACTCCACAAGACCTGCCATATACCGGGAACAGTCCACAAGACCTACCATATACCGGGAACACCCCACAAGACCCGTCATATATCGGGAACTCTCCACAAGACCTGCCGTATACCGGGAACAACCCACAAGACCTGCCGTATACCGGGAACAACCCACAAGACCTGCCGTATTCCGAGAACACCCCACAAGACCTGCCGTATACCAGGAATATCCCACAAGACTTGCCGTATACCAGGAACACTCCACAAGACCTGCCTTATACCAGGAACACCCCACAAGACCTGCTGTATACCGGGAACAGTCCACAAGACCTGCCGTATACCGGTAACACCGCACAAGACCCGCCGTATACCAGGAACACCCCACAAGACCCGTAATATACCAGGAACTCTCCACAAGACCTGTCATATACCAGGAACACCCCACAAGACCTGCCGTATACCGGGAACAACCCACAAGACCTGCCGTATACCGAGAACACACCTCAAGACCTGTCGTATACCAGGAACACCCCACAAGACCTGCTGTATAACAGGGACACCCCACAAGACCTGCTGTATAACAGGAACATCCCACAAGACCTCATGTATACCAGGAACATCCCACAAGACCTGCCATATACCAGGAACATCCCACAAGACCTGCCGTATACGAGGAACACTCCACAAGACCCTCTGTATACCAGGAACACCTCACAAGACCTGTCTTATACCGGGAACACCCCACAAGACCTGCTGTATACCGGGAACACTCCACAAGACCCTCTGTATACCAGGAACACCCCCACAAGACCCTCTGTATACCAGGAACACCCCACAAGACCTGTCTTATACCGCGAACACCCCACAAGACCTGCCGTATACCGGGAACTCTCCACAAGACCTGCTGTATACCGGGAACACCCCACAAGACCCTCCGTATACCGGGAACACTCCACAAGACCCGCCGTATACCGGGAACACTCCACAAAACCTGCTGTATACCGGGAACACCCCACAAGACCTGCCGTATATCAAGAACACCCCACAAGACCCACTGTATACCAGGAACACCCCACAAGACCCACTGTATACCAGGAACACCCCACAAGACCTGCTGTATACCAGGAACACCCCACAAGACCTGTCATATACCAGGAACACTCCACAAGACCTGCCGTATATCGGGAACACCCCACAAGACCTGCTGTATACCGGGAACACTCCACAAGACCCGCCGTACACCAGGAACACCCCACAAAACCTGCCGTATACCAGGAACACTCCACAAGACCTGCCACATACCAGGAACACCCCACAAGACCTGCTGTATACCGGGAACACTCCACAAGACCTGTCATATACCAGGAACATCCCACAAGACCTGCTGTATACCGGGAACACTCCACAAGACCTGTCATATATCAGGAACATCCCACAAGACCTGCCGTATACCAGGAACACCGCACAAGACCTGCCGTATACCCGGAACTCTCCACAAGACCCGCCGTATACCAGGAACACCCCACAAAACCTGCCGCACACCAGGAACACTCCTCAAGACCTGCCGTATACCGGGAACACTCCACAAGACCTGTCATATACCAGGAACATCCCACAAGACATGCTGTATAACAGGAACACTCCACAAGACCTGCTGTATACCAGGAACACCGCACAAGACCTGTCATATACCGGGAACACCGCACAAGACCTGCCGTATACCGGGAACACTCCACAAGACCCGCCGTATACCAGGAAGACCCCACAAAACCTGCCGTACACCAGGAACACTCCACAAGACCTGCCGTATACCAGGAACACCCCACAAGACCTGCCATATACCAGGAACACAGCACAAGACCTGCTGCATACCAGGAACATCCCACAAGACCTGCCGTATACCGGGAACACCCCACAAGACCTGCCGTATACCGGGAACACCCCACAAGACCTGCCATAAACCAGGAACATCCCACAAGACCTGCCATATACCAGGAACATTCCACAAGACCTGCTGTATACCAGGAACACCGCACAAGACCTGCCGTATACCGGGAACTCTCCAAAAGACCTGCTGTATACCAGGAACACTCCACAAGACCTGCTGTATACCGGGAACTCTCCACAAGACCTGCTGTATACCAGGAACATCCCACAAGACCTGCCGTATACCGGTAACAGTCCACAAGACCTGCTGTATACCAGGAACACTCCACAAGACCTGCCGTATACGGGGAACACTCCACAAGACCTGTCATATACCGGGAACACTCCACAAGACCTGCCGTATACCGGAAACACCCCACAAGACCTGCTGTATACCAGGAACACACCACAAGACCTGCCGTATACCAGGAATACACGACAAGACCTGCCGTATACCAGGAAGACCCCACAAGACCTGCCGTATACCAGGAACACCCCACAAGACCTGCTGTATACCAGGAACATCCCACAAGACCTGCCGTATACCAGGAACAAACCACAAGACCTGCCGTATACCAGGAACACACCACAAGACCTGCTGTATACCAGGAACATCCTACAAGACCTGCCGTATACCAGGAGCACCCCACAAGACCTGCTGTATACCAGGAACACACCACAAGACCTGCTGTATACCGGGAACAGTCCACAAGACCTGCCGTATACCGGGAACAGTCCACAAGACCTACCATATACCGGGAACACCCCACAAGACCCGTCATATATCGGGAACTCTCCACAAGACCTGCCGTATATCGGGAACACCCCACAAGACCTGCTGTATACCGGGAACACTCCACAAGACCCGCCGTATACCAGGAACACCCCACAAGACCTGTCATATACCAGGAACACTCCACAAGACCTGCCGTATATCGGGAACACCCCACAAGACCTGCTGTATACCGGGAACACTCCACAAGACCCGCCGTATACCAGGAACACCCCACAAAACCTGCCGTATACCAGGAACACTCCACAAGACCTGCCACATACCAGGAACACCCCACAAGACCTGCTGTATACCGGGAACACTCCACAAGACCTGTCATATACAAGGAACATCCCACAAGACCTGCTGTATACCGGGAACACTCCACAAGACCTGTCATATACCAGGAACATCCCACAAGACCTGCCGTATACCAGGAACACCGCACAAGACCTGCCGTATACCGGGAACTCTCCACAAGACCCGCCGTATACCAGGAACACCCCACAAAACCTGCCGCACACCAGGAACACTCCACAAGACCTGCCGTATACCGGGAACACTCCACAAGACCTGTCATATACCAGGAACATCCCACAAGACCTGCTGTATAACAGGAACACTCCACAAGACCTGCTGTATACCAGGAACACCGCACAAGACCTGTCATATACCGGGAACACCGCACAAGACCTGCCGTATACCGGGAACTCTCCACATAACCTGCTGTATACCAGGAACACCGCACAAGACCTGCCGTATACCGGGAACACTCCACAAGACCCGCCGTACACCAGGAAGACCCCACAAAACCTGCCGTACACCAGGAACACTCCACAAGACCTGCCGTATACCAGGAACACCCCAGAAGACCTGCCATATACCAGGAACACACCACAAGACCTGCTGCATACCAGGAACATCCCACAAGACCTGCCGTATACCGGGAACACCCCACAAGACCTGCCGTATACCGGGAACACCCCACAAGACCTGCCATAAACCAGGAACATCCCACAAGACCTGCCATATACCAGGAACACTCCACAAGACCTGCCGTATACCGGGAACTCTCCACAAGACCTGCTGTATACCAGGAACACTCCACAAGACCTGCTGTATACCGGGAACTCTCCACAAGACCTGCTGTATACCAGGAACATCCCACAAGACCTGCCATATACCGGTAACAGTCCACAAGACCTGCTGTATACCGGGAACACTCCACAAGACCTGCCGTATACCGGGAACACTCCACAAGACCTGTCATATACCGGGAACACTCCACAAGACCTGCCGTATACCGGAAACACCCCACAAGACCTGCTGTATACCAGGAACACACCACAAGACCTGCCGTATACCAGGAATACACCACAAGACCTGCCGTATACCAGGAACACCCCACAAGACCTGCCGTATACCAGGAACACCCCACAAGACCTGCTGTATACCAGGAACATCCCACAAGACCGGCCGTATACCAGGAACACACCACAAGACCTGCCGTATACCAGGAACACACCACAAGACCTGCTGTATACCAGGAACATCCCACAAGACCTGCCGTATACCAGGAGCACCCCACAAGACCTGCTGTATACCGGGAACACCCCACAAGACCTGCTGTATACTGGGAACTCTCCACAAGACCTGTCATATACCAGGAACACTCCACAAGACCTGCCGTATACCGGGAACACCCAACAAGACCCACTGTAAACCGGGAACACTCCACAAGACCTGCCATATACCGGGAACAGTCCACAAGACCTACCATATACCGGGAACACCCCACAAGACCCGTCATATATCGGGAACTCTCCACAAGACCTGCCGTATACCGGGAACAACCCACAAGACCTGCCGTATACCGGGACCAACCCACAAGACCTGCCGTATTCCGACAACACCCCACAAGACCTGCCGTATACCAGGAACATCCCACAAGACTTGCCGTATACCAGGAACACTCCACAAGACCTGCCTTATACCAGGAACAACCCACAAGACCTGCCGTATACCGGGAACAACCCACAAGACCTGCCGTATTCCGAGAACACCCCACAAGACCTGCCGTATACCAGGAACATCCCACAAGACTTGCCGTATACCAGGAACACTCCACAAGACCTGCCTTATACCAGGAACACCCCACAAGACCTGCCGTATACCGGTAACACCGCACAAGACCCGCCGTATACCAGGAACACCCCACAAGACCCGTAATATACCAGGAACTCTCCACAAGACCTGTCATATACCAGGAACACCCCACAAGACCTGCCGTATACCGGGAACAACCCACAAGACCTGCCGTATACCGAGAACACCCCTCAAGACCTGTCGTATACCAGGAACACCCCACAAGACCTGCTGTATAACAGGAACATCCCACAAGACCTGATGTATACCAGGAACATCCCGCAAGACCTGCTGTATACCAGGAACATCCCACAAGACCTGCTGTATACCAGGAACATCCCACAAGACCTGCCGTATACCAGGAACATCCCACAAGACCTGCCGTATACCGGGAACACCCCACAAGACCCGCCGTATACCAGGAACATCCCACAAGTCCTGCTGTATACCGGGAACACCCCACAAGACCCGCCGTATACCGGGAACACTCCACAAGACCTGCCGTATTCCGAGAACACCCCACAAGACCTGCCGTATACCAGGAACATCCCACAAGACTTGCCGTATACCAGGAACACTCCACAAGACCTGCCTTATACCAGGAACAACCCACAAGACCTGCCGTATACCGGGAACAACCCACAAGACCTGCCGTATTCCGAGAACACCCCACAAGACCTGCCGTATACCAGGAACATCCCACAAGACTTGCCGTATACCAGGAACACTCCACAAGACCTGCCTTATACCAGGAACACCCCACAAGACCTGCCGTATACCGGTAACACCGCACAAGACCCGCCGTATACCAGGAACACCCCACAAGACCCGTAATATACCAGGAACTCTCCACAAGACCTGTCATATACCAGGAACACCCCACAAGACCTGCCGTATACTGGGAACAACCCACAAGACCTGCCGTATACCGAGAACACCCCTCAAGACCTGTCGTATACCAGGAACACCCCACAAGACCTGCTGTATAACAGGAACATCCCACAAGACCTGATGTATACCAGGAACATCCCGCAAGACCTGCTGTATACCAGGAACATCCCACAAGACCTGCTGTATACCAGGAACATCCCACAAGACCTGCCGTATACCAGGAACATCCCACAAGACCTGCCGTATACCAGGAACACTCCACAAGACCCTCTGTATACCAGGAACACCTCACAAGACCTGTCTTATACCGGGAACACCCCACAAGACCTGCTGTATACCGGGAACACTCCACAAGACCCTCTGTATACCAGGAACACCCCCACAAGACCCTCTGTATACCAGGAACACCCCACAAGACCTGTCTTATACCGGGAACACCCCACAAGACCTGCCGTATACCGGGAACATCCCACAAGACCTGTCGTATACCGGGAACACCTCACAAGACCCGCCGTATACCGGGAACACCCCACAAGACCTGCCGTTTACCAGTTACACCCCACAAGACCTGCCGTATATAGGGAACACCCCACAAGACCCGATGTATACCAGGAACATCCCACAAGACCAGCTGTATACCAGGAATAACCCACAAGACCTGCTGTATACCGGGAACACCCCACAAGACCCGCCGTATACCAGGAACACCCCACAAGACCTGCTGTATACCAGGAACATCTCACAAGACCTGCCGTATACCAGGAACACACCACAAGACCTGCCATATACCAGGAACACCCCACAAGACCTGCTGTATACCGGGAACAGTCCACAAGACCTGCCATATACCGGTAACACCCCACAAGACCCGCCGTATACCAGGAACACCCCACAAGACCCGTAATATACCGGGAACTCTCCACAAGACCTGTCATATACCAGGAACACCCCACAAGACCTGCCGTATACCAGGAACACTCCACAAGACCTGCCACATACCAGGAACACCCCACAAGACCTGCTGTATACCGGGAACACTCCACAAGACCTGTCATATACCAGGAACATCCCACAAGACCTGCTGTATACCGGGAACACTCCACAAGACCTGTCATATACCAGGAACATCCCACAAGACCTGCCGTATACCAGGAACACCGCACAAGACCTGCCGTATACCGGGAACTCTCCACAAGACCCGCCGTATACCAGGAACACCCCACAAAACCTGCCGCACACCAGGAACACTCCACAAGACCTGCCGTATACCGGGAACACTCCACAAGACCTGTCATATACCAGGAACATCCCACAAGACCTGCTGTATAACAGGAACACTCCACAAGACCTGCTGTATACCAGGAACACCGCACAAGACCTGTCATATACCGGGAACACCGCACAAGACCTGCCGTATACCGGGAACTCTCCACATGACCTGCTGTATACCAGGAACACCGCACAAGACCTGCCGTATACCGGGAACACTCCACAAGACCCGCCGTACACCAGGAAGACCCCACAAAACCTGCCGTACACCAGGAACACTCCACAAGACCTGCCGTATACCAGGAACACCCCAGAAGACCTGCCATATACCAGGAACACACCACAAGACCTGCTGCATACCAGGAACATCCCACAAGACCTGCCGTATACCGGGAACACCCCACAAGACCTGCCGTATACCGGGAACACCCCACAAGACCTGCCATAAACCAGGAACATCCCACAAGACCTGCCATATACCAGGAACACTCCACAAGACCTGCCGTATACCGGGAACTCTCCACAAGACCTGCTGTATACCAGGAACACTCCACAAGACCTGCTGTATACCGGGAACTCTCCACAAGACCTGCTGTATACCAGGAACATCCCACAAGACCTGCCATATACCGGTAACAGTCCACAAGACTTGCTGTATACCGGGAACACTCCACAAGACCTGCCGTATACCGGGAACACTCCACAAGACCTGTCATATACCGGGAACACTCCACAAGACCTGCCGTATACCGGAAACACCCCACAAGACCTGCTGTATACCAGGAACACACCACAAGACCTGCCGTATACCAGGAATACACCACAAGACCTGCCGTATACCAGGAACACCCCACAAGACCTGCCGTATACCAGGAACACCCCACAAGACCTGCTGTATACTAGGAACATCCCACAAGACCGGCCGTATACCAGGAACACACCACAAGACCTGCCGTATACCAGGAACACACCACAAGACCTGCTGTATACCAGGAACATCCCACAAGACCTGCCGTATACCAGGAGCACCCCACAAGACCTGCTGTATACCGGGAACACCCCACAAGACCTGCTGTATACTGGGAACTCTCCACAAGACCTGTCATATACCAGGAACACTCCACAAGACCTGCCGTATACCGGGAACACCCAACAAGACCCACTGTAAACCGGGAACACTCCACAAGACCTGCCGTATACCGGGAACAGTCCACAAGACCTACCATATACCGGGAACACCCCACAAGACCCGTCATATATCGGGAACTCTCCACAAGACCTGCCGTATACCGGGAACAACCCACAAGACCTGCCGTATACCGGGAACAACCCACAAGACCTGCCGTATTCCGACAACACCCCACAAGACCTGCCGTATACCAGGAACATCCCACAAGACTTGCCGTATACCAGGAACACTCCACAAGACCTGCCTTATACCAGGAACAACCCACAAGACCTGCCGTATACCGGGAACAACCCACAAGACCTGCCGTATTCCGAGAACACCCCACAAGACCTGCCGTATACCAGGAACATCCCACAAGACTTGCCGTATACCAGGAACACTCCACAAGACCTGCCTTATACCAGGAACACCCCACAAGACCTGCCGTATACCGGTAACACCGCACAAGACCCGCCGTATACCAGGAACACCCCACAAGACCCGTAATATACCAGGAACTCTCCACAAGACCTGTCATATACCAGGAACACCCCACAAGACCTGCCGTATACCGGGAACAACCCACAAGACCTGCCGTATACCGAGAACACCCCTCAAGACCTGTCGTATACCAGGAACACCCCACAAGACCTGCTGTATAACAGGAACATCCCACAAGACCTGATGTATACCAGGAACATCCCGCAAGACCTGCTGTATACCAGGAACATCCCACAAGACCTGCTGTATACCAGGAACATCCCACAAGACCTGCCGTATACCAGGAACATCCCACAAGACCTGCCGTATACCGGGAACACCCCACAAGACCCGCCGTATACCAGGAACATCCCACAAGTCCTGCTGTATACCGGGAACACCCCACAAGACCCGCCGTATACCGGGAACACTCCACAAGACCTGCCGTATTCCGAGAACACCCCACAAGACCTGCCGTATACCAGGAACATCCCACAAGACTTGCCGTATACCAGGAACACTCCACAAGACCTGCCTTATACCAGGAACAACCCACAAGACCTGCCGTATACCGGGAACAACCCACAAGACCTGCCGTATTCCGAGAACACCCCACAAGACCTGCCGTATACCAGGAACATCCCACAAGACTTGCCGTATACCAGGAACACTCCACAAGACCTGCCTTATACCAGGAACACCCCACAAGACCTGCCGTATACCGGTAACACCGCACAAGACCCGCCGTATACCAGGAACACCCCACAAGACCCGTAATATACCAGGAACTCTCCACAAGACCTGTCATATACCAGGAACACCCCACAAGACCTGCCGTATACCGGGAACAACCCACAAGACCTGCCGTATACCGAGAACACCCCTCAAGACCTGTCGTATACCAGGAACACCCCACAAGACCTGCTGTATAACAGGAACATCCCACAAGACCTGATGTATACCAGGAACATCCCGCAAGACCTGCTGTATACCAGGAACATCCCACAAGACCTGCTGTATACCAGGAACATCCCACAAGACCTGCCGTATACCAGGAACATCCCACAAGACCTGCCGTATACCAGGAACACTCCACCAGACCCTCTGTATACCAGGAACACCTCACAAGACCTGTCTTATACCGGGAACACCCCACAAGACCTGCTGTATACCGGGAACACTCCACAAGACCCTCTGTATACCAGGAACACCCCCACAAGACCCTCTGTATACCAGGAACACCCCACAAGACCTGTCTTATACCGGGAACACCCCACAAGACCTGCCGTATACCGGGAACATCCCACAAGACCTGTCGTATACCGGGAACACCTCACAAGACCCGCCGTATACCGGGAACACCCCACAAGACCTGCCGTTTACCAGTTACACCCCACAAGACCTGCCGTATATAGGGAACACCCCACAAGACCCGATGTATACCAGGAACATCCCACAAGACCAGCTGTATACCAGGAATAACCCACAAGACCTGCTGTATACCGGGAACACCCCACAAGACCCGCCGTATACCAGGAACACCCCACAAGACCTGCTGTATACCAGGAACATCTCACAACACCTGCCGTATACCAGGAACACACCACAAGACCTGCCATATACCAGGAACACCCCACAAGACCTGCTGTATACCGGGAACAGTCCACAAGACCTGCCATATACCGGTAACACCCCACAAGACCCGCCGTATACCAGGAACACCCCACAAGACCCGTAATATACCGGGAACTCTCCACAAGACCTGTCATATACCAGGAACACCCCACAAGACCTGCCGTATACTGGGAACAACCCACAAGACCTGCCGTATACCGGTAACAACCCACAAGACCTGCCGTATACCGGGAATACCCCACAAGACCCGTCATATACCGGGAACTCTCCACAAGACCTTTCATATACCAGGAACACTCCACAAGACCTGTCGTATACCGGGAACAACCCACAAGACCTGCCGTATACCAGGAACATCCCACAAGACCTGCCGTATACCGGGAACACTCCACAAGACCCGCCGTATACCAGGAACAGTCCACAAAACCTGCCATATACCGGGAACACCACACAAGACCCGTCATATAACGGCAACTCTCCACAAGACCTGTCATATACCAGGAACACTCCACAAGACCTGCCGTATACCGGGAACAACCAACAAGACCTGCCGTATACCGGGAACACCCCACAAGACCTGCCGTATACCAGGAACACCCCACAAGACCTGCTGTATAACAGGAACATCCCACAAGACGTGCTGTATACCAGGAACATCCCACAAGACCTGCTGTATACCGGGAACACCCCACAAGACCTGCCGTATACCGGGAACACCCCACGAGACCTGCCGTATACCGGGAACACCTCACAAGACGCGCCGTATACCGGGAACACCCCACAAGACCCGCCGTATACCAGGATCACCCCACAAGACCTGCCGTATACAGGGAACACCCCACAAGACCCGCTGTATACCGGGAACACCTCACAAGACCCACCGTATACCAGGAACATCCCACAAGACCTGCCGTATACCGGGAACACCCCACAAGACCCGCCGTATACCAGGAACATCCCACAAGTCCTGCTGTATACCGGGAACACCCCACAAGACCCGCCGTATACCGGGAACACTCCACAAGACCTGCCGTAAACCGGGAACACCGCACAAGACCTGCCGTATACCGGGAACACCCCACAAGACCCGCCGTATACCGGGAACACCCCACAAGACCAGCCGTATACCGGGAACACTCCACAAGACCTGCAGTATACCGGGAACACTCCACAAGACCTGCCGTATACCAGGAACATCCCACAAGACCTGCTGTATAGCAGGAACATCCCACAAGACCTGCAGTATACCGGGAACACTCCACAAGACCTGCCGTATACCAGGAACATCCCACAAGACCTGCTGTATACCAGGAATATCCCACAAGACCTGCAGTACACCAGGAACATCCCACAAGACCTGCCGTATACCTGGAACATCCCACAAGACCCGCCGTATACCGGGAACACCCTACAAGATCCGCCCAATACTGGGAACACACCACAAGACCTGCTGTATACCGGGAACATCCCACAAGACCAGTTATATACCGGGAACACCCCACAAGACCAGTCGTCTACTGGGAAAACCCCAAAAGACCCGCCATATACCGGCAACATCCCACAAGACCAGTTATATACCGGGAACACCACACAAGACCCGCCATATACCGGGTACATCCCACAAGACCCGCCGTATGCCAGGAAAGCCCAACAAGACCCACTGTATACCGGGAACATCCCACAAGACCTGCCATATACCGGGAAAATCCCATAAGACCCGCCGTATACCGGGAACATCCCACAAAACCTGACATATAACGGGAACACCCTACAAGACCCGGCGTATACTGGGATCACACCACAAGACCTGCCATATACTGGGAACACTCTACAAGACCTGCCGTATACCAGGAACACCCCACAAGATGTGCCATATACCGGGAACACCCTACAAGAGCCGCTGTATACCGGGAACATCCACAAGATGTGCCGTATACTGGGAAAACTCCACAAGACCCGTCATATACCGGGAACATCCCACAAGACCTGCCGTATACCGGAACACCCCACAAGACCTGCTATATACCTGGAACGTCCCACAAGACCCGCCGTATGCCAGGAACATCCCACAAGCCCTGCCATTTACCGGGAACCACCCGCAAGATCCGCTGTATCCCGGGAACATCCCACAAGACCCGCCGTATACTGGGAACATCCCACAAGACCTGCCGTAAACCCGGAACACCCTACAAGATCCGCCGTATACCTGAAACATCCCACAAGACCCGCCGTATACCGGGAACACCCCACAAGATCCGCCGTATACCGGGAACATCCCACAAGACCTGTTATATGCCTGGAACACTCCACAAGACTTGAAATATACCGGGAACACCCCACAAGACCTGCCGTATAACGGGAACACCCCACAAGACCTGCTATATACCAGGAACACCCCTCAAGACCTGCCGTATACTGGGAACATCCCACAAGACGTGCAGTATACCGGGAACCCCCCACAAGACCTGCCATATACCGGTAACACTCCACCAGACCTGCCATATACCGGAAACACCCAACAAGACCTCCGTAGACCGGGAACATCGCACAAGACCTGTCGTATACCAGAAACACCCCACAAGACCTGCCATATACAGGGAACACCCCACAAGACCCGCCGTATACCGGGAAAATCCCATAAGACCCGCCGTATACCGGGAACATCCCACAAAACCTGCCATATAACGGGAACACCCTACAAGACCCGCCGTATACTGGAATCACACCACAAGACCTGCTGTATACTGGGAACATCCCACAAGACCCGCCGTATGCCCGGAAAATACAACAAGACCTGCCATATGCTGGGAACACTCTACAAGACCTGCCGTATACCAGGAACACCCCACAAGATGTGCCATATACCAGAAACACCCTACAAGAGCCGCTGTATACCGGGAACATCCACAAGATGTGCCGTATACTGGGAAAACTCCACAAGACCCGTCATATACCGGGAACATCCCACAAGACCTGCCATATACCGGAACACCCCACAAGACCTGCTATATACCTGGAACGTCCCACAAGACCCGCCGTATGTCAGGAACATCCCACAAGCCCTGCCATTTACCGGGAACCACCCGCAAGATCCGCTGTATACCGGGAACATCGCACAAGACCCGCCGTATACCGGGAACATCCCACAAGACCTGCCGTAAACCGGAAACACCCTACAAGATCCGCCGTGTACCTGAAACATCCCACAAGACCCTCCGTATACCGGGAACACCCCACAAGACCTGCCGTATAACGGGAACACCCCACAAGACCTGCTATATACCAGGAACACCCCTCAAGACCTGCCGTATACTGGGAACATCCCACAAGACGTGCAGTATACCGGGAACCCCCCACAAGACCTGCCATATACCGGTAACACTCCACCAGACCTGCCATATACCGGAAACACCCCACAAGACCTCCGTAGACCGGGAACATCGCACAAGACCTGTCGTATACCAGGAACACCCCACAAGACCTGTCATATACAGGGAACACCCCACAAGACCCGCCGTATACCGGGAACACCCTACAAGACCAATTATATACCGGGAACACCCCACAAGACCAGTCGTCTACTGGGAAAACCCCACAAGACCCGCCATATACCGGGGACGTCCCACAAGACCCACCGTATGCCAGGAATATTCCACAAGCTCTGCCATTTACCGGGAACACCCCGCAAGACCCGCTGTATACCGGGAACATCCCATAAGACCCGCCGTATACCGGAAACATCCCACAAGACCTGCCGTATACCGGGAACACCTTACAAGATCCGCCATATGTCTGAAACATCCCGCAAGACCCGCCGTATACCGGGAACACCCCACAAGACCCGCCGTATACCGGGAACACCCCACAACATCCGCCGTACACCGGGAACATCCCACAAGACCTGCTATATGCCTGGAACACTCCACAAGACCTGAAATATACCGGGAACACCCCACAAGACCTGCCGTATAACGGGAACACCCCACAAGACCCGTCGTATACCGAGAACATCCCACAAGACCCACCGTATTCCGGGAACATCCCACAAGACTTGCAGTATACCGGGAACCCCCCACAAGACCTGCCATATACCGGTAACACTCCACCAGACCTGCCGTATACCGGGAACACCCCAAAAGATCCGCCGTATACCGGGAACACCCCACAAGACCCGTCATGTACCCGGAACACCCTACAAGACCAGTTATATACCGGGAACACCCCACAAGACCAGTCGTCTACTGGGAAAACCCCAAAAGACCCGCCATATACCGGGAACATCCCACAAGACCCGCCGTATGCCAGGAAAACCCAACAAGACCCACTGTATACCAGGAACATCCCACAAGACCTGCAGTATACCGGGAACACCCTACAAGACCTGCCATATACCGGGAACACTCCACCAGACCTGCCGTATACTGGGAACACCCTACAAGATCCGCCGTATACCGGGAAAATCCCACAAGACCCGCCGTTTACCGGGAACACCCCACAAGATCCGCCGTATACCGGGAACACCCCACAAGATCCGCCGTATACCGGGAACACCCCACAAGACCCGTCATGTACCCGGAACACCCTACAAGACCAGTTATATACCGGGAACACCCCACAAGACCAGTCATCTACTGGGAAAACCCCAAAAGACTCGCGATATACCGGGAACACCCTACAAGACTCGCCGTATACCGAGAATACCCCACAAGACCTGCCGTATACCGGGAACACCCTACAAGACCTGCCATATACCGGGAACACCCCACAAGACCTGCCATATACCAGGAACACCCTACAAGACCCGCTGTATACCGAGAATACCCCACAAGACCTGCCGTATACCGGGAACACCCTACAAGACCCGCTGTATACCGAGAATACCCCACAAGACCTGCCGTATACCGGGAACACCCTATAAGACCCGCTGTATACCGGGAACATCCCACAAGATGTGCCGTATACTGGGATCACCCCACAAGACCTGCCGCATACCGGGAACACCTCACAAGACTTGAGATTTCGGGGATGAACCATTCTTGCTTTCACAGTCACTCGGATGCTTCCACTTGCTGAGTTTTCCCGGCTGTAACACAATGCTCTACAACAGACTGCTCACACACTGATGATAAACCCCCCAAAGTCGGCATTGTCACCCGATAATCAGTGCCATTCACTTCCTCATTTTATGGCTGGTGGTGTATCTACATGTATGTGTCGGGGGCTGAAGTGTGTCATTATGGGACAGCGCAGTCTATTCCATGTCCTTGATAATATACGAGCGCTGGCCCCCCGCTGGGTGCTCGGCCCATTGTGCACGGGGGCTACACCGCGACTTCTCACCAATCTATATTCATCACAGACCGGTCTATGATATCCGGCAGCGAGCTCCGCTGTTCAATCATCTCATCCTCCTGCTTTATTTACCCATTACACACGCACTGGTAGCGGGGTCCGGGGGGCACATATATCTTTATGTACATATTCAGCCGCTCATGATTGAGTTACAGTCGGTGTGACGTATCCGGAGGGAATGTGCAATGAGGCTCGACAAGAAGTAACAATGTTTCATCTGAAAGGATCCACAATGATAATTGTTACATTAAGTAGGGGAAACTGGTTGGACCCCGGATATCTGATGGGGGGGCAGCTGCCACAAAAGTCAGCACCAAGAGCTGCGCTCACTTCCAAATCATTGGCCCATGATGGCATCTGAGGTGCGAGGCGGGATAGAGAGTAAAGTCCCATCTTATTCTGCGTTGTATTCAGCAAATATTAACACAACGGAGGCTGAGACTGAGTGACCGCCTACACGAGAGGCTCGCACCTCGCTGCCTCCAGCCGTCATCCCTGACATGCGGTGACACCGAGCTCCTTCCTGCTGACTCTGATGGTTAATATCATGCTGACAAGGTACACAGTGACTGCACCAGCAGAATAGTGAGTGCAGCTCTGGAGTATAATACAGGATGTAACTCAGGATCAGTAATGTAATGTATGTACACAGTGACTGCACCAGCAGAATAGTGAGTGCAGCTCTGGAGTATAATACAGGATGTAACTCAGGATCAGTAATGTAATGTATGTACACAGTGACTGCACCAGCAGAATAGTGAGTGCAGCTCTGGAGTATAATACAGGATGTAACTCAGGATCAGTAATGTAATGTATGTACACAGTGACTGCACCAGCAGAATAGTGAGTGCAGCTCTGGAGTATAATACAGGATGTAACTCAGGATCAGTAATGTAATGTATGTACACAGTGACTGCACCAGCAGAATAGTGAGTGCAGCTCTGGAGTATAATACAGGAGGTAACTCAGGATCAGTAATGTAATGTATGTACACAGTGACTGCACCAGCAGAATAGTGAGTGCAGCTCTGGAGTATAATACAGGAGGTAACTCAGGATCAGTAATGTAATGTATGTACACAGTGACTGCACCAGCAGAATAGTGAGTGCAGCTCTGGAGTATAATACAGGATGTAACTCAGGATCAGTAATGTAATGTATGTACACAGTGACTGCACCAGCAGAATAGTGAGTGCAGCTCTGGAGTATTATACAGGATGTAACTCAGGATCAGTAATGTAATGTATGTACACAGTGACTGTACCAGCAAAATAGTGAGTGCAGCTCTGGAGTATAATACAGGATGTAACTCAGGATCAGTAATGTAATGTACACAGTGACTGCACCAGCAGAATAGTGAGTGCAGCTCTGGAGTATAATACAGGAGGTAACTCAGGATCAGTAATGTAATGTATGTATACAGTGACTGCACCAGCAGAATAGTGAGTGCAGCTCTGGAGTATAATACAGGATGTAACTCAGGATCAGTAATGTAATGTATGTACACAGTGACTGCACCAGCAGAATAGTGAGTGCAGCTCTGGAGTATAATACAGGAGGTAACTCCGGATCAGTAATGTAATGTATGTACACAGTGACTGCACCAGCAGAATAGTGAGTGCAGCTCTGGGGTATAATACAGGATGTAACTCAGGATTAGTATTGTAATGTATGTACACAGTGACTGCACCAGCAGAATAGTGAGTGCAGCTCTGGAGTATAATACAGGATGTAACTCAGGATCAGTAATGTAATGTATGTACACAGTGACTGCACCAGCAGAATAGTGAGTGCAGCTCTGGAGTATAATACAGGATGTAACTCAGGATCAGTAATGTAATGTATGTACACAGTGACTGCACCAGCAGAATAGTGAGTGCAGCTCTGGAGTATAATACAGGATGTAACTCAGGATCAGTAATGTAATGTATGTACACAGTGACTGCACCAGCAGAATAGTGAGTGCAGCTCTGGGATATAATACAGGAGGTAACTCAGGATCAGTAATGTAATGTATGTACACAGTGACTGCACCAGCAGAATAGTGAGTGCAGCTCTGGAGTATAATACAGGATATAACTCAGGATCAGTAATGTAATGTATGTACACAGTGACTGCACCAGCAGAATAGTGAGCGCAGCTCTGGAGTATAATACAGGAGGTAACTCAGGATCAGTAATGTAATGTATGTACACAGTGACTGCACCAGCAGAATAGTGAGTGCAGCTCTGGAGTATAATACAGGATGTAACTCAGGATCAGTAATGTAATGTATGTACACAGTGACTGCACCAGCAGAATAGTGAGTGCAGCTCTGGAGTATTATACAGGATGTAACTCAGGATCAGTAATGTAATGTATGTACACAGTGACTGTACCAGCAAAATAGTGAGTGCAGCTCTGGAGTATAATACAGGATGTAACTCAGGATCAGTAATGTAATGTACACAGTGACTGCACCAGCAGAATAGTGAGTGCAGCTCTGGAGTATAATACAGGAGGTAACTCAGGATCAGTAATGTAATGTATGTATACAGTGACTGCACCAGCAGAATAGTGAGTGCAGCTCTGGAGTATAATACAGGATGTAACTCAGGATCAGTAATGTAATGTATGTACACAGTGACTGCACCAGCAGAATAGTGAGTGCAGCTCTGGAGTATAATACAGGAGGTAACTCCGGATCAGTAATGTAATGTATGTACACAGTGACTGCACCAGCAGAATAGTGAGTGCAGCTCTGGGGTATAATACAGGATGTAACTCAGGATTAGTATTGTAATGTATGTACACAGTGACTGCACCAGCAGAATAGTGAGTGCAGCTCTGGAGTATAATACAGGATGTAACTCAGGATCAGTAATGTAATGTATGTACACAGTGACTGCACCAGCAGAATAGTGAGTGCAGCTCTGGAGTATAATACAGGATGTAACTCAGGATCAGTAATGTAATGTATGTACACAGTGACTGCACCAGCAGAATAGTGAGTGCAGCTCTGGAGTATAATACAGGATGTAACTCAGGATCAGTAATGTAATGTATGTACACAGTGACTGCACCAGCAGAATAGTGAGTGCAGCTCTGGGATATAATACAGGAGGTAACTCAGGATCAGTAATGTAATGTATGTACACAGTGACTGCACCAGCAGAATAGTGAGTGCAGCTCTGGAGTATAATACAGGATATAACTCAGGATCAGTAATGTAATGTATGTACACAGTGACTGCACCAGCAGAATAGTGAGCGCAGCTCTGGAGTATAATGCAGGATTATATGTGATTATTATGTGTGTGCACAGTGACTCCTCTGTGTCTGGAGATTATATCAATATGTAAACCGTATAATGTTATTTGCAGCTTTTTATCGTGGGCTCCAGTGAATGGCGTTGGACAGAATCCGCGCGGCGGTCTTTGAGCTCGGTATCCCGCCGCTGCCTGGCTGACTCCTCTTGTAATCATGCTCCATGTTTAGCAGATAGTTCCCCGGGGCCGCTGAGCAGAACCAGGTTCAGCATAAAAGAAGATTTTCTAGAATGAGATGTCTCACAAAATCCCAACAAAATGTCAGAACACGACGACTTGAGAGAGCAGCCTTAAGCCTGTGATAATGTGTTCCTAACCCCCATAATCTCCGCAGCTGCAGGAGAGATCCCGGCTAAAGTGGCCAGAAAAACCCATCACACTCCAGCACAGTCGTAATATGGGCTCACAGAGGACCTGGGGGGCCGTGGGTTAATCAAGGGCTACAAGCGAACACACGCTGCCATGGAACCAGTGTAACACTTAGGTTCGGTGTTGCTACCAGATGCAACACCGAACCTAAATCTGACCTACTCAACCAGTCCGAGATGTCAAGACCCCACTGAGTGTAGGAGACCAATGTATAAAGGACCACCATGACCGGGTAAATAACAGCAGCCACCGCCTCTCCTCTTTCTCATGATTTTCCTCCATTTTCTCGTCTCTTTTACGCTTTATGTGTCTTTCTTTATAGCTCTGAATTAACGATCGAAAGAAACACCAAAAGACGAAGTATTGAAGTAGAATACAATGTACAGGAGATGGAGAGACATTGGACACTTAATCCTGCACTACAAAGTATTCACTGGTAGTTACATCTTGAGTTGATCCAAGATGTTGCATTTGTCCCTTTCCTTAGGTACTCTGGACTTCCCAACCTCCTGAGAAGATGCTTCTTCCCCAGACCAGCAGAGCTTCATGCGGTAACATCATCTTCTTGGCTAGAAGAGAGGATTTCCATTGCGAATGATCCTTTGATGAAGATCTCTGAATCCAACGCCAAGTGCAGCCCATAAGCTCATGAGACGGATGGAGATGCCTTCACCCCAAGCTGCACCTCCTCATCATCGTTGTCTCTGTACGGACTGATCCAAACAAGACATGGAGATGATCTAAGTGTCCCTGGCACAGTCGCCCTCGGGCGCATTATTTTATGTGAAGTTTTCTGCCACTTTATGTCTGCATTATTTATTACGGAGCCGAGGGAGAGTAGCAGCGTCGACTATTTTTACTTCATTCATGTTTAACCTTCTACTCTCTCACTTGTTCCCCCACACAGGAGGATTTCAAGAACTACAAGGCTGCTCCCTTGGGGCCCATTACTTTATCTCTGGCACCAGCGAGACCCCGAGTCTAATTCTGGTGCCTGGAGCATGAATAAAACTAGGTGGATGGATGACAGCTGCAGCGCCTTCTGACTTATCTTGCAGAAAGTACAATCTTTTCTCGCCATACGGCATCCTGTCATTGAATGGGTGAAGAGTGAAATGCATATTGCACAAAGAATAAAGGAGAAATCTGACTGATAAGTGTGTTTGCAGCGCACAGTCAATAACTGCAAGTGAAAGGAAAATTATAATGGCTGCTAAATGCTCAAATTCACTTCTGACAAGATGCAAAGCAAGAAAAGCAGGAAAACAAGCCAAAAATCAGAAATAATCGCACCAGAGCAACTGACACATCAGCAAAAGCCACCATGATGATCATATCATATGGAAAACTGTATATGCAGGACAACTCACCATTGTGCATCTCTCGTTGTGGTATGTTTTTTCAGGTGTACTTGTCCCTCAGGATGGTGGGTTGTCCAGGTACTATGGTTGCTCTGGGGCTCTTTTTCCTTATTAAGGATGGCTGGCCTGGCACAACAATGGACACGGCCGAGGCACAATGGTGGACACGGCCCGGGTACAATGGTGGACACGGCCCAGGTACCATGGTGGACACGGCCCGGGTACAATGGTGGACACGGCCCGGGTACAATGGTGGACACGGCCCAGGCACAATGGTGGACACGGCCGAGGCACAATGATGGACACGGCCGAGGCACAATGATGGACACGGCCCGGGTACAATGGTGGACACGGCCCAGGCACAATGGTGGACACGGCCCTGGCACAATGGTGGACACGGCCAAGGCACAATGGTGGACACGGCCCGGGTACAATGGTGGACACGGCCCGGGTACAATGGTGGACACGGCCCAGGTACAATGGTGGACACGGCCCGGGTACAATGGTGGACACGGCCCAGGCACAATGGTGGACACGGCCCAGGCACAATGGTGGACACGGCCGAGGCACAATGATGGACACGGCCGAGGCACAATGATGGACACGGCCCGGGTACAATGGTGGACACGGCCCAGGCACAATGGTGGACACGGCCCAGGCACAATGGTGGACACGGCCCTGGCACAATGGTGGACACGGCCAAGGCACAATGGTGGACACGGCCCAGGCACAATGGTGGACACGGCCGAGGTACAATGGTGTACACGGCCGAGGCACAATGATGGACACGGCCGAGGCACAATGATGGACACGGCCCAGGCACAATGGTGGACACGGCCCAGGTACAATGGTGGACACGGCCCAGGTACAATGGTGGACAAGGCCCTAGCACAATGGTGGACACGGCCCAGGCACAATGGTGGACACGGCCCAGGCACAATGGTGGACACAGCCCCGGCACAATGATGGACATGGCCCAGGTACAATGGTGGACACTGCCCAGGCACAATGATGGACACAGCTCGGGTACAATGGTGGACACGGCCATGGCACAATGATGAACAGGGCCCTGGCACAATGGTGGACACGGCCCAGGCACAATGGTGGACACGGCCCAGGCACAATGGTGGACACGGCCGAGGCACAATGATGGACACGGCCCAGGTACAATTGTGGACACGGCCGAGACACAATGGTGGACACGGCCCGGGTACAATGGTGGACACAGCTCAGGCACAATGGTGGACACGGCCCGGGTAAAATGGTGGACATGGCTGTGGCACAATGATGGACACGGCCCTGGCACAATGGTGGACACAGCCCAGGTACAATGGTGGACACGGCCCAGGCACAATGGTGAACACGGCCCGGGTACAATGGTGGACACGGCCTAGGCACAATGGTGGACACGGCCCTGGCACAATGGTGGACACGGCCCTGGTACAATGGTGGACACGGCCCGGGTACAATGGTGGACACGGCCCGGGTACAATGGTGGACACGGCCCTGGTACAATGGTGGACACGGCCTTGGCACAATGATGGACACGGCCCTGGTACAATGGTGGACACGGCCCTGGTACAATGGTGGACACGGCCCGGGTACAATGGTGGACACGGCCCTGGTACAATGGTGGACACGGCCCGGGTACAATGGTGGACACGGCCCTGGTACAATGGTGGACACGGCCTTGGCACAATGGTGGACACGGCCCTGGTACAATGGTGGACACGGCCCTGGTACAATGGTGGACACGGCCCGGGTACAATGGTGGACACGGCCCGGGTACAATGGTGGACACGGCCCTGGTACAATGGTGGACACGGCCCAGGCACAATGGTGGACACGGCCCAGGCACAATGGTGGACACGGCCCGGGTACAATGGTGGACACGGCCCGGGTACAATGGTGGACACGGCCTTGGCACAATGATGAACAGGCCCCTGGCACAATGGTGGACACGACCCAGGCACAATGGTGGACACGGCCCAGGTACAATGGTGGACACGGCCGAGGCACAATGATGGACACGGCCGAGTCACAATGATGGACACGGCCCAGGCACAATGGTGGACACGGCCCAGGCACAATGGTGGACACGGCCCAGGCACAATGATGGACATGGCCCAGGCACAATGGTGGACACGGCCCAGGCACAATGGTGAACACGGCCCGGGTACAATGGTGGACACGGCCTTGGCATATTGATGAACAGGGCCCTGGCACAATGGTGGACACGGCCCAGGCACAATGGTGGACATGGCCCAGGCACAATGGTGGACACGGCCGAGGCACAATGATGGACACGGCCCAGGTACAATTGTGGACACGGCCGAGGCACAATGGTGGACACGGCCCTGGTACAATGGTGGACACGGCCTTGGCACAATGATGAACAGGCCCCTGGCACAATGGTGGACACGGCCCAGGCACAATGGTGGACACGGCCCAGGTACAATGGTGGACACGGCCGAGGCACAATGATGGACATGGCCGAGTCACAATGATGGACACGGCCCAGGCACAATGGTGGACACGGCCCAGGCACAATGATGGACACGGCCGAGGCACAATGATGGACATGGCCCAGGCACAATGGTGGACACGGCCCAGGCACAATGGTGGACACGGCCCGGGTACAATTGTGGACACGGCCTTGGCACAATGATGAACAGGGCCCTGGCACAATGGTGGACACGGCCCAGGCACAATGGTGGACACGGCCCAGGCACAATGGTGGACACGGCCGAGGCACAATGATGGACACGGCCCAGGTACAATTGTGGACACGGCCGAGGCACAATGGTGGACACGGCCCTGGTACAATGGCAGACACGGCCTTGGCACAATGGTGGACATGGCCCAGGTACAATGGTGGACACGGCCCAGGCACAATGGTGGACACGGCCCAGGCACAATGGTGGACACGGCCCGGGTACAATGGTGGACACGGCCTTGGCACAATGATGAACAGGCCCCTGGCACAATGGTGGACATGGCCCAGGCACAATGGTGGACACGGCCCAGGTACAATGGTGGACACGGCCGAGGCACAATGATGGGCATGGCCGAGTTACAATGATGGACACGGCCCAGGCACAATGGTGGACACGGCCCAGGCACAATGGTGGACACAGCTCAGGCAGAATAGGGGACGAGGCCCGGATGCAATGGTGGACACAGACTTTTGTCTGATGGAATTTCAACATCAATCTTGATTAATGTTTAAATATATATATATTACAAACAGACGCACGCTATATATATGTATATATTCTATAGGAGAGTCCCAATCTTGTGCAGAGATTCCTGGAGGTAGATGAGGATCAAGTCCTGAACACCAACAGCACAAAGGAAAAATGAGGCCAATGAATATGGAATTGGCTTCTGGTGGGGTCCAGTCATTCATGATAAGTCAGGGAGGAATCTGCCCGTGAGCTCGGGGGGGGTTGGTTGTTTTTTTTCTTTACTGTTATTACAGGTCGTCTCAGGTAAATCAATTGGTAATGCTAAAACGCGTGCAGGAAAGTGATCGCATCCACATCAGGATGGTTCCTGGATCAGGAGGTTGATGCCCTCGATCAGCTCCGGACGTCTCTGTAATTTCCAACTCCCTCATCTACAAAATAAAATGCTGAATTTAATGCAAATATAAATCAGCGCTCAGTGATGGCGGACGTTATCAGCGCTGTATAGCGGAATAGTCGTGTGGGCGAACTAGGAATATAATTGAAAAATGCATTCATACTGCCATTTCTTAAAGGACCACTAACCCACCAAACAGCATGACATAAGAAACTAACGCCATTTATACTCATACATATGTAAAGGGTTTCACGGCTCAAAAGCAGAAATTTCAGGTTCTAGATTTAAGGTCTGTTGTCATGAAAAGGAAACCGGAAAAGCTACAATGACACAGGTACAATAACACAATGTCACTCAACCGACTGCAACAAGGAGCCATTATAATTTATGTGTTTTTTGCTGAATAAACTCAGCGTCTAGCAAGAAGAGCAACATGTGCCCCGGTGATCAGCACCACAGAGAACGATGTGCCCTAGTGATCAGCACCATGGAGAACAACATGTGCCCCAGTGATCAGCACCACAGAGAGCAACATGTGCCCCAGTGATCAGCACCACGGAGAGCAACATGTGCCCCAGTGATCAGCACCACGGAGGACGACATGTACCCCAGTGATCAGCACCATGGAGAGCATCATGTGCCCCAGTGATCAGCACCACAGAGAACAACATGTGCCCCAGTGATCAGCACCACAGAGAGCAACATGTGCCCCAGTGATCAGCACCACGGAGAGCAACATGTGCCCCAGTGATCAGCACCACAGAGAGCAACATGTGCCCCAGTGATCAGCACCACGGAGAGCAACATGTGCCCCAGTGATCAGCACCACGGAGAACGACATGTACTCCAGTGATCAGCACCACGGAGAGCGACATGTGCCCCAGTGATCAGTACCACGGACAGCAACATGTGCCCCAGTGATCAGCACCACGGAGAACGACATGTGCCCCGGTGATCAGCCCTACAGAGAACGACATGTGCCCTGTGATCAGAACCACGGAGAACGACATGTGCCCCAGTGATCAGCATCACGGAGAGCGACATGTGCCCCAGTGATCAGCACCACGGAGAGCGACATGTGCCCCAGTGATCAGCATCAAGGAGAATGATGTGCCCAAGTGATCAGCACCAAGGAGAATGATGTGCCCAAGTGATCAGCACCACGGAGAGCAACATGTGCCCCAGTGATCACCACCACGGAGAGCGACATGTGCCCCGGTGATCAGCACCACGGAGAGCGACATGTGCCCCAGTGATCAGTACCACGGAGAGCGACATGTGCCCCAGTGATCAGCACCACGGAGAGCAACATGTGCCCCAGTGATCACCACCACGGAGAGTGACATGTGCCCCGGTGATCAGCACCACGGAGAACGACATGTGCCCCGGTGATCAGCACCACGGAGAGCGACATGTGCCCCGGTGATCAGCACCACGGAGAGCGACATGTGCCCCGGTGATCAGCACCACGGAGAACGACATGTGCCCCAGTGATCAGCACCATGGAGAGCGACATGTACCCCAGTGATCAGCACCATGGAGAGCGACATGTGCCCCAGTGATCAGCACCACGGAGAATGATGTGCCCAAGTGATCAGCACCAAGGAGAATGATGTGCCCAAGTGATCAGCACCATGGAGAACGACATGTGCCCCAGGGATCAGCACCACGGAGAGCGACATGTGCCCCAGTGATCAGCACTACGAAGAGCGACGTGCCCAAGTGATCAGCACCACAAAGAACGACGAGCCCAAGTGATCAGCACCACGGAGAGCGACATGTGCCCCAGTGATCAGCACCACGGAGAGCGACATAAGTGACCCCCGTAATCAGCACCACGGAGAACGACATGTGCGACACATGTATAAAATAAACAAATAAAGATGGAGTTTTGAGCATAACATTAACGTCTGCCGGAATCACCTGATGTTTCAGATTTGATTTCTTTTTTCTTTCTCACCACGGAGAACGACATGTGCCCCAGTGATCAGCACCACGGAGAGCGACATGTGCCCCGGTGATCAGCACCACGGAGAATGATGTGCCCAAGTGATCAGCACCAAGGAGAATGATGTGCCCAAGTGATCAGCACCATGGAGAACGACATGTGCCCCAGGGATCAGCACCACGGAGAGCGACATGTGCCCCGGTGATCAGCACCACGGAGAACGACATGTGCCCGGGTGATCAGCACCACGGAGAACGACATGTGCCCCAGTGATCAGCACCATGGAGAGCGACATGTACCCCAGTGATCAGCACCATGGAGAGCGACATGTGCCCCAGTGATCAGCACCACGGAGAGCGACATGTGCCCAAGTGATCAGCACCAAGGAGAATGATGTGCCCAAGTGATCAGCACCATGGAGAGCGACATGTGTCCAAGTGATCAGCACCAAGGAGAATGATGTGCCCAAGTGATCAGCACCACGGAGAACGACATGTGCCCCAGTGATCAGCACCACGGAGAGCGACATGTGCCCCAGTGGTCAGCACCACAAAGAGCAACATGTGCCCCAGTGATCAGCACTACGAAGAGCGACGTGCCCAAGTGATCAGCACCACAAAGAACGACGAGCCCAAGTGATCAGCACCACGGAGAGCGACATGTGCCCCAGTGATCAGCACCACGGAGAGCGACATAAGTGACCCCCGTAATCAGCACCACGGAGAACGACATGTGCCCCATTGATCAGCACACGGAGAGCGACATGTGCCCCAGTGATCAGCACCACGGAGAGCGACATAAGTGACCCCTGTAATCAGCACCACGGAGAGCGACATGTGCCCCATTGATCAGCACACGGAGAGCGACATGTGCCCCATTGATCAGCACACGGAGAGCGACAGGTACCCCAGTGATCAGCACCACGGAGAGCGACATAAGTGACCCCCGTAATCAGCACCACAGAGAACGACATGTGCGACACATGTATAAAATAAACTGTTGTTGAGAAATAAAGATGGAGTTTTGAGCATAACATTAACGTCTGCCGGAATCACCTGATGTTTCAGATTTGATTTCTTTTTGCTTTCCAGCTAAAGAGAATCTCTTTGAAACTCACCGCAGACAAAGCGTTGCTGAGCACAGCGAGCCGTCATTTCTGGGCTGTCTGTGATCCTCGATTTCATACTGTTATTAAAGTATCTCTATATTATTCACTGAAGACGTTTCCTGGAAGCAGAACACAGCAGATCTCGCACAAATCCGAGGAAAGCTTTCAATAATGTTGTGGGCAGAGCTAAAATCCACATCTGTGAAGCACTGACTTCCAGCTACTTACTCCAGAACCTGGTACAGTCGCGTGGACTGTTCAGCCTCTCTGCGCAGCAGTGTCGGAAAGTGACGACGAGCGCTATGGCGGCTCCGAGGACAGGTAACAAATCAGCTCAGAGTCAAAACTGCAATGTTATTAACATAAATCTCTGTTCTCAATCCATGTGACGGGAGATTGCTGAATCATCAGTGCAATATGCTCACTGTCAGGATATCCCTCTAGATCCAGCTAGAGCCGTCAGTCATGTCACCACAAGTCGGTGATTTGCATCCTTGCTGTCACGTGCTGACCAGCTTCCCATCCAACAGAACATGGGACAGACGCTGGTTAGAACTCAACAGCAAGTATACAAATCACATAGAGCAGAATCCTGACAGTGTAAACAATGCACGCTGCCAGGATTCAGCAATCTGTCATCACACAGACTGGCTGCAGAAATCTATGGTGAGTATAGAAAACCCCTTTCATCATATTCAGGAGTAGTCATTCTACAACTCATCTCCATCGTCTATGGTATCCATACTTTGATCCAGGTCTCAAAATCTCTGCAGTCCACCTCCTCTTGCTTCACCGTGGTATTTCTTCCATGTTTACTGATGTCCTCCTATGTTCTAAGTTGCTTTGCGAGCAATCTAGGGCTTGACTTCATTTTTAGACATGTTCTTGTTACACACCTGTCCCGGGTCCAGTCTCTGCTCCCTACACACCTGTCCCGGGTCCAGTCTATGCTCCCTACACCCCGGTCCGTTAAACTTTCTTGTGCTCCACGTTGGACTTTTCAAGTAGCCCAGCATGCTCCCATATGTTGAGCTTCCCAGGCCTATATAAGGCCTCCCAAGGCACACACCTGGGGCTTAGTATTAAGACTTTTAGCTTTTCTGTGCGCAGTAACATGTCTTCAGTCTCCAGGACGTCTCCTGTCTGATTGCGGCTTACAGATCCTCAGTTACCAGTCTGACTATGGCCTTCAGTACCTCTTCAACCTGTCTGCGGCCTCCAGGACGTCTCTTGTCAGCCTGCAGCTTCCATTTTCTCAGTTACCAGTCTGACTATGCCCTTCAGTACCTCTGCAACCTGTCTGCGGTCTCCAGGATGTCTCCTGTCTGCTTGTGGCTTACAGTTCCTCAGTTACCAGTCTGACTATGCCCTTCAGTACCTCTTCAACCTGTCTGCGGTCTCCAGGACGTCTCCTGTCTGCCTGTGGCTTACAGTTCCTCAGTTACCAGTCTGACTATGGCCTTCAGTACCTCTTCAACCTGTTTGCGGCCTCCAGGACGTCTCTTGTCAGCCTGCAGCTTCCATTTTCTCAGTTACCAGTCTGACTATGGCCTTCAGTACCTCTGCAACCTGTCTGCGGCCTCCAGGATGTCTCCTGTCTGCCTGCGGCTTCCTGTTTCTCAGTTACTGGTCTTACTATAGCCTTCAGTACCTCTGCAACCTGTCTGCGGCCTCCAGGACGTCTCCTGTTTGCCTGCAGCTTCCTGTTTCTCAGTTACCGGTCTGACTATAGCCTTCAGTACCTCTGCAACCTGTCTGCGGTCTCCAGGACGTCTCCTGTCTGCCTGCGGCTTACAGTTCCTCAGTTACCAGTCTGACTATGGCCTTCAGTACCTCTGCAACTTGTCTGCAGTCTCCAGGACGCCTCCTGTCTGCCTGCGGCTTACAGTTCCTCAGTTACTGGTCTTACTATAGCCTTCAGTACCTCTGCAACCTGTCTGCGGTCTCCAGGACGTCTCCTGTCTGCCTGCGGCTTACAGTTCCTCAGTTACCAGTCTGACTATGGTCTTCAGTACCTCTGCAACCTGTCTGCGGCCTTTAGGAAGTCTCCTGTCTGCCTGCAGCTTCCTGTTTCTCAGTTACTGATCTTACTATAGCCTTCAGTACCTCTGCAACCTGTCTGCGGCCTCGAGGACGTCTCCTGTTTGCCTGCAGCTTCCTGTTTCTCAGTTACCGGTCTGACTATAGCCTTCAGTACCTTTGCAACCTGTCTGCAGTCTCCAGGACGTCTCCTGTCTGCCTGCAGCTTACAGTTCCTCAGTTACCAGTCTGACTATGGCCTTCAGTACCTCTTCAACCTGTCTGCGGCCTCCAGGACGTCTCTTGTCAGCCTGCAGCTTCCATTTTCTCAGTTACCAGTCTGACTATGGCCTTCAGTACCTCTGCAACCTGTCTGCGGCCTCCAGGATGTCTCCTATCTGACTGCGGCTTCCTGTTTCTTAGTTACTGGTCTTACTATAGCCTTCAGTACCTCTGCAACCTGTCTGCGGCCTCCAGGACGTCTCCTGTCTGCCTGCGGCTTACAGTTCCTCAGTTACCAGTCTGACTATGGCCTTCAGTACCTCTGCAACCTCTCTGCGGCCTCCAGGATGTCTCCTCTCTGCCTGCGGCTTACAGTTCCTCAGTTACTGGTATTACTATAGCCTTCAGTACCTCTGCAACCTGTCTGCGGTCTCCAGGACGTCTCCTGTCTGCCTGCGGCTTACAGTTCCTGAGTTACCAGTCTGACTATGGCCTTCAGTACCTCTACAACCTGTCTGCGGCCTCCAGGATGTCTCCTGTCTGCCTGCGGCTTCCTGTTTCTCAGTTACTGGTCTTACTATAGCCTTCAGTACCTCTGCAACCTGTCTGCGGCCTCCAGGACGTCTCCTGTTTGCCTGCAGCTTCCTGTTTCTCAGTTACCGGTCTGACTATAGCCTTCAGTACCTCTGCAACCTGTCTGCGGTCTCCAGGACGTCTCCTGTCTGCCTGCGGCTTACAGTTCCTCAGTTACCAGTCTGAATATGGCCTTCAGTACCTCTTCAACCTATCTGTGGCCTCCAGGACGTCTCTTGTCAGCCTGCAGCTTCCATTTTCTCAGTTACCAGTCTGACTATGGCATTCAGTACCTCTGCAACCTGTCTGCGGCCTCCAGGATGTCTCCTGTCTGCCTGCAGCTTCCGATTTCTCAGTTACTGATCTTACTATAGCCTTCAGTACCTCTGCAACCTGTCTGCGGCCTCGAGGACGTCTCCTGTTTGCCTGCAGCTTCCTGTTTCTCAGTTACCGGTCTGACTATAGCCTTCAGTACCTTTGCAACCTGTCTGCAGTCTCCAGGACGTCTCCTGTCTGCCTGCAGCTTACAGTTCCTCAGTTACCAGTCTGACTATGGCCTTCAGTACCTCTGCAACCTGTCTGCGGCCTTTAGGAAGTCTCCTGTCTGCCTGCGGCTTCCTGTTTCTCAGTTACTGATCTTACTATAGCCTTCAATACCTCTGCAACCTGTCTGCGGCCTCGAGGACGTCTCCTGTTTGCCTGCAGCTTCCTGTTTCTCAGTTACCGGTCTGACTATAGCCTTCAGTACCTTTGCAACCTGCCTGCAGTCTCCAGGACGTCTCCTGTCTGCCTGCAGCTTACAGTTCCTCAGTTACCAGTCTGACTATGGCCTTCAGTACCTCTTCAACCTGTCTGCGGCCTCCAGGACGTCTCCTGTCTGCCTGCGGCTTACAGTTCCTTAGTTACCAGTCTGACTATGGCCTTCAGTACCTCTGCAACCTCTCTGCGGCCTCCAGGATGTCTCCTCTCTGCCTGCGGCTTACAGTTCCTCAGTTACTGGTATTACTATAGCCTTCAGTACCTCTGCAACCTGTCTGCGGTCTCCAGGACGTCTCCTGTCTGCCTGCGGCTTACAGTTCCTGAGTTACCAGTCTGACTATGGCCTTCAGTACCTCTACAACCTGTCTGCGGCCTCCAGGATGTCTCCTGTCTGCCTGCGGCTTCCTGTTTCTCAGTTACTGGTCTTACTATAGCCTTCAGTACCTCTGCAACCTGTCTGCGGCCTCCAGGACGTCTCCTGTTTGCCTGCAGCTTCCTGTTTCTCAGTTACCGATCTGACTATAGCCTTCAGTACCTCTGCAACCTGTCTGCGGTCTCCAGGACGTCTCCTGTCTGCCTGCGGCTTACAGTTCCTCAGTTACCAGTCTGACTATGGCCTTCAGTACCTCTTCAACCTATCTGTGGCCTCCAGGACGTCTCTTGTCAGCCTGCAGCTTCCATTTTCTCAGTTACCAGTCTGACTATGGCCTTCAGTACCTCTGCAACCTGTCTGCGGCCTCCAGGATGTCTCCTGTCTGCCTGCGGCTTCCTGTTTCTCAGTTACTGGTCTTACTATAGCCTTCAGTACCTCTGCAACCTGTCTGTGGCCTCCAGGACGTCTCCTGTTTGCCTGCAGCTTCCTGTTTCTCAGTTACCGGTCTGACTATAGCCTTCAGTACCTCTGCAACCTGTCTGCGGTCTCCAGGACGTCTCCTGTCTGCCTGCGGCTTACAGTTCCTCAGTTACCAGTCTGACTATGGCCTTCAGTACCTCTTCAACCTATCTGTGGCCTCCAGGACGTCTCTTGTCAGCCTGCAGCTTCCATTTTCTCAGTTACCAGTCTGACTATGGCCTTCAGTACCTCTGCAACCTGTCTGCGGCCTCCAGGATGTCTCCTGTCTGCCTGCGGCTTCCTGTTTCTCAGTTACTGGTCTTACTATAGTCTTCAGTACCTCTGCAACCTGTCTGCGGCCTCCAGGACGTCTCCTGTTTGCCTGCAGCTTCCTGTTTCTCAGTTACCGGTCTGACTATAGCCTTCAGTACCTCTGCAACCTGTCTGCAGTCTCCAGGACGTCTCCTGTCTGCCTGCGGCTTACAGTTCCTCAGTTACCAGTCTGACTATGGCCTTCAGTACCTCTGCAACCTGTCTGCGGTCTCCAGGACGTCTCCTGTCTGCCTGCGGCTTACAGTTCCTCAGTTACTGGTCTTACTATAGCCTTCAGTACCTCTGCAACCTGTCTGCGGTCTCCAGGACGTCTCCTGTCTGCCTGCGGCTTACAGTTCCTCAGTTACCAGTCTGACTATGGCCTTCAGTACCTCTGCAACCTGTCTGCGGCCTCCAGGATGTCTCCTGTCTGCCTGCGGCTTCCTGTTTCTCAGTTACTGGTCTTACTATAGCCTTCAGTACCTCTGCAACCTGTCTGCGACCTCCAGGACGTCTCCTGTTTGCCTGCAGCTTCCTGTTTCTCAGTTACCGGTCTGACTATAGCCTTCAGTACCTCTGCAACCTGTCTGCGGTCTCCAGGACGTCTCCTGTCTGCCTGCGGCTTACAGTTCCTCAGTTACCAGTCTGACTATGGCCTTCAGTACCTCTGCAACCTGTCTGCGGTCTCCAGGACGTCTCCTGTCTGCCTGCGGCTTACAGTTCCTCAGTTACTGGTCTTACTATAGCCTTCAGTACCTCTTCAACCTATCTGTGGCCTCCAGGACGTCTCTTGTCAGCCTGCAGCTTCCATTTTCTCAGTTACCAGTCTGACTATGGCCTTCAGTACCTCTGCAACCTGTCTGCGGCCTCCAGGATGTCTCCTGTCTGCCTGCGGCTTCCTGTTTCTCAGTTGCTGGTCTTACTATAGCTTTCAGTACCTTTGCAACCTGTCTGCGGCCTCCAGGACGTCTCCTGTTTGCCTGCAGCTTCCTGTTTCTCAGTTACCGGTCTGACTATAGCCTTCAGTACCTCTGCAACTTGTCTGCAGTCTCCAGGACGTCTCCTGTCTGCCTGCGGCTTACAGTTCCTCAGTTACCAGTCTGACTATGGCCTTCAGTACCTCTGCAACCTGTCTGCGGTCTCCAGGACGTCTCCTGTCTGCCTGCGGCTTACAGTTCCTCAGTTACTGGTCTTACTATAGCCTTCAGTACCTCTGCAACCTGTCTGCGGCCTCCAGGATGTCTCCTGTCTGCCTGCGGCTTACAGTTCCTCAGTTACCAGTCTGACTATGGCCTTCAGTACCTCTGCAACCTGTCTGCGGCCTCCAGGATGTCTCCTGTCTGCCTGCGGCTTCCTGTTTCTCAGTTACTGGTCTTACTATAGCCTTCAGTACCTCTGCAACCTGTCTGCGGCCTCCAGGACGTCTCCTGTTTGCCTGCAGCTTCCTGTTTCTCAGTTACCGGTATGACTATAGCCTTCAGTACCTCTGCAACCTGTCTGCGGTCTCCAGGACGTCTCCTGTCTGCCTGCGGCTTACAGTTCCTCAGTTACCAGTCTGACTATGGCCTTCAGTACCTCTGCAACCTGTCTGCGGTCTCCAGGACATCTCCTGTCTGCCTGCGGCTTACAGTTCCTCAGTTACCAGTCTTACTATAGCCTTCAGTACCTCTGCAACCTGTCTGCGGTCTCCAGGACGTCTCCTGTCTGCCTGCGGCTTACAGTTCCTCAGTTACCAGTCTGACTATGGCCTTCAGTACCTCTGCAACCTGTCTGCGGCCTCCAGGATGTCTCCTGTCTGCCTGCAGCTTCCTGTTTCTCAGTTACTGGTCTTACTATAGCCTTCAGTACCTCTGCAACCTGTCTGCGGCCTCCAGGATGTCTCCTGTTTGCCTGCAGCTTCCTGTTTCTCAGTTACCGGTCTGACTATAGCCTTCAGTACCTCTGCAACCTGTCTGCGGTCTCCAGGACGTCTCCTGTCTGCCTGCGGCTTACAGTTCCTCAGTTACCAGTCTGACTATGGCCTTCAGTACCTCTTCAACCTGTCTGCGGCCTCCAAGACGTCTCTTGTCAGCCTGCAGCTTCCATTTTCTGTTACCAGTCTGACTATGGCCTTCAGTACCTCTGCTACCCGTCTGCCGCCTCCAGGATGTCTCCTGTCTGCCTGCGGCTTCCTGTTTCTCAGTTACTGGTCTTACTATAGCCTTCAGTACCTCTGCAACCTGTCTGCGGTCTCCAGGACGTCTCCTGTCTGCCTGCGGCTTACAGTTCCTCAGTTACCAGTCTGACTATGGCCTTCAGTACCTCTGCAACCTGTCTGCGGTCTCCAGGACATCTCCTGTCTGCCTGCGGCTTACAGTTCCTCAGTTACCAGTCTTACTATAGCCTTCAGTACCTCTGCAACCTGTCTGCGGTCTCCAGGACGTCTCCTGTCTGCCTGCGGCTTACAGTTCCTCAGTTACCAGTCTGACTATGGCCTTCAGTACCTCTGCAACCTGTCTGCGGCCTCCAGGATGTCTCCTGTCTGCCTGCAGCTTCCTGTTTCTCAGTTACTGGTCTTACTATAGCCTTCAGTACCTCTGCAACCTGTCTGCGGCCTCCAGGATGTCTCCTGTTTGCCTGCAGCTTCCTGTTTCTCAGTTACCGGTCTGACTATAGCCTTCAGTACCTCTGCAACCTGTCTGCGGTCTCCAGGACGTCTCCTGTCTGCCTGCGGCTTACAGTTCCTCAGTTACCAGTCTGACTATGGCCTTCAGTACCTCTTCAACCTGTCTGCGGCCTCCAAGACGTCTCTTGTCAGCCTGCAGCTTCCATTTTCTGTTACCAGTCTGACTATGGCCTTCAGTACCTCTGCAACCCGTCTGCCGCCTCCAGGATGTCTCCTGTCTGCCTGCGGCTTCCTGTTTCTCAGTTACTGGTCTTACTATAGCCTTCAGTACCTCTGCAACCTGTCTGCAGCCTCCAGGACGTCTCCTGTTTGCCTGCAGCTTCCTGTTTCTCAGTTACCGGTCTGACTATAGCCTTCAGTACCTCTGCAACCTGTCTGCGGTCTCTAGGACGTCTCCTGTCTGCCTGCGGCTTACAGTTCCTCAGTTACCAGTCTGACTATGGCCTTCAGTACCTCTGAAACCTGTCTGCGGTCTCCAGGACGTCTCCTGTCTGCCTGCGGCTTACAGTTCCTCAGTTACCGGTCTGACTATGGCCTTGAGTATCTCTGCAACCTGTCTGCGGTCTCCAGGACGTCTCCTGTCTGCCTGCGGCTTACAGTTCCTCAGTTACCGGTCCGACTATGGCCTTGAGCATCTCTACAACCTTTTTGCGATATTGAGGACGTCTCATGTATGTCCGCAACTTTCAGTACTTTAATTACCTGTCTGCCTGCAACATTCAGTACCTATGCAACCTGTCTGCGATCTTCAGGATGTCTCCTGTCTGCCCGCGGCTTCCATGGTTTTCAGACTTTCTAGTTACACCGGAATTCTATCTGCTACCTGTTCCCAATCTTCTAGGACCTCTTCTATGTGTCCGCTTGCGGCTTACATGGTATTAAGCCTTTCTAATTACTCCAAAGTTTTGTCTGCTACCCGTCTGCGGTCTCCAGGATGTCTCCTGTCTGCCTGTGGCTTCCAGTACCTCTGTTAATGGTCTCCTGTCTGCTGTGTCCTGTGTTCCTCACCCATCTGCTGCACTGGACAAGTGTGCCCACCCAGAGATCCACTTCACCCAATGGGCCCCTTTGACAGTTCTTCCTATTCCAAGACTCAGATACAAGAATCCTGAATAAACGAGGACAAGTTGCAATTATTAAAATCTAAAAAGCATCTGAATCACGAGACCAATAATCCCACGGAAACACGGGTCCTCGCCATCATTTCCACATAATGAGCTCGGCAGGAGGGAACTTATCCCGTCTCTGTACCCCGCTGGAGACCCCGGCTGGCAGAATTATGGCGGCGATAGCTTAAATAAGCATTTTATTACTGGTGTAGATCAAATGCACAAATCATGAGGATCCAGAACCCGTATCGATCCCGGCGCCGCCGCGCTCCCGGTGTCAGATCTGTACTTATTCAACATCACAACAGCAAATTCAAAGGAAAGGCGGAATAATGAAAGACTTTAAACGGATGAGTGATCCGCGAGGTCTGCGCTAAAGACCAAGGTCCCACAAGGCATTTTAGATCAATTGAGCGGAGAGGAAACAACGATTTCATGTTGAAATTTTTTTTTTTTGTTTCTTCTAAGCTTTGAATCTGACAATTTACTCTCCCCAGTCAACATCCTAAACTCCCCGTCATGTTCCTCAGCTCTGCGTGTCCTGACACCTTTATATCATTGCTGCGATGCTCTGCGTGTCCTGACACCTTTATATCATTGCTGCAATGCTCTGCGTGTCCTGACACCTTTATCTCATTGCTGCGATGCTCTGCATGTCCTGACACCTTTATCTCATTGCTGCGATGCTCTGCGTGTCCTGACACCTTTATATCATTGCTGCGATGCTCTGCGTGTCCTGACACCTTTATATCATTGCCGCGATGCTCTTCATGTCCTGACACCTTTATATCATTGCTGCGATGCTCTGCGTGTCCTGACACCTTTATATCATTGCTGCAATGCTCTGTGTGTCCTGACACCTTTATATCATTGCTGCGATGCTCTGCGTGTCCTGACACCTTTATATCATTGCTGCGATGCTCTGCATGTCCTGACACCTTTATATCGTTGCTACGATGCTCGGCATGTCCTGACACCTTTATATCATTGCTGCGATGCTCTGCGTGTCCTGACACTTTTAGATCATTGCTGCGATGCTCTGCATGTCCTGACACCTTTATATCATTGCTGCAATGCTCTGTGTGTCCTGACACCTTTATATCATTGCTGCGATGCTCTGCGTGTCCTGACACTTTTATATCATTGCTGCAATGCTCTGCGTGTCCTGACACCTTTATATCATTGCTGCAATGCTCTGTGTGTCCTGACACCTTTATATCATTGCTGCGATGCTCTGCATGTCCTGACACCTTTATATCGTTGCTGCAATGCTCTGCGTGTCCTGACACCTTTATATCATTGCTGCAATGCTCTGTGTGTCCTGACACCTTTATATCATTGCTGCGATGCTCTGCGTGTCCTGACACCTTTATATCATTGCTGCGATGCTCTGCATGTCCTGACACCTTTATATCGTTGCTACGATGCTCGGCATGTCCTGACACTTTTAGATCATTGCTGCGATGCTCTGCACATCCTGACACCTTTATATCATTGCTGCAATGCTCTGCACGTCCTGACACCTTTATATCATTGCTGCAATGCTCTGCGTGTCCTGACACCTTTATATCATTGCTGCAATGCTCTGCATGTCCTGACACCTTTATATCATTGCTGCGATGCTCTGCGTGTCCTGACACTTTTATATCATTGCTGCAATGCTCTGCGTGTCCTGACACCTTTATATCATTGCTGCAATGCTCTGCACGTCCTGACACCTTTATATCATTGCTGCGATGCTCTGCACGTCCTGACACCTTTATATCATTGCTGCGATGCTCTGCACGTCCTGACACCTTTATATCATTGCTGCGATGCTCTGCGTGTCCTGACACCTTTATATCATTGCTGCGATGCTCTGCATGTCCTGACACCTTTATATCGTTGCTACGATGCTCTGCATGTCCTGACACCTTTATATCATTGCTGCGATGCTCTGCATGTCCTGACACCTTTATATCGTTGCTACGATGCTCTGCATGTCCTGACACTTTTAGATCATTGCTGCGATGCTCTGCACATCCTGACACCTTTATATCATTGCTGCAATGCTCTGCGTGTCCTGACACCTTTATATCATTGCTGCGATGCTCTGCATGTCCTGACACCTTTATATCGTTGCTACGATGCTCTGCATGTCCTGACACCTTTATATCATTGCTGCAATGCTCTGCGTGTCCTGACACCTTTATATCATTGCTGCGATGCTCTGCATGTCCTGACACCTTTATATCATTGCCGCGATGCTCTGCCTGTCCTGACACCTTTAAATCATTGCTGCGATGCTCTGCATGTCCTGACAACTTTATATCATTGCTGCAATGCTCTTCATGTCCTGACACTTTTATATCATTGCTGCAATGCTCTGCGTGTCCTGACACCTTTATATCACTGCTGCGATGCTCTGCGTGTCCTGACACCTTTATATCATTGCTGCGATGCTCTGCATGTCCTGACACCTTTATCTCATTGCTGCGATGCTCTGCATGTCCTGACACCTTTATATCATTGCTGCGATGCTCTGCGTGTCCTGACATCTTTATATCATTGCTGCAATGCTCTGCACGTCCTGACACCTTTATATCATTGCTGCAATGCTCTGCGTGTCCTGACACCTTTATATCATTGCTGCAATGCTCTGCGTGTCCTGACACCTTTATATCATTGCTGCAATGCTCTGCGTGTCCTGACACCTTTATATCATTGCTGCAATGCTCTGCACGTCCTGACACCTTTATACCATTGCTGCAATGCTCTGCATGTCCTGACACCTTTATATCATTGCTGCAATGCTCTGCACGTCCTGACACCTTTATATCATTGCTGCAATGCTCTGCGTGTCCTGACACCTTTATATCATTGCTGCAATGCTCTGCGTGTCCTGACACCTTTATATCATTGCCGCGATGCTCTGCCTGTCCTGACACCTTTAAATCATTGCTACGATGCTCTGCATGTCCTGACAACTTTATACCATTGCTGCAATGCTCTGCATGTCCTGACACCTTTATATCATTGCTGCAATGCTCTGCACGTCCTGACACCTTTATATCATTGCTGCAATGCTCTGCGTGTCCTGACACCTTTATATCATTGCTGCAATGCTCTGTGTGTCCTGACACCTTTATATCATTGCTGCGATGCTCTGCGTGTCCTGATACCTTTATATCATTGCCGCGATGCTCTGCCTGTCCTGACACCTTTAAATCATTGCTACGATGCTCTGCATGTCCTGACACCTTTATATCATTGTGCAATGCTCTTCATGTCCTGACACTTTTATATCATTGCTGCAATGCTCTGCATGTCCTGACAACTTTATATCACTGCTGCGATGCTCTGCATGTCCTGACACCTTTATTACGCTATGGCTGCGATGCTCTGCGTTTTCACACACTTTTAGAGGGAACTAAGGGGCTCACCATATATTGGTTTCATCATTGAGTGCAAAGTATGGCTTGTATTCTGTGAGCTCATTTGCTCCCCCTAGTGGCGTTTTCAGGTAGTCAAAATTACAAATATGTGCAGTTTGGCACAATGTTCATAAATAGGATTTTAAGCTATGAACTTGAAAATGGATCCCCGATCCTTCTAAAGATTCATTAAAAAATAAATCTGCACAGAATTTTGAGCCACACAAAGGTAAGGGGCGGACAAACACTTGCATCACTGTATATACAGTGGAATGTAAAAGTTTGTGCACCCCTGGTCAATATTACTGTTATTGTAAACAGTTCAGCAAGATGAAGACGAAATGATCTAAAAGGCCTAAAGTTACAGATGTCACATTTCCTTTGTATTTTAGACACAAAAAATATATATTTTTTCATCTTTTACATTTTAAAAATTCCAAAAAGGAAAATGGGCCAATGCAAAAGTTTGTGCACCCCTGGTCAGAATGACTGTTATTGTAAACAGTTCAGCAAGATAAAGACAAAATGATCTAAAAGGCCTAAATTTACAAATGTCACATTTCATTTGTATTTTAGACACACAAAAAAACATATTTTCATCTTTTACATTTTAAAAATTCCAAAAAGGAAAATGGGCCGATGCAAAAGTTTGTGCCCCCTGCATGGTTAGTACCTAGTAGCACCCTTTTCAAAGTATCACAGCTTGGAAATGCTTTTTGTAGCCAGATAAGAGTCTTTCAGTTCTTGTTTGAGGGATTTTCCTCCGTTCTTCCTTGGAAAATTCCTCCAGTTCTGTGAGATTCCTGGGGCGTCTTGCATCCTCAGCTATTTTGAGGTCTCGCCACAGATTTTCAATGATGTTCAGATCAGGGGAGGTCGTCTATTGTGGATTATGACCTGTGTTTAGGATCATTATCCATTTGTAGGATCATCCTCTTTTCACCTTCAGCTTTTTACAGATGGTGTTATGTTTGCATCAAGAATTTGTTGAAATTTCATTGAATCCATTCTTCCCTCTACCTGTGAAATGTTCCCCGTGCCATTGGCTGCAACACAACCCCAAAGCATGATTGATCCACCACCATGCTTAATGGTTGGTGAGATGTTCTTTTCCTGACATTCTGTGCCCTTTTTTCTCCACACATACATTTGATCATTGTGGCCAGAGACTTCTATTTTTCCTCATCGGTCCACAGGACTTGTTTCCACGATGCATCAGCTTGTTTAGATGTTCTTCTCAGACTTCTGATTCTGAATTTTATGGTGAGGATGCAGGAGAGGTTTTCTTCTGATGACTCTTCCATGAAGGCCATATTTGTCCAGGTGTCTCTGAACAGTAGAACAATTTACCACAACTCCAGAGTCTGATAAATCTTTCTGAAGGTGTTTTGCAGTCAAGCGGGGGGTTCTGATTTGCCTCTCTAGCAATCCTACGAGTAGCTCTCACTATAATTTTGCTTGGTCTTCCAGACCTTATCTTGACCTCCACTGTTCCTGGTAACTGCAATTTCTTAACTACATTTTGAACTGAGGAAAGGGCAGCTAAAAAAAAATTGCTATCTTCTTATCTTCTCTGTGTGCTGACATCACTGTATATTAGGGCGCTCCCTTTGTACTCTCACATCACTGTGTATTAGAGCGCTCTCTGTGTACTGACATCACTGTATATTAGAGCGCTCAGCCTGCGCTCTTTAGAGAGTGTAGCAGATACAACGCATATACCCGAGAGTAAGGTATTGGTGGCCGCAGCGTGGCATTGTACGGAGCTGATTGCCTTCAGTGCAGAACCATGGGAGTCACAATGCAATCTGCAAGCCGCCCATTACTGCCGGAATCAGACCTGGCAGGAGGAGAAGAAGAAAGACGGAGAGAGACCGAATCCTGAGAGGAAAAGAACAGCAGTCTGTGCATGAAAGAGATGGAAATGTCACAAGTCACGGCTGATGAACCCGCTACACTAACATGTTTGTAGTGGGATTTTCCAGGATCCACATCTTGTTGCAAAACCCTCTGGCTATTAATTCAATTAATGAATGTATTTAACATCCCTGGGGTAAGAAGAAACTCCTGGTTTAATTACAGAGTCTGTGCATGTTCCCTGTAGGAGAACGGAGCGATCATTAAACATCTCCTACAGCTGGAACATGACGCCTCATTACATAAACAGCAAATTCTGTGACCCCCTGATCTCAAGGCTAGCCGCCATCATCTCGCCTACAAGTGGATCTCCATCCTCTCTCGTTATCTCCTTCCTCCTCAGTACTACTCCCTTCTCTACACCAACCATCCTCTTAATGTGCACCTCCATTATCTGACTGCTTGAGAGAGGCGGTCCTCCATTGTACCTCCTCTTAAAGAGGGTGTTCATCATCCCCTACCGCTGTATCAATCCCACTCCTCCCTACTCATGGAAGCCCACCTCCCACTCCTCACAACTCTTTGTAGCCATCATCTATACTTTTCACGACTCGTTGTAGCCATCCTCCCCACTCCTCTATGTAGCCATGCTTTCCACTCCTCATGACTCTTTGTAGCCATCATCTACACTTTTCACGACTCGTTGTAGCCATCCTCCCCACTCCTCTGTGTAGCCATGCTTTCCACTCCTCATGACTCTTTGTAGCCATCATCTATACGTTTCACAATTCGTTGTAGCCATCCCCCCCACTCCTCTATGTAGCCATGCTTTCCACTCCTCATGACTCTTTGTAGCCATCATCTATACTTTTCACGACTCGTTGTAGCCATCCTCCCCACTCCTCTATGTAGCCATGCTTTCCACTCCTCATGACTCTTTGTAGCCATCATCTATACTTTTCACGACTCGTTGTAGCCATCCCCCCACTCCTCTATGTAGCCATGCTTTCCACTCCTCATGACCCTTTGTAGCCATCATCTATACTTTTCACAACTCGTTGTAGCCATCCTCCCCACTCCTCTATGTAGCCATGCTTTTCACTCCTCATGACTCTTTGTAGCCATCATCTACACTTTTCCTGTCTCGTTGTAACCATCGTCCCCACTCGTCTATGTAGCCATGCTTTCCACTCCTCATGACTCTTTGTAGCCATCATCTACACTTTTCACGACTCGTTGTAGCCATCCTCCCCACTCCTCTGTGTAGCCATGCTTTCCACTCCTCATGAATCTTTGTAGCCATCATCTATACTTCTCACAACTCTTCACAATTCTCCCTGCTTTTTGCAGCCATCGTTCCCTCAACTGATGACTCTTTGTAGCCATCCTCCTCACAACTCTTTGTATCCATTCTCCCTACGACTCATTGTATCCATCCTCCCCACTCCTCACTCCTCTTAGTAGCCATCGTGTTCATCGCCACCTACGGCTGCATCCTCCCTGCTTTTCGTAGCCCACCTCCCTATTCCTCATGACTCCACATCTTCTTATATTGGTGTGACATGCAGAAGTAGTGCTGTTGATTCAAAGGCATCCAGCAACTGTTACTAATTACAAGCACAGGAGACAGGAAGTGTTATGCTTCAGAAGCATCCAGCAACTAGAGGGGTTAACACAGTCACAGGAGACAGGGAGTGTTTTAGCAGAGTTCCAGGGGGATTGTGAGGAACTTGTTATTGTAGTCTGGCTGAAGCCGAAGAGAAAGGTGGTGTCTTATCTGGATCTGCCAGAAGGCAACTGAAGAGGATTCAGATCAGGAGAGAAACTAAACACAGGTCAGATAAACTCCCTGAACTAACAGTGCAGAGTATTTAAGGGCAGGAAGAAAAGGACTGTCACAGGGATCATCTCCCTCATCAAACCCTCCCCTCTTTCATCTCCATGCAGGATAAAGAATGCTGTGTACTATTGTGTTCTTGTGAAGAAAAAGCCTGTGGTTGTGTATGCACAGAAGTGTGCTGCTAAGAGATCTAATCTATGCTGAATTATGCTACTGAAGAGACTGTAATACTGTGAAGAAACTGCTGTATTGTTACTGGAGCCAGTTGCTCAAGAAACTCAGACTGTACTGTAATGAAGATTGTTGCACTGACCGTGCTTCAGATTAAATTCCACTTTTAAACTGTTGAAAAAGACTCTTGTCAGATGTGTCTGGTCAGCAATTGAATCTATTGTGTGCCTGAGAGAAGCTGCAGTCTATGATCGCCCTGAGTAACGGTTCCCCAGGATTCCAACGAATTCATGAAACCCGTCTCGCCCCTATCTGAACCTAGTTCAAGAAACTCAGACTGTACTGTAATGAAGATTGTTGCACTGACCGTGCTTCAGATTAAATCCCACTTTTAAACTGTTGAAAAAGACTCTTGTCAGATGTGTCTGGTTAGCAACTGAATCTATCGTGTGCCTGAGAGAAGCTGCAGCCTTTGGTCATCCTGAATAATGGTTCCCCCAGGATCCCAAAGAATTCATGAAACCCGTCTCGCCCCTATCTGGACCTAGCGCCGTGCGTGTAACATTGGTCCTCTTTCTTTGGGTCTTCAGTCTCGAAGTCTCCTCATCATTGCTCTTCAGTTGGATGTTTCTTTGCTCATCATTTCACTTTTCGCTCTCCGTCACTTTCCGCTTTTCTGAAGGTTTCGCCATCATCCCCCGCCGCAGGTGACTTTCTAACAGTGTAAATCTCCATAAACTCTTCATCAGGATGACTCTTCTCCCTCTTCATTTTCACAGCTGCATCTCCTCTTTTTCTATAAGTGTTTGCTCTTTATCATTATCCCGCTATTTCACTCTCCGGAAAGCTTTTATCTCTTGACTTGCAGAGTCGTCATTTTGAGGAGCGGAGTCACCTATGCCGAGCCTGTCATGTCCTGGTGTGCGGAGGAGAGGACGTTCGCTTACGGCACCTATTACTATGAAACACCTAGGAATTTCTCACTTCTACATGTCCTATCATTTTGCTGCCAGGATGGATCTTCTCATTACAGGCGGCTGAATAGATTATCAGCTCCTGTACAGCGTGCAATCATCTCAGTGGTGCAGCTGACGTCCCCGTCCCCCGGTCTCCTGGATCATTACACCGCGGCAGGTCCGCTGTCAATGTGACAGGGCAATCTTCTCCTAGATCCCACCTATAATCAATGATGTCCTCATTACATTCACCGGCTTAGTCGCAGCCGCTGCTACGATCAGCGGGAAGGACGGCGGTACAAGTGTGCTTTACCTCTGCCCAAATTCACAGCGGACATTTAAAGAGGCAGTAACCTGCTGATACTGCCTGTTCACAGAGAAGGGGAAACGCGGCTCTCGGCCACCAGCGGAACATCTACAGGTATCGGCCATTTGTGCGGCGCCCCCTACAGCTAACACTGCAAATAGTGACCATTGGGGACAGTGAGTTTTCTGCAATTCTTGCGACTCATCCCATTTACAGATTGCAGTCAGCCTAGTAAAAATGGCTGATAACAGCGAGCAAAAGAGTGCATTCACCTGCATGATTAATATTAATGCATGCACCCGATAACACCGAGCTGCACGACTCCTACTCCGTGCTCCAGGCATCAGACAGCCGGGGGTATGGGGGTCTCGCTCGTGGTGTTTGATGTGATATAAGCCTCTGCCGATCTCGATATCTGTAATCTTGTATCTGACGTTCCCTTATTCCGCCATTAGGATTATTAGGCTTGTAATAACTGCATTTGTGATAATCTGCTTACAGAGAACCTGCACTAATGAAGGAGCGGAGCGGAGCGCTCTGCACCTGGAGTCGGGGCGCTGGGAGCGCTCTGCACCTGGAGTCGGGGCGCTGGGAGCGCTCTGCACTTGGAGTCGGGGCGCTGGGAGCGCTCTGCACCTGGAGTCGGGGCGCTGGGAGCGCTCTGCACCTGGAGTCGGGGCGCTGGGAGCGCTCTGCACCTGGAGTCGGGGCGCTGGGAGCGCTCTGCACCTGGAGTCGGGGCGCTGGGAGTGCTCTGCACCTGGAGTCGGGGCGCTGTGAGCGCTCTGCACCTGGACTCGGGGCGCTGGGAGCGCTCTGCACCTGGAGTCAGGGCGCTGGGAGCGCTCTGCACCTGGAGTCAGGGCGCTGGGAGCGCCCTGCACCTGGAGTCGGGGCGCTGGGAGCGCTCTGAACCTGGAGTCGGGGCGCTGGGAGCGCTCTGAACCTGGAGTCAGGGCGCTGGGAGCGCCCTGCACCTGGAGTCGGGGCGCTGGGAGCGCTCTGCACCTGGAGTCGGGGCGCTGGGAGCGCTCTGCACCTGGAGTCGGGGCGCTGGGAGCGCTCTGCACCTGGAGTCAGGGCGCTGGGCGCTTGGGAAGCAGAGATGACTCTGGGGGGCACAGACAAGCACGGCAGGGCGCAGAGAAGGTAAAGGGGGTCCATAAGACAACTCCAACTATGCAAAACCGCCCCCCACTGCATGTAAAGTGCACAGCGCTGTAACGAGTTTTAAATGTTTTTGAGCAATGAAAAATTGATGGCGAATGTATTCACACCCCGAAATGCACAGTTTCATTTTCTTCTGATTCAAACTGCATTGTGCCATCCACTATGCCATCCGCAGTGCCATCTGCAGTGCCCTCCACAGTGCCATCACCAGTGCCCTCCACAGTGACATCCACAGTGCCATCCACAGTGCCCTCCACAGTGCCATACAGTGCCCTCCACAGCGCCATACAGTGCCATCCACAGTGCCATCCGCAGTGCCATACAGTGCCCTCCACAGCACCATACAGTGCCATCCACAGTGCCATCCGCAGTGCCATACAGTGCCCTCCACAGCGCCATACAGTGCCATCCACAGTGCCATCCGCAGTGCCATCCACAGTGCCATCCACAGTGCCCTCCACAGTGCCCTCCACAGTGCCCTCCACAGTGCCATCCACAGTGCCATCCGCAGTGCTATCCGCAGTGCCATCTGCAGTGCCCTCCACAGTGCCATACAGTGCGATCCACAGTGCCATCAGCAGTGCCCTCCGCAGTGCCATCACCAGTGACATCCACAGTGACATCCACAGTGACATCCGCAGTGCCCTCCGCAGTGCCATCCACAGTGCCATCCACAGTGCCATCCGCAGTGCCATCCACAGTGCCATCCGCAGTGCTATCCGCAGTGCCATCCGCAGTGCCCTCCACAGTGCCATCAGCAGTGACATCCACAGTGACATCCGCAGTGCCCTCCACAGTGCCCTCCACAGTCACATCCACAGTGACATCCGCAGTGCCATCCGCAGTGCCATCCGTAGTGCCATCCGCAGTGCCATCCACAGTGCCATCCGCAGTGCCATCTGCAGTGCCCTCCACAGTGCCATACAGTGCCATCCACAGTGCCATCAGCAGTGCCCTCCGCAGTGCCATCACCAGTGACATCCACAGTGACATCCACAGTGACATCCGCAGTGCCCTCCACAGTGCCATCCACAGTGCCCTCCACAGTGCCATCCACAGTGCCATCCACAGTGCCATCCACAGTGCCATCCGCAGTGCTATCCGCAGTGCCATCCGCAGTGCCCTCCACAGTGCCATCAGCAGTGACATCCACAGTGACATCCGCAGTGCCCTCCACAGTGCCCTCCACAGTCACATCCACAGTGACATCCGCAGTGCCATCCGCAGTGCCATCCGTAGTGCCGTCCACATTGACATCCGCAGTGCCATCCGCAGTGCCATCAGCAGTGCCATCACCAGTGCACTCCACAGTGCTATCACCAGTGCCCTCCGCAGTGCCATCCGCAGTGCCATCCACAGTGACATCCACAGTGCCCTCCACAGTGACATCCACAGTGCCCTTCACAGTGACATCCACAGTGCCATCCGCAGTGCCATCTGCAGTGCCATCCACAGTGCCATCAGCAGTGCCCACCGCAGTGCCATCACCAGTGCCCTCCACAGTGCCATCACCAGTGCCATTCGCAGTGCCATCCACAGTGCCATCTGCAGCGCCCTCCACAGTGCCATCACCAGTGCCTTCCGCAGTGCCATTCGAAGTGCCATCCGCAGTGCCATCAGCAGTGCCATCACCAGTGACCTCCGCAGTACCATCACCAGTGCCATCCACAGCGTCATCACCAGTGCCCTCCACAGTGCCATCACCACTGCCATCCACAGTGCCATTCGCAGTGCCATCCGCAGTGCCATCTGAAGCACCCTCCACAGTGCCATCTGCAGAGCCATCCACAGTGCCATCCGCAGTTTCATTTTCTTCTGATTCATGCAGCATTGTGCCATCCACAATGCCATCTGCAGCGCCCTCCACAGTGCCATCTGCAGCGCCCTCCACAGTGCCATCTGCAGCACCATCCACAGTGCCCTCTGCAGTGCCATCAGCAGTGCCCTCCGCAGTGCCATCACCAGTGCCCTCCGCAGTGCCATCACCAGTGCCATCCACAGTGCCATCCGCAGTCCCATCTGCAGTGCCATCTGCAGTGCCATCCACAGTACCATCCAATGCCATCCACAGTGCCACCCGCAGTGCCATCCGCAGCGCCATTCACAGTGCCATACACAGTGCCATACACAGTGCCATCCCCAGAGCCATCCACAGTGCCATCCACAGTGCCATCCCCAGGGCCATTTGCAGTGCTATCTAGTGCCATCCACAGTGCCATCTGCAGCGCCCTCCACAGTGGCATCTGCAGCGCCCTCCACAGTGCCATTCGCAGTGCTATCCACAGTTTAATTTTCTCCTGATTCAAGCTGCATTGTGCCATCCACAGTGCCATCTGCAGCGCCATCACCAGTGCCCTCTGCAGTGCCATCACCAGTGCCATCTGCAGAGTCATCCACAGTGCCCTCTGCAGTGCCATCACCAGTGCCCTCCGCAGTGCCATCACCAGTGCCATCCGCAGTGCCATCACCAGTGCCATCCGCAGCGTCATCACCAGTGCCCTCCACAGTGCCATCCGCAGTGCCATCCGCAGTTTCATTTTCTTCTGATTCAAGCAGCATTGTGCCATCCACACTGCCACCTGCAGCGCCCTCCACAGTGGCATCTGCAGCGCCATCCACAGTGCCCTCTGCAGTGCCCTCCACAGTGTCCTCTGCAGTGCTATCACCAGTGCCCTCCGCAGTGCCATCCTCAGTGCCATCCGTAGCGTCATCACCAGTGTCCTCCACAGTGCCATCACCAGTGCCATCCACAGTGCCATCCACAGTGCCATCCACAGTGCCATCCGCAGCGTCATCCACAGAGCCATCCACAGTGCCATCCAGTGCCATCCACAGTGCCATTCGCAGCGCCATCCACAGCGCCATCCCCAGTGCCATCTGCAGTGCCATCCACAGTGCTATCCAGTGCCATCCACAGTGCCATCTGCAGTGCCATTCAGAGCCATCCACAGTGCCATCTGCAGTGCCATCCATAATGCCATCCGTAGTGCCCTCCACAGTGCCATGCACAGTGCTATCCAGTGCCATCCACAGCGCTATCTGCAGTGCCATCCATAATGCCATCTGTAGTGCCCTCCACTGTGCCATCCGCAGTGCCATATGGAGTGCCATCCGCAGTGCCATCCTGTATCATCCGCAGTCCCATCCAGTGCCATCCAGCGCCATCCACAGTGCCATCCATAGTGCCATCCAGTGCCATCCGCAGTGTTATCCAGTGCCATCCACAGTGCCCTCCGCAGTGCTATCCACAGTGCCATCCACAGTGCCCTCCGCAGTGCTATCCACAGTGCCTTCCACAGTGCCATCCGCAGTGCCATCTACAGTGCCCTCCACAGTGCCCTCCGCAGTGCCATCCACAGTGCCCTCCACAGTGCCATCCACAGTGCCCTCCGCACTGCCATCCACAGTGCCCTCCACAGTGCCATCCACAGTGCCATCCAGTGCCATCCACAGTGCCATCCGCAGCGCCATCCACAGTGCCATCCGCAGTGCCCTCCGCAGTGCTATCCACAGTGCCATCCACAGTGCCATCCGCAGTGCCCTCCGCAGTGCTATCCACAGTGCCATCCACAGTGCCATCCGCAGTGCCCTCCGCAGTGCTATCCACAGTGCCTTCCACAGTGCCATCCGCAGTGCCATCTACAGTGCCCTCCACAGTGCCCTCCGCAGTGCCATACACAGTGCCATCCACAGTGCCCTCCGCAGTGCCATCCACAGTGCCCTCCACAGTGCCATCCACAGTGCCATCCACAGTGCCATCCACAGTGCCATCCGCAGCGCCATCCAGTGCATTTCTCTGGCTCTCAGCGTCGTTCAGTGCATGTTCTGCAGTCTGTGGCCCCATTGCCTCCTGTTCTTCTGACGGCTGCATTGGGCCCTACAGATAAAACCCTTCCCCGGGCCGCTGACAATAATGTGGCTCCATGATGTGACACTCAGCGTATTAATTCCGGCCTCACATTCTCTCAGTCATTTAGAAAAAGTCACAGTCAGCGCCGCTCTCCCCTCATTATCCACCACTGCAAACCCATCCAGGTCATTTACATATATTTACATGAAAGATATGAATCTAGCGGGGAAGACTGAGACCGGGCGCATCACGGGGCGTCACTCCGACCAATGCCACCACTGATACCTGAGGCAGCATCGTACAATCATAATGTCACTGCTGATACCAGAGGCGGCCATCAGACAATCATAATGTCACTGCTGATACCAGAGGAGGCCATCAGACAATCATAACGTCACTGCTGATACCAGAGGCGGCCATCAGACAATCATAATGTCACTGCTGATACCAGAGGCGGCCATCAGACAATCATAATGTCACTGCTGATACCAGAGGAGGCCATCAGACAATCATAATGTCACTGCTGATACCAGAGGAGGCCATCAGACAATCATAATGTCACTGCTGATACCAGAGGCGGCCATCAGACAATCATAATGTCACTGCTGATACCAGAGGCGGCCATCAGACAATCATAATGTCACTGCTGATACCAGAGGCGGCCATCATACAATCATAATGTCACTGCTGATACCAGAGGAGGCCATCAGACAATCATAATGTCACTGCTGATACCAGAGGAGGCCATCGGACAATCATAATGTCACTGCTGATACCAGAGGAGGCCATCAGACAATCATAATGTCACTGCTGATACCAGAGGAGGCCATCAGACAATCATAATGTCACTGCTGATACCAGAGGAGGCCATCAGACAATCATAATGTCACTGCTGATACCAGAGGAGGCCATCAGACAATCATAATGTCACTGCTGATACCAGAGGAGGCCATCAGACAATCATAATGTCACTGCTGATACCAGAGGAGGCCATCAGACAATCATAATGTCACTGCTGATACCAGAGGAGGCCATCAGACAATCATAATGTCACTGCTGATACCAGAGGAGGCCATCAGACAATCATAATGTCACTGCTGATACCAGAGGAGGCCATCAGACAATCATAACGTCACTGCTGATACCAGAGGCAGCATCGTACAATCATAATGTCACTGCTGATACCAGAGGCGGCCATCAGACAATCATAATGTCACTGCTGATACCAGAGGAGGCCATCAGACAATCATAATGTCACTGCTGATACCAGAGGAGGCCATCAGACAATCATAATGTCACTGCTGATACCAGAGGAGGCCATCAGACAATCATAACGTCACTGCTGATACCAGAGGCGGCCATCAGACAATCATAATGTCACTGCTGATACCAGAGGAGGCCATCGGACAATCATAATGTCACTGCTGATACCAGAGGAGGCCATCGGACAATCATAATGTCACTGCTGATACCAGAGGAGGCCATCAGACAATCATAATGTCACTTCTGATACCAGAGAAGGCCATCAGACAATCATAATGTTACTGCTGATACCTGAGGAGGCCATCAGACAATCATAATGTCACTGCTGATACCAGAGACGGCCATCAGACAATCATAATGTCACTGCTGATACCAGAGGCGGCCATCAGACAATCATAATGTCACTGCTGATACCAGAGGCGGCCATCAGACAATCATAATGTCACTGCTGATACCAGAGGAGGCCATCAGACAATCATAATGTCACTGCTGATACCAGAGGAGGCCATCAGACAATCATAATGTCACTGCTGATACCAGAGGAGGCCATCAGACAATCATAATGTCACTTCTGATACCAGAGGAGGCCATCAGACAATCATAATGTCACTGCTGATACCAGAGGAGGCCATCGGACAATCATAATGTCACTGCTGATACCAGAGGAGATCATCGTACAATCATAATGTCACTGCTGATATCAGAGGAGGCCATCAGACAATCATAATGTCACTGCTGATACCAGAGGAGGCCATCGGACAATCATAACGTCACTGCTGATACCAGAGGAGGCCATCAGACAATCATAATGTCACTGCTGATACCAGAGGAGGTCATCGTACAATCATAATGTCACTGCTGATATCAGAGGAGGCCATCATACAATCATAATGTCACTGCTGATACCAGAGGAGGCCATCGGACAATCATAACGTCACTGCTGATACCAGAGGAGGCCATCAGACAATCATAATGTCACTGCTGATACCAGAGGAGGCCATCGTACAATCATAATGTCACTGCTGATACCAGAGGAGGCCATCGTACAATCAATGTCACTGCTGATAGCAGAGGAGGCCATCAGACAATCATAATGTCACTTCTGATACCAGAGGAGGCCATCAGACAATCATAATGTCACTGCTGATACCAGGAGGCCATCAGACAATCATAATGTCACTTCTGATACCAGAGGAGGCCATCAGACAATCATAATGTCACTGCTGATACCAGAGGAGGCCATCAGACAATCAATGTCACTGCTGATAGCAGAGGAGGCCATCGTACAATCATAATGTCACTGCTGATACCAGAGGAGGCCATCGCACAATCAATGTCACTGCTGATAGCAGAGGAGGCCATCAGACAATCATAATGTCACTTCTGATACCAGAGGAGGCCATCAGACAATCATAATGTCACTGCTGATACCAGGAGGCCATCAGACAATCATAATGTCACTGCTGATACCAGGAGGCCATCAGACAATCATAATGTCACTTCTGATACCAGAGGAGGCCATCAGACAATCATAATGTCACTGCTGATACCAGAGGAGGCCATCAGACAATCAATGTCACTGCTGATAGCAGAGGAGGCCATCGTACAATCATAATGTCACTGCTGATACCAGAGGAGGCCATCGTACAATCAATGTCACTGCTGATAGCAGAGGAGGCCATCAGACAATCATAATGTCACTGCTGATACCAGAGGAGGCCATCAGACAATCATAATGTCACTGCTGATACCAGGAGGCCATCAGACAATCATAATGTCACTTCTGATACCAGAGGAGGCCATCAGACAATCATAATGTCACTGCTGATACCAGAGGAGGCCATCAGACAATCATAATGTCACTGCTGATACCAGAGGAGGCCATCAGACAATCATAATGTCACTGCTGATACCAGAGGAGGCCATCGTACAATCATAATGTCACTGCTGATACCAGAGGAGGCCATCGTACAATCAATGTCACTGCTGATAGCAGAGGAGGCCATCAGACAATCATAATGTCACTTCTGATACCAGAGGAGGCCATCAGACAATCATAATGTCACTGCTGATACCAGGAGGCCATCAGACAATCATAATGTCACTGCTGATACCAGAGGCGGCCATCAGACAATCATAATGTCACTGCTGATACCAGAGGAGGCCATCGGACAATCATAATGTCACTGCTGATACCAGAGGAGGCCATCGGACAATCATAATGTCACTGCTGATACCAGAGGAGGCCATCGGACAATCATAATGTCACTGCTGATACCAGAGGAGGCCATCAGACAATCATAATGTCACTGCTGATACCAGAGGAGGCCATCAGACAATCATAACGTCACTGCTGATACCAGAGGAGGCCATCAGACAATCATAATGTCACTGCTGATACCAGAGGAGGCCATCAGACAATCATAATGTCACTGCTGATACAAGGAGGCCATCAGACAATCATAATGTCACTGCTGATACCAGAGGAGGCCATTAGACAATCATAACGTCACTGCTGATACCAGAGGAGGCCATCGTACAATTATAATGTCACTGCTGATACCAGAGGAGGCCATCGGACAATCATAATGTCACTGCTGATACAAGGAGGCCATCAGACAATCATAATGTCACTGCTGATACCAGAGGAGGCCATTAGACAATCATAACGTCACTGCTGATACCAGAGGAGGCCATCAGACAATCATAATGTCACTGCTGATACCAGGTGGGCATTGGACAAGGCTAATGTCACTGCTGATACCAGGTGGACATTGGACAATCATAATGTCACTGCTGATACCAGGTGGGCATCGGACAAGGCTAATGTCACTGCTGATACCAGGTGGGCATCGGACAAGGCTAATGTCACTGCTGATACCAGGTGGGCATCGGACAAGGCTAATGTCACTGCTGATACCAGGTGGGCATCGGACAAGGCTAATGTCACTGCTGATACCAGAGGAGGCCATCAGACAATCATAACGTCACTGCTGATACCAGGAGGCCATCAGACAATCATAATGTCACTGCTGATACCAGAGGAGGCCATCAGACAATCATAATGTCACTGCTGATACCAGAGGAGGCCATCAGACAATCATAATGTCACTGCTGATACCAGAGGAGGCCATCAGACAATCATAATGTCACTGCTGATACCAGAGGAGGCCATCAGACAATCATAATGTCACTGCTGATACCAGAGGAGGCCATCAGACAATCATAATGTCACTGCTGATACCAGAGGAGGCCATCGGACAATCATAACGTCACTGCTGATACCAGGTGGACATTGGACAATCATAATGTCACTGCTGATACCAGGTGGGCATTGGACAAGGCTAATGTCACTGCTGATACCAGGTGGGCATCGGACAATCATAATGTCACTGCTGATACCAGGTGGGCATCGTACAATCATAATGTCACTGCTGATACCAGAGGCGGCCATCGGACAATCATAATGTCACTGCTGATACCAGAGGAGGCCATCATACAATCATAATGTCACTGCTGATACCAGAGGAGGCCATCAGACAATCATAATGTCACTGCTGATACCAGAGGAGGCCATCATACAATCATAATGTCACTGCTGATACCATAGGAGGCCATCAGACAATCATAATGTCACTGCTGATACCAGAGGAGGCCATCACACAATCATAATGTCACTGCTGATACCAGAGGCGGCCATCAGACAATCATAATGTCACTGCTGATACCAGAGGAGGCCATCAGACAATCATAATGTCACTGCTGATACCAGAGGAGGCCATCGGACAATCATAACGTCACTGCTGATACCAGAGGAGGCCATCGGACAATCATAACGTCACTGCTGATACCAGAGGAGGCCATCGGACAATCATAATGTCACTGCTGATACCAGAGGAGGCCATCACACAATCATAATGTCACTGCTGATACCAGAGGAGGCCATCATACAATCATAATGTCACTGCTGATACCAGAGGAGGCCATCAGACAATCATAATGTCACTGCTGATACCTGAGGAGGCCATCATACAATCATAATGTCACTGCTGTTACAAGGAGGCCATCATACAATCATAATGTCACTGCTGATACCAGAGGAGGCCATCAGACAATCATAATGTCACTGCTGATACCAGAGGAGGCCATCAGACAATCATAATGTCACTGCTGATACCAGAGGAGGCCATCATACAATCATAATGTCACTGCTGATACAAGGAGGCCATCATACAATCATAATGTCACTGCTGATACCAGAGGAGGCCATCAGACAATCATAATGTCACTGCTGATACCAGAGGAGGCCATCAGACAATCATAATGTCACTGCTGATACCAGAGGAGGCCATCAGACAATCATAATGTCACTGCTGATACCAGAGGAGGCCATCATACAATCATAATGTCACTGCTGATACCAGAGGCGGCCATCAGACAATCATAATGTCACTGCTGATACCAGAGGAGGCCATCATACAATCATAATGTCACTGCTGATACAAGGAGGCCATCATACAATCATAATGTCACTGCTGATACCAGAGGAGGCCATCAGACAATCATAATGTCACTGCTGATACCAGAGGCGGCCATCAGACAATCATAATGTCACTGCTGATACCAGAGGAGGCCATCATACAATCATAATGTCACTGCTGATACCAGAGGCGGCCATCAGACAATCATAATGTCACTGCTGATACCAGAGGAGGCCATCATACAATCATAATGTCACTGCTGATACAAGGAGGCCATCATACAATCATAATGTCACTGCTGATACCAGAGGAGGCCATCAGACAATCATAATGTCACTGCTGATACCAGAGGAGGCCATCGGACAATCATAATGTCACTGCTGATACCAGAGGAGGCCATCGGACAATCATAATGTCACTGCTGATACCAGAGGAGGCCATCAGACAATCATAATGTCACTGCTGATACCAGAGGAGGCCATCAGACAATCATAATGTCACTGCTGATACCAGAGGAGGCCATCGGACAATCATAATGTCACTGCTGATACCAGAGGAGGCCATCAGACAATCATAATGTCACTGCTGATACCAGAGGAGGCCATCGGACAATCATAATGTCACTGCTGATACCAGAGGAGGCCATCGGACAATCATAATGTCACTGCTGATACCAGAGGAGGCCATCAGACAATCATAATGTCACTGCTGATACCAGAGGAGGCCATCGGACAATCATAATGTCACTGCTGATACCAGAGGAGGCCATCGGACAATCATAACATCACTGCTGATACCAGAGGCGGCCATCGGACAATCATAATGTCACTGCTGATACCAGAGGAGGCCATCAGACAATCATAATGTCACTGCTGATACCAGAGGAGGCCATCGGACAATCATAATGTCACTGCTGATACCAGAGGAGGCCATCAGACAATCATAATGTCACTGCTGATACCAGAGGAGGCCATCGGACAATCATAATGTCACTGCTGATATCAGAGGAGGCCATAGGACAATCATAATGTCACTGCTGATACCAGAGGAGGCCATCGGACAATCATAATGTCACTGCTGATACCAGAGGAGGCCATCGGACAATCATAATGTCACTTCTGATACCAGAGGAGGCCATAGGACAATCATAATGTCACTGCTGATACCAGAGGAGGCCATCGGACAATCATAATGTCACTTCTGATACCAGAGGAGGCCATAGGACAATCATAATGTCACTGCTGATACCAGAGGAGGCCATCGGACAATCATAATGTCACTTCTGATACCAGAGGAGGCCATAGGACAATCATAATGTCACTGCTGATACCAGAGGAGGCCATCGGACAATCATAATGTCACTGCTGATACCAGAGGAGGCCATCAGACAATCATAATGTCACTGCTGATACCAGAGGAGGCCATCGGACAATCATAATGTCACTGCTGATACCAGAGGAGGCCATCGGACAATCATAATGTCACTGCTGATACCAGGAGGCCATCAGACAATCATAATGTCACTTCTGATACCAGAGGAGGCCATCAGACAATCATAATGTCACTGCTGATACCAGAGGAGGCCATCAGACAATCATAATGTCACTGCTGATACCAGAGGAGGCCATCAGACAATCATAATGTCACTGCTGATACCAGAGGAGGCCATCGGACAATCATAACGTCACTGCTGATACCAGAGGAGGCCATCGGACAATCATAATGTCACTGCTGATACCAGAGGAGGCCATCAGACAATCATAATGTCACTGCTGATACCTGAGGAGGCCATCATACAATCATAATGTCACTGCTGATACAAGGAGGCCATCATACAATCATAATGTCACTGCTGATACCAGAGGAGGCCATCATACAATCATAATGTCACTGCTGATACCAGAGGAGGCCATCAGACAATCATAATGTCACTGCTGATACCAGAGGAGGCCATCATACAATCATAATGTCACTGCTGATACAAGGAGGCCATCATACAATCATAATGTCACTGCTGATACCAGAGGAGGCCATCAGACAATCATAATGTCACTGCTGATACCAGAGGAGGCCATCATACAATCATAATGTCACTGCTGATACAAGGAGGCCATCATACAATCATAATGTCACTGCTGATACCAGAGGAGGCCATCATACAATCATAATGTCACTGCTGATACCAGAAGAGGCCATCATACAATCATAATGTCACTGCTGATACAAGGAGGCCATCATACAATCATAATGTCACTGCTGATACCAGAGGAGGCCATCAGACAATCATAATGTCACTGCTGATACCTGAGGAGGCCATCAGACAATCATAATGTCACTGCTGATACCAGAGGAGGCCATCAGACAATCATAATGTCACTGCTGATACCGTAGGAGGCCATCGGACAATCATAATGTCACTGCTGATACCAGAGGAGGCCATCAGACAATCATAATGTCACTGCTGATACCAGAGGAGGCCATCGGACAATCATAATGTCACTGCTGATACCAGAGGAGGCCATCAGACAATCATAATGTCACTGCTGATACCAGAGGAGGCCATCAGACAATCATAATGTCACTGCTGATACCAGAGGAGGCCATCGGACAATCATAATGTCACTGCTGATACCAGAGGAGGCCATCGGACAATCATAATGTCACTGCTGATACCAGAGGAGGCCATCGGACAATCATAATGTCACTGCTGATGCCAGAGGAGGCCATCAGACAATCATAATGTCACTGCTGATACCAGAGGAGGCCATCACACAATCATAATGTCACTGCTGATACCAGAGGAGGCCATCGGACAATCATAATGTCACTGCTGATGCCAGAGGAGGCCATCAGACAATCATAATGTCACTGCTGATACCTGAGGAGGCCATCAGACAATCATAATGTCACTGCTGATACCTGAGGAGGCCATCGGACAATCATAATGTCACTGCTGATACCAGAGGCGGCCATCATACAATCATAATGTCACTGCTGATACCAGAGGCGGCCATCAGACAATCATAATGTCACTGCTGATACCTGAGGAGGCCATCGGACAATCATAATGTCACTGCTGATACCAGAGGAGGCCATCAGACAATCATAATGTCACTGCTGATACCAGAGGAGGCCATCATACAATCATAATGTCACTGCTGATACCAGAGGAGGCCATCACACAATCATAATGTCACTGCTGATACCAGAGGAGGCCATCAGACAATCATAATGTCACTGCTGATACCAGAGGAGGCCATCAGACAATCAATGTCACTGCTGATACCAGAGGAGGCCATCAGACAATCATAATGTCACTGCTGATACCAGAGGAGGCCATCGGACAATCATAATGTCACTGCTGATACCAGAGGAGGCCATCACACAATCATAATGTCACTGCTGATACCAGAGGAGGCCATCAGACAATCATAATGTCACTGCTGATACCAGAGGCGGCCATCAGACAATCATAATGTCACTGCTGATACCAGGTGGGCCTCACAGTTCTCTGTCTGCTCTACAGTGCACTGCCTCTTCAGGCGGCACAGGCTTGTTTCCAATCTCAAGAGGAAACTTAAGAAAGCTGCAGAAAACTCCGTGGAACTGTGGAATAACCAACAGGATATTGATAACGAGGAGCTGAGACGAGAAAGCGATCGAGGTCCGTGGACGTCCGAGTGCAGGAGAAGATAATGGAAACGGACGTCAGACGATTCACGAAAGGAGGGAACGCAATGGCCGATGTCATCAGGACATAAAGCCTGGATGATAAGTGAACAGATGATGGGAGTGATTGATAAGGGGCCGCACAATGATGACTACATACAGATTACATTCCACTCTCTGCCATTTTATATGTTTTCCAGGAGACTTTTCTCCGATCAATTGCAGCCATTAAGCCCAGTGATATGGAGATGACAGCGGCGCTGCGTACACGATACGGCACCGAGCAAAAGCCAAAGTGACTTCACATTTCAACTAAATTACATCAATGGGAGCAAAATCAATACATATTATACATTATATCAACCGGCCGTTATTGAATGGAAGCGCATTACCTAATGGAATCCGTACAAGAAATCCTGCAAAACAATAAGACCCGGGGGCGAGAGGGGGGCAGCATCTAATTACCCCCCCATCTTATAGCTATGGGGGTATAGGTAAGATGGAGCCAAAGCTGCACAGAGAACAGAGGCCGATACAGAAGACTCCGAGGGAAGCTGCAGTGCTACAATGTATCCATGTATTCCATCAGCAACAACAGGCAGGGCTATTATATATGCAGAAATTCCAAAAATAAGCCCAAAAAGTGCCGGATTATCACATATCAGGCTGACATCCGTCCCATCGAGCCTCAGAGCTCTGCCCAGGAGATTCCCATGAGACGGACACAGGACAGACCCAGATAATCAAAGGAGCAAGACAAGTATCAAGAAGGAGGCAAAATCCTGCAGATCAATAACCAGCGGCGACTACATCTCCCAATATCCACAATCGTGTCCCTTATCAGATCTCATCTTGTAAGTGATAGATGTCACAAACCAGAACAAGACATCAACCCCAAACCCTGTAATACTATAATACTGCCCCCTATGTACAAGAATATAACTACTATAATACTGCCCCCTATGTACAAGAATATAACTACTATAATACTGCTCCTATGTACAAGACTATAACTACTATAATACTGCCCCCTATGTACAAGAATATAACTACTATAATACTGCTCCTATATACAAGAATATAACTACTATAATACTGCCCCCTATGTACAAGAATATAACTACTATAATACTGCTCCTATGTACAAGAATATAACTACTATAATACTGCCCCCTATGTATAAGAATATAACTACTATAATACTGCCCCCTATGTATAAGAATATAACTACTATAATACTGCTCCTATATACAAGAATAAAACTACTATAATACTACTCCTATGTACAAGAATATAACTACTATAATACTGCTCCTATGTACAAGACTATAACTACTATAATACTGCCCCTATGTACAAGAATATAACTACTATAATACTGCTCCTATGTACAAGAATATAACTACTATAATACTGCTCCTATGTACAAGAATATAACTACTATAATACTGCTCCTATGTACAAGACTATAACTACTATAATACTGCCCCCTATGTACAAGAATATAACTACTATAATACTGCTCCTATGTACAAGAATATAACTACTATAATACTGCTCCTATGTACAAGACTATAACTACTATAATACTGCCCCCTATGTACAAGAATATAACTACTATAATACTGCTCCTATGTACAAGAATATAACTACTATAATACTGCTCCTATGTACAAGAATATAACTACTATAATACTGCCCCTATGTACAAGAATATAACTACTATAATACTGCTCCTATGTACAAGAATATAACTACTATAATACTGCCCCCTATGTACAAGAATATAACTACTATAATACTGCTCCTATGTACAAGACTATAACTACTATAATACTGCCCCCTATGTACAAGAATATAACTACTATAATACTGCCCCCTATGTACAAGAATATAACTACTATAATACTGCTCCTATGTACAAGACTATAACTACTATAATACTGCCCCCTATGTACAAGAATATAACTACTATAATACTGCCCCCTATGTATAAGAATATAACTACTAAAATACTGCTCCCTATGTACAAGAATATAACTACTATAATACTGCTCCTATGTACAAGAATATAACTACTATAATACTGCTCCTATGTACAAGACTATAACTACTATAATACTGCCCCTATGTACAAGAATATAACTACTATAATACTGCTCCTATGTACAAGAATATAACTACTATAATACTGCTCCTATGTACAAGAATATAACTACTATAATACTGCTCCTATGTACAAGACTATAACTACTATAATACTGCCCCCTATGTACAAGAATATAACTACTATAATACTGCTCCTATGTACAAGAATATAACTACTATAATACTGCTCCTATGTACAAGACTATAACTACTATAATACTGCTCCCTATGTACAAGAATATAACTACTATAATACTGCTCCCTATGTACAAGAATATAACTACTATAATACTGCTCCTATGTACAAGAATATAACTACTATAATACTGCTCCTATGTACAAGAATATAACTACTATAATGCTGCCCCCTATGTACAAGAATATAACTACTATAATACTGCTCCGATGTACAAGAATATAACAACTATAATAGTGCCCCCTATGTACAAGAATATAACTACTATAATACTGCCCCTATGTACAAGAATATAACTACTATAATGCTGCCCCCTATGTACAAGAATATAACTACTATAATACTGCTCCTATGTACAAGAATATAACAACTATAATACTGCCCCCTATGTACAAGAATATAACTACTATAATACTGCCCCCTATGTACAAGAATATAACTACTATAATACTGCTCCTATGTACAAGACTATAACTACTATAATACTGCCCCCTATGTACAAGAATATAACTACTATAATACTGCCCCCTATGTACAAGAATATAACTACTATAATACTGCTCCTATGTACAAGACTATAAGTACTATAATACTGCCCCCTATGTACAAGAATATAACTACTATAATACTGCCCCCTATGTATAAGAATATAACTACTATAATACTGCTCCCTATGTACAAGAATATAACTACTATAATACTGCTCCTATGTACAAGAATATAACTACTATAATACTGCTCCTATGTACAAGACTATAACTACTATAATACTGCCCCTATGTACAAGAATATAACTACTATAATACTGCTCCTATGTACAAGAATATAACTACTATAATACTGCTCCTATGTACAAGAATATAACTACTATAATACTGCTCCTATGTACAAGACTATAACTACTATAATACTGCCCCCTATGTACAAGAATATAACTACTATAATACTGCTCCTATGTACAAGAATATAACTACTATAATACTGCTCCTATGTACAAGAATATAACTACTATAATACTGCCCCCTATCTACAAGAATATAACTACTATAATACTGCTCCTATGTACAAGAATATAACTACTATAATACTGCCCCCTATGTACAAGAATATAACTACTATAATACTGCTCCTATGTACAAGACTATAACTACTATAATACTGCCCCCTATGTACAAGAATATAACTACTATAATATTGCCCCCTATGTACAAGAATATAACTACTATAATACTGCTCCTATGTACAAGACTATAACTACTATAATACTGCCCCCTATGTACAAGAATATAACTACTATAATACTGCCCCCTATGTATAAGAATATAACTACTATAATACTGCTCCCTATGTACAAGAATATAACTACTATAATACTGCTCCTATGTACAAGAATATAACTACTATAATACTGCTCCTATGTACAAGACTATAACTACTATAATACTGCCCCTATGTACAAGAATATAACTACTATAATACTGCTCCTATGTACAAGAATATAACTACTATAATACTGCTCCTATGTACAAGAATATAACTACTATAATACTGCTCCTATGTACAAGACTATAACTACTATAATACTGCCCCCTATGTACAAGAATATAACTACTATAATACTGCTCCTATGTACAAGAATATAACTACTATAATACTGCTCCTATGTACAAGAATATAACTACTATAATGCTGCCCCCTATGTACAAGAATATAACTACTATAATACTGCTCCTATGTACAAGAATATAACTACTATAATACTGCTCCTATGTACAAGAATATAACTACTATAATACTGCTCCTATGTACAAGACTATAACTACTATAATACTGCTCCCTATGTACAAGAATATAACTACTATAATACTGCTCCTATGTACAAGAATATAACTACTATAATACTGCTCCTATGTACAAGAATATAACTACTATAATACTGCCCCTATGTACAAGAATATAACTACTATAATGCTGCCCCCTATGTACAAGAATATAACTACTATAATACTGCTCCTATGTACAAGAATATAACAACTATAATAGTGCCCCCTATGTACAAGAATATAACTACTATAATACTGCCACTATGTACAAGAATATAACTACTATAATGCTGCCCCCTATGTACAAGAATATAACTACTATAATACTGCTCCTATGTACAAGAATATAACAACTATAATACTGCCCCCTATGTACAAGAATATAACTACTATAATACTGCCCCCTATGTACAAGAATATAACTACTATAATACTGCTCCTATGTACAAGAATATAACTACTATAATACTGCCCCTATGTACAAGAATATAACTACTATAATGCTGCCCCCTATGTACAAGAATATAACTACTATAATACTGCTCCTATGTACAAGAATATAACTACTATAATACTGCTCCTATGTACAAGAATATAACTACTATAATACTGCCTCTATGTACAAGAATATAACTACTATAATACTGCTCCTATATACAAGAATATAACTACTATAATACTGCCCCTATGTACAAGAATATAACTACTATAATACTGCCCCCTATGTACAAGAATATAACTACTATAATACTGCTCCTATATACAAGAATATAACTACTATAATACTGCCTCTATGTACAAGAATATAACTACTATAATACTGCTCCTATGTACAAGAATATAACTACTATAATACTGCTCCTATATACAAGAATATAACTACTATAATACTGCCCCCTATGTACAAGAATATAACTACTATAATACTGCTCCTATATACAAGAATATAACTACTATAATACTGCCTCTATGTACAAGAATATAACTACTATAATACTGCTCCTATGTACAAGAATATAACTACTATAATACTGACCCCTATGTACAAGAATATAACTACTATAATACCGCCCCTATGTACAAGAATATAACTACTATAATACTGCTCCTATGTACAAGAATATAACTACTATAATACTGCTCCTATGTACAAGAATATAACTACTATAATACTGCCCCTATGTACAAGAATATAACTACTATAATACTGCCCCTATGTACAAGAATATAACTACTATAATACTGCTCCTATGTACATAATATAACTACTATAATACTGCCCCTATGTACAAGAATATAACTACTATAATACTGCTCCTATGTACATAATATAACTACTATAATACTGCCCCTATGTACAAGAATATAACTACTATAATACTGCTCCTATGTACAAGAATATAACTACTATAATACTGCCCCCTATGTACAAGAATATAACTACTATAATACTGCTCCTATGTACAAGAATATAACTACTATAATACTGCTCCTATGTACAAGAATATAACTACTATAATACTGCCCCTATGTACAAGAATATAACTACTATAATACTGCTCCTATGTACAAGAATATAACAGCTATAATACTGCTCCTATGTACATAATATAACTACTATAATACTGCCCCTATGTACAAGAATATAACTACTATAATACTGCTCCCTATGTACAAGAATATAACAACTATAATACTGCCCCCTATGTACAAGAATATAACTACTATAATACTGCTCCTATATACAAGAATATAACTATTATAATACTGCCCCCTATGTACAAGAATATAACTACTATAATACTGCTCCTATGTACAAGAATATAACTACTATAATACTGCTCCTAAGTACAAGAATATAACTACTATAATACTGCTCCTATGTACAAGAATATAACTACTATAATACTGCTCCCTATGTACAAGAATATAACTACTATAATACTGCTCCTATGTACAAGAATATAACTACTATAATACTGCCTCCTATGTACAAGAATATAACTACTATAATACTGCTCCTATGTACAAGAATATAACTACTATAATACTGCTCCTATGTACAAGAATATAACTACTATAATACTGCTCCTATGTACAAGAATATAACTACTATAATACTGCCCCCTATGTACAAGAATATCACTACTATAATACTGCTCCTATGTACAAGAATATAACTACTATAATACTGCCCCCTATGTACAAGAATATAACTACTATAATACTGCCCCCTATGTACAAGAATATAACTACTATAATACTGCTCCTATGTACATAATATAACTACTATAATACTGCCCCTATGTACAAGAATATAACTACTATAATACTGCCCCCTATGTACAAGAATATAACTACTTTAATACTGCTCCTATGTACAAGAATATAACTACTATAATACTGCTCCCTATGTACAAGAATATAACTACTTTAATACTGCTCCTATGTACAAGAATATAACTACTATAATACTGCCCCCTATGTACAAGAATATAACTACTATAATACTGCTCCTATGTACAAGAATATAACTACTATAATACTGCCCCCTATGTACAAGAATATAACTACTATAATATCCTATGTACAAGAATATAACTACTATAATACTGCTCCTATGTACAAGAATATAACTACTATAATACTGCCCCTATGTACAAGAATATAACTACTATAATACTGCCCCTATGTACAAGAATATAACTACTATAATACTGCCCCTATGTACAAGAATATATCTACTATAATACTGCCCCTATGTACAAGAATATAACTACTATAATACTGCCCCCTATGTACAAGAATATAACTACTATAATACTGCTCCTATGTACAAGAATATAACTACTATAATACTGCTCCTATGTACAAGAATATAACTACTATAATACTGCCCCTATGTACAAGAATATAACTACTATAATACTGCTCCTATGTACAAGAATATAACTACTATAATACTGCTCCTATGTACAAGAATATAACTACTATAATACTGCCCCCTATGTACAAGAATATAACTACTATAATACTGCTCCTATGTACAAGAATATAACTACTATAATACTGTCCCTATGTACAAGAATATAACTACTATAATACTGCCCCTATGTACAAGAATATAACTACTATAATACTGCCCCTATGTACAAGAATATAACTACTATAATACTGCTCCTATGTACAAGAATATAGCTACTATAATACTGCCCCTATGTACAAGAATATATCTACTATAATACTGCCCCTATGTACAAGAATATAACTACTATAATACTGCCCCCTATGTACAAGAATATAACTACTATAATACTGCCCCTATGTACAAGAATATATCTACTATAATACTGCTCCTATGTACAAGAATATAACTACTATAATACTGCTCCTATGTACAAGAATATAACTACTATAATACTGCCCTTATGTACAAGAATATAACTACTATAATACTGCCTGTAGCGTCGGCGTCCCTGCCTCCTGCTAGGCAGGGATGCTGTTCCCCTCACCTCTCCACTCCGTGCCCGGCGTCTTCCTCCCGCTCTGCTGGCAGCGCGCGCTCCTTCCCGGCCACTGTGCTTAGGGCGCGCTCCCCCTCTCTTAAAGGGGCCGCGCGCGCCGTCCTAAGGAGTCCCCGGTCAATGGCCGGAGGACCTCACCATATATAAGGCACCTCCTCCAAAATGGAGGTGCCCGAGCAATGTTGTTGCAAAGCCTTCACTCTGCTTCAGCCCTCAGGTCCCGTTACCAGTTACCTGCCAGTCACCTGTCAGATTCCTGCTTGATACCTGCCTGATATCCGTTTACCTGCTTGCAAGCCTGCGGTGCGACGGTCTGCCTTCCAACTCCTGTCAGTCTGTCTATGGACCAGCTTGCCCGCTCACCTGGGAGCGCTCATCTTCTACCTGCCTGCTAGCCTACCTGGAGGCTCTGCCGTCACTTGCCGTGACCACCTGCCTGTCCAGAGACTCCTGCCCGCTCACCTGGGAGCGCACACCTGCTACCTGCCTGCTAGCCTACCTGGAGGCTCCACCGTCACTTGCCGTGACCACCTGCCTGTCCAGAGACTCTTGCCTGCTCACCTGAGAGCGCTCACCTGCTACCTGCCTGCTAGCCTACCTGGAGGCTCTGCCGTCACTTGCCGTGACCACCTGCCTGTCCAAAGACTCTCGTCCGCTCACCTGGGAGCGCTCACCAGCCACCTGCCTGCCGTCCTTCTACCCAGAGACTGTCCCTGGCACTTGCCGTGACTACCTGCCCGTCTACCCAGAGACTGTCCCTGTCACTTGCCGTGACTACCTGCCCTTCTACCCAGAGACTGTCCCTGTGACTTGCCGTGACTACCTGCCCGTCTTCCCTGGGAGCCACCCGCTTCCTTACAAGGACCGCCCCCTTGTATAGTCGCTCAGAGGTTCCGCCTCCCAGACCCGTTACAGTTTGCTCGGGCCATGGAACCCGGTGGCACCCAAGCTCCCTCGCTCTCGGACCTATGTCATGAACTGTCCCGTCAGAGGTCCCAACAGGAGTCCATCCTGAGTCATCTGCGGAATGTCAACTCTCGCCTGGACACTCTGACTGCTCCACCAGCAACCACCGCTAGTGTCATGACTCGCAGCCCGGCAGCGCCGCTGCCCACCAATACCATGGCATCCTGCCCCGGACCCTGGCTTTCTGCACCTCCTCGCTTCGGAGGCGACCCCGCTCAAGCTCGGGGCTTCATAAACCAGTGCACCCTGCACTTTGAACTCCTGTCCCACCAGTTTATCTCCGACCGGGCCAAAGTAGCCTTCATCATGTCCCATCTCACGGGGGAGGCACTGGCTTGGCTAAATCCTCTATGGGAGAGAGGAGACCCCCTGGTGTCCAACCTGCCAGCCTTTCTCACGGCTTTCCGGAAAGTCTTCGACGAACCCGGACGGAAGACCTCATCCGCATCATCTCTGCTACGCCTCCGTCAGGGAAGTCTCACCGTGGGTCAATATGCCATACGGTTCCGTACCCTTGCTTCGGAGCTGGCCTGGGATAACGACGCCCTGGTGTCTGTCTTTTGGGAGGGTCTGTCCGGCCGTATTAAAGATGAATTCGCCGGTCGGGACATACCTACCACTCTCGACGACTTAATAACTCTTGCCACCCGGATTGACATCCGGTTCCAGGAATGCGCCAAAGAGGTCACCCGTGAGAGGAGGTTTCCACGTCTAGCCCCTACCTTTCAGAAACCTGTCACGTCTCCCGCTACTCCCCAGGCGCACTCACCTGAGCCTATGCAGGTCGACCAGACCAAGATGGTCAAAACCCGTCAAGAGTTACGCCGTGCCGAGGGGAGCTGCTTCTACTGTGGCAGTAAGGAGCACCGGATCCGTACCTGCCCGGAGAGGTCGGGAAACGCCTGTGTCTAGGATCGCTCAGAGAGGTCGACCTAGACAAGAATAAATCCTCTCCATCTCTGCTGCTGTCAGTCTCAATTATCTGCGGGGAGAATCGTTATTTCGAACTAGCCCAACTTGACTCTGGAGCAGCCGGGAATCTTATTTCACAGTCCCTGGTAGAGAAATACCGCATTCCCACCAAACCTCTGGCTGTACCCTTATCTGTCGCTGCCGTGGATGGGGGCCTCTTACCACATCCCATCCAACTCATCACCGAATCCATTACTCTGCAGGTGGGAATGCTGCATTCTGAGAGCATCTCTTTTCATGTTCTGCCTGGACTCTCTCACGCCCTCTTACTAGGCCTACCTTGGCTTCAGAGACATGCACCCGTGCTTGATTGGCAGACCGGAGAAGTCCTTCGCTGGGGACAGGACTGCTGTTGTGCCGGCGTCCCTGCCCTCTGCTAGGCAGGGACGCTGTTCCCCTCACCGCTCTGCTCCGTGCCCGGCGTCCCTCTCCCGCTCTGCTGGCAGCGCGCGCTCCTTCCCGGCCACTGTGCTTAGGGCGCGCGCGCACGCCCTCCCTCCCTCTTAAAGGGGCCGCGCGCGCCGTCCTAAGGAGTCCCCGGCCAATGGCCGGAGGACTTTACCATATATTAGGCACCTCCTCCAAAATGGAGGTGCCCGAGCAATGTTGTTGCACCGTTCTACTCTGCTTCAGCCCTCAGGTCCCGTTGCCAGTTACCTGCCAGTTACCTGCCAGATTCCTGCCAGCTTGCTGTCCTAATCCTGCCTGATTTCCTGTTACCTGCCTGCCTGCCTGAGGTCCGACGGTCTGCCTTACAACTCCGGTCAGTCTGTCTAAGGACCAACTTGCCCGCTCACCTGGGAGCGCACATCAGCTACCTGCCTGCTTGCCTGAGGTCCGACGGTCTGCCTTACAACTCCGGTCAGTCTGTCTATGGACCAGCTTGCCCGCTCACCTGGGAGCGCTTCTCCGCTACCTGCCTGCTTGCCTGCCCGGAGGCTCCGCTGTCACGTGCTGTGACCACCAGCTATTCCAGACTCTTGCCCGCTCACCTGGGAGCGCTTCTCCGCTACCTGCCTGCTTGCCTGCCCGGAGGCTCCGCTGTCACGTGCTGGGACCACCAGCTATTCCAGAGACTCTTGCCCGCTCACCTGGGAGCGCTTCTCCGCTACCTGCCTGCTTGCCTACCTGGAGGCTCCGCCGTCACGTGCTGTGACCACCTGCTATTCCAGAGACTCTCGCTTGCTCACCTGGGAGCACACATCCTCCATCTGCCTTGCTAGCCTACCTGGAGGTTCAGCCATCACAGGTCGTACCTACCCTTTACCTAGAGACTGCCCCGGTCACTTGCCGTGACCTCCAGCCCGTTCTTCCAGAGACTGCCCCGGTCACTTGCCGTGACCTCCAGCCCGTTTTTCCAGAGACTGCCCTGATCACTTGCCGTGACCTCCTGCCCGTACACCCAGAGACTGTCCCGGTCACCTGCTGTGACTGCCTGCCTGGTCGCCACCCGCTCCCTTAGAAGGACCGCTCCCTTGTATAGTAGCCCAGAGGTTCCGCCTCCCAGACCCGTTACAGTTTGCTCGGGCCATGGAACCCGGTGGCACCCAAGCTCCCTCGCTCTCGGACCAGTGCCATGTCTCGCAATCCGGCAGCTCCGCTGTCCACTAACACCATGATATCCTACCCCGGACCTCGGCTTTCTGCACCTCCTCGCTTCGGAGGCGACTCAGCCCAGGCTCGGGGCTTCATAAATCAGTGCACCCTGCACTTTGAACTATTGTCCCACCAGTTTAACTCTGACCGAGCCAAAATTGCATTCATCATGTCCCATCTCACCGGGGAGGCCCTGGCCTGGCTAAATCCTCTATGGGAGAGAGGAGACCCCCTGGTGTCCAACTTGCCTGCTTTTCTCACGGCTTTCCGGAAAGTCTTCGACGAACCCGGACGGAAGACCTCATCCGCATCATCGTTGCTACGCCTCCGTCAGGAAAGTCTCACCGTGGGCCAATATGCCATACGGTTCCGTACCCTTGCCTCGGAGCTGGCCTGGGATAATGACGCTCTGGTTTCCGTCTTCTGGGAGGGTCTGTCCGGCCGTATTAAAGATGAACTTGCCGGTCGGGACATTCCTACCACTCTCGATGACTTAATAACTCTTGCCACCCGGATTGACCTACGGTTCCAGGAGCGTGCCAGAGAGGTCACCCGTGAGAGGAGGTTACCACGTCTAGCTCCTACTTTTCAGAAACCCGTCACTCCTTCTGTCTCTAACCAGGTACACCCTCCTGAGCCTATGCAGGTCGACCAGACCAAGATGGTCAAGACCCGTCAGGACTTACGCCGTGCCGAGGGGACCTGCTTCTACTGTGGCAGTAAGGAGCACCGGATCCGTGCCTGCCCGGAGAGGTCGGGAAACGCCTGTGTCTAGGTTCGCTCAGAGAGGTCCACCTAGACAAGAATAAATCCTCTCCATCCCTGCTGTTGTCAGTTTCAATCGTCTACGGGGAGAACCGTTATTTCGAACTAGCCCAACTAGACTCTGGAGCAGCCGGGAATCTTATTTCACAGTCCCTGGTAGAGAAATACCGCATCCCCACCAAACCTCTGGCTGTACCCTTGTCTGTTGCTGCCGTGGATGGGGGGCTCTTACCACGCCCCATCCAACTCATCACCGAATCCATTACTCTGCAGGTGGGAATGCTGCATTCTGAAAGTATCTCCTTCCATGTTCTGCCTGGACTCTCTCACGCCCTCTTGCTAGGCCTACCTTGGCTCCAGAAACATGCACCCGTTCTTGACTGGCAGATCGGAGAAGTCCTTCGCTGGGGACAGGGCTGCCATAAGACCTGTCTGGTTCCCGTTCATCCCGTCCGTCCTTCTCCTACCCCAGCTAATCTACCTGGACTTTCGATTCCTTATTGGTCTTATGCTGATGTCTTTAATAAAAAGGAGGCAGAGACACTACCCCCTCATAGACCATACGACTGCTCTATCGACCTGTTACCTGGTACTTCTCCTCCCCGTGGGCGTATTTATCCATTATCCGCTGCTGAGACCCGGTCGATGTCCGAATATATTGAGGAGAATCTGGCCAGGGGATTCATCCGGAAATCTACCTCCCCGGCGGGAGCAGGCTTCTTTTTCGTCAAAAAGAAGGACGGCTCTCTCCGTCCCTGTATAGACTATAGAGGCTTTAACCAGATCACGGTGAAGAATAAGTACCCCCTTCCGCTCATTCCGGAATTATTTGATCGTCTGAGGGGGGCTAGAATCTTCACCAAACTGGACCTCCGTGGGGCGTACAACCTGGTTCGTATCCGTCAGGGGGATGAATGGAAGACGGCATTCAACACCTGGGACGGCCACTATGAATATCTGGTAATGCCCTTTGGCCTCTGTAACACTCCTGCCGTCTTTCAAGAGTTGGTCAATGACATCTTCCGGGACCTTCTCTACTCCTGCGTAGTGGTGTACCTGGACGACATCTTGGTCTTCTCTCCGGATCTCCAGACTCACCGGAGGGATGTTCGTCAGGTCCTGCTCAGGCTCAGGCAGAACCATCTCTACGCTAAATATGAGAAGTGCCTCTTTGAGCAGACCTCGCTTCCGTTTCTGGGCTACATTATCTCTCAGACCGGCCTACAAATGGATCCTGAGAAACTGTCTGCCATCGAGAAATGGCCCCGACCAGAGGGGTTGAAGGCTATTCAACGGTTCCTGGGCTTCGCCAACTATTACCGCCTCTTCATCCCGCACTTCTCTTCCCGGACTGCCCCAATTTCCGCGCTCACCCGTAAGGGTACTAATCCCAAAGAGTGGCCGCCCGAAGCAGAGGAGGCCTTTCTTTCCCTAAAACAGGCCTTCTCTTCCGCCCCGGTGCTGCATCGCCCGGACGGCAACAAGCAGTTCTTCCTGGAAGTTGACGCCTCCTCCTCTGGAGCCGGAGCGGTACTTACTCAAAAATCATCTTCCGGGAGAATGGTAACTTGTGGCTTCTTCTCCAAACTCTTCTCCTCTTCTGAGCGCAACTATTCCATAGGAGACCGAGAGTTATTGGCCATCAAGCTTGCGTTGGAGGAGTGGCGTTACCTACTCGAGGGGGCTCTTCATCCGGTAATAATTTACACTGACCACAAGAACTTGGCTTACCTCCAGCATGCCCAGAGACTTAACCCGCGCCAAGCCCGGTGGTCCTTGTTTTTTGCTCGCTTTGATTTTGTTCTTCATTTTCGCCCGGCTGACAAAAACGTCAAAGCAGACGCCTTGTCCCGATCCTTTCTGGTGTCCGATCTCGAGGAAGAACCTAAACATATCATCGATCCCGCCAGAGTAATGCAGGTGGCTCCCGTGAGTCTAAATCGTCTCCCTCCCGGTAAGACGTTTGTTTCAGTACCTGATCGGGAGAAGATCCTACACTGGGGCCATTCGTCTAAACTAGCTGGCCACGCCGGTCAGAAAAAGACCCTCCAGCTTATTGCCCGGCACTATTGGTGGCCTACCCTGCACAAGGACATAATAGACTTTGTTTCTGCCTGTGTGTCCTGCGCCCGTAACAAAGTCCCGAGACATCTGCCAGCCGGACGCCTCCTTCCGCTTCCTGTACCTGCTGCCCCCTGGCAGCATATAGCAATGGACTTTATAACTGATCTCCCCGTCTCTGCCGGTTGTACGGTCATTTGGGTGGTCGCTGACCGCTTTTCCAAAATGGCTCATTTCGTTCCCCTGCCAGGCCTCCCGTCTGCACCCGAGCTGGCTAAAGACTTTATCCACCACATCTTCCGTCTCCATGGCCTGCCCCTCCACATCGTGTCGGACTGTGGGGTTCAGTTCACCTCACGCTTCTGGAGAGCCACATGTAAGCTGCTAGACGTCACCCTGGACTTCTCCTCCGCATACCACCCACAGTCCAATGGTCAAGTGGAGCGGATCAATCAGAACCTGACCAGTTACCTCCGGCACTTCGTTAATGCCCACCATTCAGACTGGGTGGATCTCCTGCCATGGGCCGAATTCTCTTATAATAATCACGAGAGCGAATCTTCCTCCAGATCCCCGTTTTTTGTAGTCTTCGGTCAGCATCCTCGGATCCCATTTCCCGTCTCCACCTCGGTGGATAATCCGGCTGCGGAATCTCTCGTTAGTAAATTTTCCTCCATTTGGGAGAGTACCCGATCCGCACTCCTTCAGTCGTCCGAGCGGATGAAAAAACACGCTGACAAAAAACGCCTGGATCCTCCACAATTCCGTCCTGGAGATAAAGTCTGGCTCTCGTCCAAGTATGTCCGGCTCAAGATTCCTTCCTACAAGTTAGGGCCTCGGTTCATCGGCCCACTGGAAGTTATCAAACAGATCAACCCGGTGGCCTATAAATTGAAACTCCCGGCCAACTTGCGGATGCCTAACTCCTTCCATGTATCTCTCCTCAAACCCGTGGTACTTAACTCTTTTTCCAGGTCTACAGGTACGCCTCCTGCTCCGGTTTCTTCTGAAGACGAGTTTGAGGTAGAGAACATTCTGGCCACCAAAAGGGTAAGAGGGAAGACCTTTTTTCTGGTAGATTGGAAGGGGTTTGGTGCTGAGGAGAGAACGTGGGAGCCCCGGGAGAACATCCATGCCCCTCTCATCCTAGCTAAATTTCTCTCTGGCCTAAAAAAGGGGGGGCCTAAAGGGGGGGGTACTGTAGTGCCGGCGTCCCTGCCCTCTGCTAGGCAGGGACGCTGTTCCCCTCACCTCCCTGCTCCGAGCCCAGCGTCCTCCTCCCGCTCTGCTGGCAGCGCGCGCTCCTTCCCGGCCACTGTGCTTAGGGCGCGCGCGCTCCCTCCCTCTTAAAGGGGCCGCGCGCGCCGTCCTAAGGAGTCCCTGGCCAATGGCCGGAGGACTTCACCATATATAAACAAAGAGAATGACGGCACTTCCACTACAAAAACTAGGTGTGAACAGGTGCTTACTAAGAGCAGCTACCTCCATATATAATGAACAAATAAAGTAGCACACTGTAACACTGAGTATATAGATGTGAAATATGAAATATGAATAGCATAACTGCTGTAAAAAATAGAAATAAATGAAAAATTTTTTGAAAAATTTTTTTAGCGCATGAAATATGAAGTATGGAAAATGAATAGCATTACTGCTGTAAATAAATGAGAAATCTTAGCGCATAAATTGGCCAATTCATGTGTACCTGACAGCCGCGGTAAGGCGTTTCTCGATGTCAGGACCTACCAATGTGAATACCTCTCTAAGAGACCTCCGTCTGCTTATGTGTGGGAAAGACAGATCCTGATGCATTTAAAACCACCTGCGGCATGGGGGTGGGGGTGGAGTGCTCAGTCAACGCTAAATCTAGTAACAAAGAGAATGACGGCACTTCCACTACAAAAACTAGGTGTGAACAGGTGCTTACTAAGAGCAGCTACCTCCATATATAATGAACAAATAAAGTAAAAAATAGAAATAAATGAAAAATTTTTTTTTTTTTTTTTTGAAAAATTCATTCATTTTCCATACTTCATATTTCATGCGCTAAAAAAATTTTTCAAAAATTTTTTCATTTATTTCTATTTTTTACAGCAGTTATGCTATTCATATTTCATATTTCACATCTATATACTCAGTGTTACAGTGTGCTACTTTATTTGTTCATTCACCATATATAAGGCACCTCCTCCAAAATGGAGGTGCCCGAGCAATGTTGTTGCAAAGCCTTCACTCTGCGTCAGCCCTCAAGTCCCGTTACCAGTTACCTGCCAGTCACCTGTCAGATTCCTGCTTGATACCTGCCTGATATCCGTTTACCTGCTTGCAAGCCTGCGGTCCGACGGTCTGCCTTCCGACACCTGTCAGTCTGTCTATGGACCAGCCTGCCCACTCACATGGGAGCGCACATCTGCTATCTGCCTGCTAGCCCAGGGTTCCCCAACTCCGGTCCTCAAGGCCCACCAACAGGTCATATTTTCAGGATTTCCTTAGTGTTGCTCAGGTGATGGAATTATTGCCTGTGCAGGTGATGTAATTATCACCTGTGCAATACGAAGGAAATCCTGAAAACATGCCCTGTTGGTGGGCCTTGAGGACTGGAGTTGGGGAACCCTGTGCTAGCCTACCTGGAGGCTCTGCCGTCACTTGCCGTCACCACCTGCCTGTCCAAAGACTCTCGTCCGCTCACCTGGGAGCGCTCACCAGCCACCTGCCTGCCGTCCTTCTACCCAGAGACTGTCCCTGTCACTTGCCGTGACTACCTGCCCGTCTTCCCTGGGAGCCACCCGCTTCCTTACAAGGACCGCCCCCTTGTATAGTCGCTCAGAGGTTCCGCCTCCCAGACCCGTTACACTGCCCCTATGTACAAGAATATAACTACTATAATACTGCTCCCTATGTACAAGAATATAACTACTATAATACTGCTCCTATGTACAAGAATATAACTACTATAATACTGCTCCTATGTGCAAGAATATAACTACTATAATACTGCCCCTATGTACAAGAATATAACTACTATAATACTGCCCCCTATGTACAGGAATATAACTACTATAATACTGCCCCCTATGTACAGGAATATAACTACTATAATACTGCCCCCTATGTACAAGAATATAACTACTATAATACTGCCCCTATGTACAAGAATATAACTACTATAATACTACCCCCTATGTACAAGAATATAACTACTATAATACTGCCCCCTATGTACAGGAATATAACTACTATAATACTGCCCCCTATGTACAAGAATATAACTACTATAATACTGCCCCTATGTACAAGAATATAACTATTATAATACTGCTCCCTATGTACAAGAATATAACTACTATAATACTGCTCCTATGTACAAGAATATAACTACTATAATACTGCCCCCTATGTACAGGAATATAACTACTATAATACTGCCCCCTATGTACAAGAATATAACTACTATAATACTGCCCCCTATGTACAAGAATATAACTACTATAATACTGCCCCCTATGTACAAGAATATAACTACTATAATACTGCTCCTATGTACAAGAATATAACTACTATAATACTGCTCCTATGTACAAGAATATAACTACTATAATACTGCCCCCTATGTACAGGAATATAACTACTATAATACTGCCCCCTATGTACAAGAATATAACTACTATAATACTGCCCCCTATGTACAAGAATATAACTACTATAATACTGCCCCCTATGTACAAGAATATAACTACTATAATACTGCTCCTATGTACAAGAATATAACTACTATAATACTGCCCCCTATGTACAGGAATATAACTACTATAATACTGCTCCTATGTACAAGAATATAACTACTATAATATGCCCCCTATGTACAAGAATATAACTACTATAATACTGCTCCTATGTACAAGAATATAACTACTATAATACTGCCCCCTATGTACAGGAATATAACTACTATAATACTGCTCCTATGTACAAGAATATAACTACTATAATACTGCTCCTATATACAAGAATATAACTACTATAATACTGCCCCCTATGTACAGGAATATAACTACTATAATACTGATCCCTATGTACAAGAATATAACTACTATAATACTGCCCCCTATGTACAAGAATATAACTACTATAATACTCATATGTACAAGAATATAACTACTATAATACTGCCCCCTATGTACAGGAATATAACTACTACAATACTGCTCCTATGTACAAGAATATAACTACTATAATACTGCTCCCTATGTACAAGAATATAACTACTATAATACTGCCCCCTCTGTACAAGAATATAACTACTATAATACTGATCCCTATGTACAAGAATATAACTACTATAATACTGCTCCTATGTACAAGAATATAACTACTATAATACTGCCCCCTATGTACAAGAATATAACTACTATAATACTGATCCCTATGTACAAGAATATAACTACTATAATACTGTCCCTATGTACAAGAATATAACTACTATAATACTGCCCCCTATGTACAAGAATATAACTACTATAATACTGCCCCTATGTACAAGAATATAACTACTATAATACTGTCCCCTATGTACAAGAATATAACTACTATAATACTGCTTCTATGTACAAGAATATAAATACTATAATACTGCCCCTATGTACAAGAATATAACTACTATAATACTGCCCCTATGTACAAGAATATAACTACTATAATACTGCTCCCTATGTACAAGAATATAACTACTATAATACTGCTCCTATGTACAGGAATATAACTACTATAATACTGCCCTCTATGTACTAGAATATAACTACTATAATAGTGCTCCCTATGTACAAGAATATAACTACTATAATACTGCTCCTATGTACAAGAATATAAATACTATAATACTGCCCCTATGTACAAGAATATAACTACTATAATACTGCCCCTATGTACAAGAATATAACTACTATAATACTGCTCCCTATGTACAAGAATATAACTACTATAATACTGCTCCTATGTACAGGAATATAACTACTATAATACTGCCCTCTATGTACTAGAATATAACTACTATAATAGTGCTCCCTATGTACAAGAATATAACTACTATAATACTGCCTCCTAGCTGTGAGGACGTGTGTGAGTAGTTCTCCTGATGTCTGGAGCAAGCCCGGGGAGGGGCCACCCTGGGCGGGGAAGCTCCCCAAGCAAGGCCCAGGCTTCCCGGCCTACACTGGGAGACAACTCCCAGGCTTCTTCTAATGGGAATACAAATCCCAGAGTCATCGTTAAGCAATGCAAAGCAACAAGCCAAAGCTCCAGTGTTTCCAAGAAGGAAGAAAGGCGAGTGAATGTGAGTAAAGTTATGGAAGGAACAGCAGCTGCAGTTACAGCAAAGAAACCTGAAGTGAAACTGTCAGTAAGTAAAGAAATGCAGCAAAGTCCAAAAACAAGTAATTCCCCAAAGGAATCTTCTGTCAGCAAACAGAGGCAGCCTGGTGCAGAGAAGGTGAGGCAGCTCCCATCACCGGCCTCAGGTGTGCAGCTCCCATCACTGGCCTCAGGTGTGCAGCTCCCATCACCGGCCTCAGGTGTGCAGCTCCCATCACCGGCCTCAGGTGTGCAGCTCCCATCACCGGCCTCAGGTGAGGCAGCTCCCATCACCGGCCTCAGGTGTGCAGCTCCCATCACCGGCCTCAGGTGTGCAGCTCCCATCACCGGCCTCAGGTGTGCAGCTCCCATCACCGGCCTCAGGTGAGGCAGCTCCCATCACCGGCCTCAGGTGTGCAGCTCCCATCACCGGCCTCAGGTGTGCAGCTCACTCCTCCACACAGGCAGAGACGGACATCTCTGGAGAGGCAGACATTGCAAGAAAACCTGCAGCAGCAAGACACGGTGACCGGCATGGCGCGCTCAGGACGCACAAGGGCACAGGCGAGTGGCAGCAGTAAGAGTGCTGTGGAGCCCGGAGCCAGCAGTGGTACCATAAAGTCATCTGTGGTAAAACCAAAGGAGACCTCTGTGTTCAAAAACCCAGAGCCATTGTCCAAGCCTCAGAAGGAGACGGCGCGTGCACCCGAGCTGCAGCTGGCAGAGGAGATACCTGGCCTGGTAAAGAAGATGGGTGAGTTACAGCAGCAAAGACAAATGCTGCAAATGGAGATTGATGTTATCTATAAACTGAAGGCTGCTAATCCTGACAGTAATGCTGTGTGTGACCAGAGACTTTACTCACTGGGTGTGGAGCTGGCGAATGTGGTCAGGGACATAGACTGTATCCTGGAGAGGATGGGGCCCCTGGCAGAGACCTACAGAAACCGGGAGCGGTTCTCCTCTCACAAGCAGGACTTTGTTGTGGAGTCCAGGACCTCTGATGCTGGATTAGGGTCAGAGACTGTACAGGATGAACCCCTGAAGCAGCAGACACGACCTGTGTTACAAGCTGCACGTTTCTGTTTCCAGGAGGGACAAATACTGCAGCTGAGCCTGAGCAGCAACATGTACCTCAGAATCCAGCAGAGGCACCACAAGTCCCAGAATGCTCAACACAAGAGCAGGACATTGCATGTATGACTGTGTGTATTGATGGTGCACAGCACAGCCCTAATGCTGATGCACAGGCTGGGGATGACCCCACTGTACCCAGGGGCTCTGAGGCTGGAGGGGGCTCGCAGTCTGCGGTGGATGTCACATTGCCTCATAAAGATATTGTGGTTGATAATAATGTGTGTGATTTTCCCCCTTTGATACCTAATGCACAAGAGGTGACAGGTCCCCCTGCAGCGGACCCTCCCCCTGTTAGTCAGCCCAGTGTGACCCCACAGGTTCCCCACAGTAATGCCTGGAGCCGTGGTGCTCCGTCCTTCACCTCTGGCACCAACTATACCGGCCAGGCCTTCAAAAGAAGGAACGTGGTGCGATTTAAGCCTAGAGGTCTCAAGGAGGATCTGCCGGACAGGAGGTTTGTGGTCAGGGAGCTCCTGTGCCGTCAGATGGGGTTTGCGCCATTAAATATCTTGGCAGTGATTAATCTTCCAGACAGACAGGGATATGATGTCAGTTTTAAAATCATGCCTGATCTGGACAGATTCTGGGCTAATTTCCCTAAGCTCAGGGACACGGATGGATGGAACAAATTTATCTTTGTTCCCATTTCCAGGCCAGATACAGTCACTGTAAATATCATCTTCTGGAATGAGGCTGTTCCCCCCGCAGGACATTGTGGTGTGGCTCCGGAGGCATTGTGACCTCGTCTCTGACCTCACCAAGAATCGTGACGTTGATGGTATCTGGACGGGAGGGTGGAAGGTCCTGGTGAAGCTGCGCCAGTGTAACAATGTCACTGCCCACTTACCCAACTTCTTCTTCACTGGGCGGGAGAAAGGTGTTTGCTTCTATCCTGGGCAGCCTCGTAAGTGTTTTAAATGTGGCAAAGCGGGTCACCTGGCAAATTGCTGTACTGTGGTCAAGTGCAGTCTGTGCGGGGAAGTCGGCCATGTAGCTGCAGACTGCCAGAATATAAGGTGTAACCTGTGTGGGAAGATCGGCCACCCTCACAAGGACTGTCCCGATGCTTGGCATAACATCTGCAGGGACTTTCCTGATGAGGATTTGGTGGTAGGAGCAGAGGCTCAGGAGGAGGAGGCCTTAATGTCAGGGGAGATACTCACTAGATCAGAGGTCCACCAAGGGTCAGACCATGTAACACCAGAGCAGCAGTGTGAAGAGGGTGCACAGGGGAGCATGGAGGTTGTCCTTCAAGGCCAACCGCCCCAAGAGGCCTGCACATCTGTATCACCATCTCTACCTGATAATAGTAACAGCAAGCAGACCAAAAGGAGGAAAAAAGACACGTCCTCCCGTAAACCCGAGGAACAATATGATGCTGACCATAAAGCCAAGAAAAAAGTCAGCAGTGGTGTTGGTGTGATGGTCGTATCTAACAGATATGAAGTTCTATCTGAGTCAGATGGAGATTTTGATCAGGAATTGAAAAGAATAGAGGCCGAGTGTGAGAGGGAAACAGAGGACCCTCCGCCTACAAAGCGGAAACCCTTACCTATAGACTCTAATGTAGCGTCAGACATGGAGACCAGTAGTGGACAGAACACCTCTGAGTTATGATGACGGGTTCTACTTCTCTGCTCCTCTTATACTGTGTTCTTATGGCCGGATTTTCCCTAAAATTTACATCAAGTAATGTGAACAGCATTAAGGTGAGGAGGACGAGACATGCGGTGTATGACCATCTGAGATACCTTGATGCAGATGTCTTTTTCCTACAGGAAACAAGATTGACATCTCTGGGGCTTATGAGAGAGGCTGAGAGGGAATGGAGATCTGGTCCGTCATTCTGGTCACTGGCTGTGGAGCCTTATGCCGGGGTCGCTATCCTGTTTAACACCAATAATGTGACTTTACATAGAATGACGGAGGTGGTTATGGGAAGGTGTCTGGTCCTGGAAGCCACTGTTCAGGGTAGACGGCTCCGGCTTATTAACATCTATGGGCCTCAGACAGTGACTGACAGGATCCAGCTGTTCAATAATGTGAAGCCATATCTCTTCACCTCTCTCCCGGTGGTGATGGCGGGTGACTTTAATGCCATAATGACATCTGGTGACAGTATCTCAGGCAGGACAGTGACCAGGGATGGCAAAGTCTTAAAAAACATAATTTTGCAGACCGGACTGACTGACGCTTTTACGCAAAGAGGTCGGACGCCAAAATTTACTTACTCATGTTCCAACAGAAGTAGTAGGATAGATTTGGCTTTTGTGAGTCCTACTGAAGTTGTCAGTGCCATCAGTGAGAAAACCGTTCCTTTCTCTGATCACCTTGCCTTGTGTTTCTGCCTGGGGGCCACTAACCGTCCTGACATCGGTAGAGGGTTGTGGAAGCTAAACTCCAGCCTCCTGGATGACATGCATGTTCGGAGTTGTGTCCACTTCCTTTTTCAGGGTCATTTACAGAGGGTAGATTTCTATGACAACATGGCCGACTGGTGGGAGGACGTCAAGGATGATATCAGATCCCTCTTGAAGAGACTGTCAGTTAATAAAGGGAGGAACAAGTACAGCCAGTACCTAAGACTGCGTAAGGAATTGGAGTCACTCTATTCGGCGGGCGGGGATGACAAAGAGAGGATTGACCGGCTGAAATCTGAGATAAGGCAGTATCAGTACAGCAGGTATACCTCCCTGGTTCTTGAGCGGGATTATGGGACCTTGGGGGCACCTGATCCCTTTGAGAATTGCCGGGAGCGGGTGGCTAATAAATTGGTCACAGGTCTCACCAACTCCCAGGGTGTATTGCAGGAATCTCGGGAGGGTATCCTAGGGGTCGTGAGATCTTATTATACTGACTTGTTTCAGAGGAAAGTTTTGGATAAAGACAAGATGGCTCAATTCTTGGAGGCAACTCCAATGCCTGACACTAACCATCTGGACTTTTCTCCTTTGACAGCAGAATTAACGGTGCAGGAAGTTAAGGAGGCCATTAATAAGTTACATCTGAAGAAGGCACCAGGTCCAGATGGTTTAACAGCAGAATTCTATAAGAAATTCAGAGACCTCCTGGCTCCAATTCTTGTGGATGTTTACAAAAATTGTCTAGAAAATCACCTGATGCCTCCATCCATGAGAGTGTCTTCGTTAATTCTCCTGTCTAAAGGTAAAGAGCCAAGCGACATCAAGAACTGGAGGCCGATTGCCCTCTTGAATGTAGACAGGAAGATTCTGGCAAAGATCCTGTTTTCTAGGTTAGTTTGTTTGTCCCCGGCACTGTTGGCAGGCTCTCAGTTTGGCACAGTAAAAGGGCGGAATATCTCTGGAGCAGTCATCTCGATACGGGAGATGTTTGAGAGATGTAAAGCTCTGCGGTGTGGGAGATATGTTGTCAGTCTGGACCAGGCTAAAGCCTTTGACAGGGTTGATCACGATTATCTGTGGGCCACTTTGTCAAAGTACGGTGTTCCGGGACAATTCGTGGATTGGCTGAAGACTTTGTATAGAGAGGCGGTGAGCTTTCCTCTGATTAATGGTTGGCAGGGTGATACTTTTGGAGTTGAGGCAGGGGTGAGACAGGGCTGCCCGCTCAGTCCGCTCCTGTATGTTTTTGCCATAGACCCGTTTTTGAGGTCACTACAGGAGTGTGACTTTCAGGGGGTGCCGGTCCCCCACTGCTTGCCTCTGACTGTTGTCGCCTACGCGGATGATGTGACGTTGGTGATATCTGATCCTCATGAGGTGCGGATGTTATCGGCGGCAATCAGAAGCTACTCGGAGGCCTCTGGGTCTCTGGTCAATCTTGAAAAGAGTCAAGCTCTGTGGACATTGGATTCTGAACCAGGCTTTGATCTGCCACAGTTTGCCAAAGCCTCCACCCATATTAAGATCCTAGGGGTTAAATTTGGGAGGGATGATAATGGCAAGCTAAATTGGGAAGAGAAATTGGAAACCGGAAATGCAAAGGTTCAGCGATGGAAGAACTGGAGGCTGACCTACAGAGAAAGGGTCGCTATGTTGAAGACTTACTTGGTTCCCGTCTTCTTGTACGTCTCTGTCATTTTTCCTTTGCCAGAATCTTTCTCGGCGAGGCTCCTCAGCCTGTTCTTCCAACTCTTGTGGGGGAATAGGTTGAACCCAGTAAAAAGAAGGATTACTTACCTGCAGCGGAGAGAGGGTGGGCTGGATATGCTAAATCCGAGGGTCTTCTTTGACTCCATGTTTCTGAAAGTTAATTTTGGTAACCTGGACTCAAGTGCCCTGTGGGTAAATAGTAGCAGGGATTGGATATTGCCTTTTGCAGAGTCTTGGGTGCGAGGCGGCAGTCTCAAGAGGAGGAGATGGACAGGTGACCACCTCCCCCAGTATCTGGAATATGGTCTCAGGTGTCTGAAGAAGTGGGGAGCAGAGAAGTATGAAATTGAGAATAAGACCAGGAAGGACCTGTATGTCAGGATATGCCGGACTTTCTTTTGTGTGCAGCCTGCACTGAGAGACGGCACAACCACCACCTTGCTGGAAAGTCTGAGGTTTCTCAATGCAGCGAGACTCCCAGCTAAGTATTTTGACATCGCCTGGCTGTCGCTACATGGAAGACTATATGTTCGGGGTAACCTTAAGTACCTTAGTGTGTCAGATCGAATGCGTCCCCTGGGCTGTCAGCAAGAAGAGACAATGGCACATTTTATAACGGAGTGCTGGGGCGGGAGGAAAATATGGGAGGAAATATCCTGTAAGTTAAAAGTCCCAAGATTGCTGACCCTAAAATACCCAGATATCATCTATGGTGTCCCATCTACTGTAAGTAACATTGACCGGGGGACCATGTATCTGATAATAACAGTCATAAAATACTATCACTGGCATACGAGAACCCGCGTCTCCATCAGCAGTGAACCCTTCCATCATACCGCAGCCGTGAGCTTGATCCTGTCTGAATTGAGGTGTATAAAATGTCTAGAGATCAGGAAAAATGGTAAAACCAAAACATTATGGAGGAATGTACATATGGATTAATGTTGATATACAATAACAAATCAATTTTTGTTGGTTAATCGTTGCATTTTTTTTTTTTTCCTCTCGCCCTATTTCGAGAGCAATGGACTTGAGCTAATTCTACTGTAATATTTTTATGTTATTAGATTTTTATTGTTTTTGTTTCTGTTGAATGATTATGGTTTTGCTTTTGTTTTTTGATCGGATTGTATTGTAATATGTACTGTTTGTTTTTTACTAATAAAAATTGCCCCTATGTACAAGAATATAACTACTATAATGCTGCTCCCTATGTACAAGAATATAACTACTATAATACTGCCCCCTATGTACAAGAATATAACTACTATAATACTGCCCCCTATGTACAAGAATATAACTACTATAATACTGTCCCCTATGTACAAGAATATAACTACTATAATACTGCTCCTATGTACAAGAATATAACTACTATAATACTGCTCCTATGTACAAGAATATAACTACTATAATACTGTCCCCTATGTACAAGAATATAACTACTATAATACTGCTCCTATGTACAAGAATATAATTACTATAATACTGCCCCCTATGTACAAGAATATAACTACTATAATGCTGCCCCCTATGTACAAGAATATAACTACTATAATGCTGCTCCCTATGTACAAGAATATAATTACTATAATACTGCCCCCTATGTACAAGAATATAACTACTATAATACTGCCCCCTATGTACAAGAATATAACTACTATAATACTGCCCCCTATGTACAAGAATATAACTACTATAATACTGTCCCCTATGTACAAGAATATAACTACTATAATACTGCTCCTATGTACAAGAATATAACTACTATAATACTGCTCCTATGTACAAGAATATAACTACTATAATACTGTCCCCTATGTACAAGAATATAACTACTATAATACTGCTCCTATGTACAAGAATATAACTACTATAATACTGCCCCTATGTACAACAATATAACTACTATAATACTGCCCCCTATGTACAAGAATATAACTACTATAATACTGCCCCTATGTACAACAATATAACTACTATAATACTGCCCCCTATGTACAAGAATATAACTACTATAATACTGTTCCTATGTACAAGAATATAACTACTATAATGCTGCTCCCTATGTACAAGAATATAACTACTATAATACTGCCCCTATGTACAAGAATATAACTACTATAATACTGCCCCCTATGTACAAGAATATAACAACTATAATACTGCCCCTATGTACAAGAATATAACTACTATAATACTGCCCCTATGTACAAGAATATAACTACTATAATACTGCCCCCCCTATGTACAAGAATATAACTACTATAATACTGCCCCCCCTATGTGCAAGAATATAACTACTATAATACTGCTCCTATGTACAAGAATATAACTACTATAATACTGTTCCTATGTACAAGAATATAACTACTATAATACTGTTCCTATGTACAAGAATATAACTACTATAATGCTGCTCCCTATGTACAAGAATATAACTACTATAATACTGCCCCTATGTACAAGAATATAACTACTATAATACTGCCCCCTATGTTCAAGAATATAACTACTATAATACTGCCCCCTATGTACAAGAATATAACTACTATAATACTGCCCCCTATGTACAAGAATATAACTACTATAATACTGCCCCCCCTATGTACAAGAATATAACTACTATAATACTGCCCCCCCTATGTGCAAGAATATAACTACTATAATACTGCTCCTATGTACAAGAATATAACTACTATAATACTGCTCCTATGTACAAGAATATAATTACTATAATACTGCCCCCTATGTACAAGAATATAACTACTATAATACTGCTCCTATGTACAAGAATATAACTACTATAATACTGCTCCTATGTACAAGAATATAACTACTATAATACTGCCCTCTATGTACAAGAATATAACTACTATAATACTGTTCCTATGTACAAGAATATAACTACTATAATGCTGCTCCCTATGTACAAGAATATAACTACTATAATACTGCCCCTATGTACAAGAATATAACTACTATAATACTGCCCCCTATGTACAAGAATATAACAACTATAATACTGCCCCTATGTACAAGAATATAACTACTATAATACTGCCCCTATGTACAAGAATATAACTACTATAATACTGCTCCCTATGTTCAAGAATATAACTACTATAATACTGCCCCCTATGTACAAGAATATAACTACTATAATACTGCCCCCTATGTACAAGAATATAACTACTATAATACTGCCCCCCCTATGTACAAGAATATAACTACTATAATACTGCCCCCCCCTATGTGCAAGAATATAACTACTATAATACTGCTCCTATGTACAAGAATATAACTACTATAATACTGCTCCTATGTACAAGAATATAACTACTATAATACTGCTCCTATGTACAAGAATATAACTACTATAATACTGCCCCTATGTACAAGAATATAACTACTATAATACTGCCCCCTATGTACAAGAATATAACTACAATACTGCACCCTATGTACCAGAATATAACTACTATAATACTGCCCCCTATGTACAAGAATATAACTACTATAATACTGCTCCTATATACAAGAATATAACTACTATAATACTGCCCCTATGTAGAAGAATATAACTACTATAATACTGCCCCTATGTAGAAGAATATAACTACTATAATACTGCTCCTATGTACAAGAATATAACTACTATAATACTGCCCCCTATGTACAAGAATATAACTACAATACTGCACCCTATGTACCAGAATATAACTACTATAATACTGCCCCCTATGTACAAGAATATAACTACTATAATACTGCTCCTATATACAAGAATATAACTACTATAATACTGCCCCTATGTACAAGAATATAACTACTATAATACTGCCCCTATGTACGAGAATATAACTACTATAATACTGCCCCTATGTACAAGAATATAACTACTATAATACTGCCTCCTATGTACAAGAATATAACTACTATAATACTGCTCCTATATACAAGAATATAACTACTATAATACTGCCCCTATGTACAAGAATATAACTACTATAATACTGCCCCTATGTACGAGAATATAACTACTATAATACTGCCCCTATGTACAAGAATATAACTACTATAATACTGCCCCCTATGTACAAGAATATAACTACTATAATACTGCCCCTATGTACAAGAATATAACTACTATAATACTGCCCCTATGTACAAGAATATAACTACTATAATACTGCCCCTATGTACAAGAATATAACTACTATAATACTGCCCCCTATGTACAAGAATATAACAACTATAATACTGCCCCTATGTACAAGAATATAACTACTATAATACTGCCCCTATGTACAAGAATATAACTACTATAATACTGCTCCCTATGTTCAAGAATATAACTACTATAATACTGCCCCCTATGTACAAGAATATAACTACTATAATACTGCCCCCTATGTACAAGAATATAACTACTATAATACTGCCCCCCCTATGTACAAGAATATAACTACTATAATACTGCCCCCTATGTACAAGAATATAACTACAATACTGCACCCTATGTACCAGAATATAACTACTATAATACTGCCCCCTATGTACAAGAATATAACTACTATAATACTGCTCCTATATACAAGAATATAACTACTATAATACTGCCCCTATGTACAAGAATATAACTACTATAATACTGCCCCTATGTAGAAGAATATAACTACTATAATACTGCTCCTATGTACAAGAATATAACTACTATAATACTGCCCCCTATGTACAAGAATATAACTACAATACTGCACCCTATGTACCAGAATATAACTACTATAATACTGCCCCCTATGTACAAGAATATAACTACTATAATACTGCTCCTATATACAAGAATATAACTACTATAATACTACCCCTATGTACAAGAATATAACTACTATAATACTGCTCCTATGTACAAGAATATAACTACTATAATACTGCCCCCTATGTACAAGAATATAACTACTATAATACTGCCCCTATGTACAAGAATATAACTATTATAATACTGGCCCCTATGTACAAGAATATAACTACTATAATACTGCCCCTATGTACAAGAATATAACTACTATAATACTGCTCCTATATACAAGAATATAACTACTATAATACTACCCCTATGTACAAGAATATAACTACTATAATACTGCTCCTATGTACAAGAATATAACTACTATAATACTGGCCCCTATGTACAAGAATATAACTACTATAATACTGCCCCTATGTACAAGAATATAACTACTATAATACTGCCCCCTATGTACAAGAATGTAACTACTATAATACTGCTCCTATGTACAAGAATATAACTACTATAATACTGCCCCTATGTACAAGAATATAACTACTATAATACTACCCCTATGTACAAGAATATAACTACTATAATACTGCTCCTATGTACAAGAATATAACTACTATAATACTGCTCCTATGTACAAGAATATAACTACTATAATACTGCCCCTATGTAGAAGAATATAACTACTATAATACTGCTCCTATGTACAAGAATATAACTACTATAATACTGCCCCCTATGTACAAGAATATAACTACAATACTGCACCCTATGTACCAGAATATAACTACTATAATACTGCCCCCTATGTACAAGAATATAACTACTATAATACTGCTCCTATATACAAGAATATAACTACTATAATACTACCCCTATGTACAAGAATATAACTACTATAATACTGCTCCTATGTACAAGAATATAACTACTATAATACTGCTCCTATGTACAAGAATATAACTACTATAATACTGCCCCCTATGTACAAGAATATAACTACTATAATACTGCCCCTATGTACAAGAATATAACTACTATAATACTGCCCCCTATGTACAAGATTATAACTACTATAATACTGCTCCTTTGTACAAGATTATAACTACTATAATACTGCCCCTATGTACAAGAATATAACTACTATAATACTGCCCCCTATGTACAAGAATATAACTACTATAATACTGCTCCTTTGTACAAGAATATAACTACTATAATACTGCCCCTATGTACAAGAATATAACTGCTATAACACTGCTCCCTATATACAAGAATATAACTATTATAATACTGCTCCTATGTACAAGAATATAACTACTATAATACTGCCTCCTATGTACAAGAATATAACAATACTGCACCCTATGTACCAGAATATAACTACTATAATACTGCCCCCTATGTACAAGAATGTAACTGCTATAATACTGCCTCCTATGTACAAGAATATAACAATACTGCACCCTATGTACCAGAATATAACTACTATAATACTGCCCCCTATGTACAAGAATATAACTACTATAATACTGCTATATACAAGAATATAACTACTATAATACTGCTCCTATGTACAAGTATATAACTACTATAATACTGCTCCTATGTACAAGAATATAACTACTATAATACTGCCCCCTTTGTACAAGAATATAACTACTATAATACTGCTCCTATGTACAAGAATATAACTACTATAATACTGCCCCTATGTACAAGAATATAACTACTATAATACTGCTCCAATGTACAAGAATATAACTACTATAATACTGCCCCTATGTACAAGAATATAGCTACTATAATACTGCTCCATATGTACAAGAATATAACTACTATAATACTGCTCCTATGTACAAGAATATAACTACTATAATACTGCTCCTATGTACAAGAATATAACTACTATAATACTGCCCCCTATGTACAAGAATATAACTACTATAATACTGCTCCAATGTACAAGAATATAACTACTATAATACTGCCCCTATGTACAAGAATATAGCTACTATAATACTGCTCCATATGTACAAGAATATAACTACTATAATACTGCTCCTATGTACAAGAATATAACTACTATAATACTGCTCCTATGTACAAGAATATAACTACTATAATACTGCCCCTATGTACAAGACTATAACTACTATAATACTGCCCCCTATGTACAAGAATATAACTACTATAATACTGCTCCCTATGTGCAAGAATATAACTGCTATAATACTGCCCCTATGTACAAGAATATAACTACTATAATACTGCCCCCTATGTACAAGAATATAACTACTATAATACTGCCCCCATGTACAAGAATATAACTACTATAATACTGCTCCTATGTACAAGAATATAACTGCTATAATACTGCCCCCTATGTACAAGAATATAACTACTATAATACTGCTCCTATGTACAAGAATATAACTACTATAATACTGCTCCTATATACAAGTATATAACTACTATAATACTGCTCCTATGTACAAGAATATAACTACTATAATACTGCTCCTATATACAAGAATATAACTACTATAATACTGCTCCTATGTACAAGAATATAACTACTATAATACTGCTCCTATATACAAGAATATAACTACTATAATACTGCCCCTATATACAAGAATATAACTACTATAATACTGCCCCCTATGTACAAGAATATAACTACTATAATACTGCTCCTATGTACAAGAATATAACTACTATAATACTGCTCCTATATACAAGAATATAACTACTATAATACTGCCCCTATATACAAGAATATAACTACTATAATACTGCCCCCTATGTACAAGAATATAACTACTATAATACTGCTCCTATGTACAAGAATATAACTACTATAATACTGCCCCCTATGTACAAGAATATAACTACTATAATACTGTCTCCTATGTACAGGAATATAACTCCTATAATACTGCCCCCTATGTACAAGAATATAACTACTATAATACTGCCCCCTATGTACAAGAATATAACTACTATAATACTGCTCCTATGTACAAGAATATAACTACTATAATACTGCTCCTATATACAAGAATATAACTACTATAATACTGCCCCTATATACAAGAATATAACTACTATAATACTGCCCCCTATGTACAAGAATATAACTACTATAATACTGCTCCTATGTACAAGAATATAACTACTATAATACTGCCCCCTATGTACAAGAATATAACTACTATAATACTGTCTCCTATGTACAGGAATATAACTCCTATAATACTGCCCCCTATGTACAAGAATATAACTACTATAATACTGCCCCCTATGTACAAGAATATAACTACTATAATACTGCTCCTATGTACAAGAATATAACTACTATAATACTGCCCCCTATGTACAGGAATATAACTACTATAATACTGCTCCTATGTACAAGAATATAACTACTATAATACTGCTCCTATGTACAAGAATATAACTACTATAATACTGCCCCCTATGTACAGGAATATAACTACTATAATACTGCTCCTATGTACAAGAATATAACTACTATAATACTGCCCCTATATACAAGAATATAACTACTATAATACTGCCCCTATATACAAGAATATAACTACTATAATACTGCTCCTATGTACAAGAATATAACTACTATAATACTGCCCCTATGTACAAGAATATAACTACTATAATACTGCCCCCTATGTACAGGAATATAACTACTATAATACTGCTCCTATGTACAAGAATATAACTACTATAATACTGCTCCTATGTACAAGAATATAACTACTATAATACTGCCCCCTATGTACAGGAATATAACTACTATAATACTGCTCCTATGTACAAGAATATAACTACTATAATACTGCCCCTATATACAAGAATATAACTACTATAATACTGCTCCTATGTACAAGAATATAACTACTATAATACTGCCCCCTATGTACAAGAATATAACTACTATAATACTGCCCCTATGTACAAGAATATAACTACTATAATACTGCTCCTATGTACAGGAATATAACTCCTATAATACTGCCCCCTTTAGAGTTATATATGTGGCTGTGGAGCAGTAAGCTGTTTTTTTCTTGAAGTTACTTTGTTAATAACATAGAATTCCTTCAGTGGAGAAGTGCTGCAGGTTTCTCTTGCCTCATACTGTGCGCTCTGTGGGAGATATGGGGTTAAGGCAATTCGGGAAGACTCTGCATTACACACAATACACTTCTTTGATTTCTACTGATCAGCCGCTAATCAGTGGCGCGTCTCTCGGAGGGAGCGTCTAATTACTGCTTGCAGGGAAGTCGTTAATACATTGCTGTGCTCATTTCGGCTAATCTCCAGCTTTCTGCAAGGCCCAGGGATTAATTTCTTTGGGAATCTTTTGGCTTTGTTTAATTGTTTGGAAGCATTAACTCCAGGGCCGATAAGAAAAGTCGGATGTTTTCTGTAACATGGACGCTATATGTAATCCCATATAGAGGAACCACAGTTACAATGAAGAAGAATGAGCCGTGGGCGGAATCGCGTGAAACTCCCATTAGTGATATGGGCAGCAGAACCCCTTGGAGAACGGTGCACCCAATATGTTGTGGTTGACTCCACCTTCTCCTAAGCCTCGGAAAATGGCTAGGATGGTGTAAAATAAAAAACAAAGTCACTTGGTGGCCATATTTTGCTAACACTAGACCACCCCTTGGTAGGGAACCTTGCATTTCAAATATTTCATGATCCCATTGATTGGAAAAACAATGGACCACTTTGCTTCTTTGCTCTTCAGCTCTTGGAGAGCTGATGGAGTATGGTAACTTTCCATGGACTAACCTATTGCCTTCTCCACACTCCGAGAAGAGGCAAAAAAAGGGGCTGGTCAAAAACCATGGAGTAAAGCTATGAACTGAGTCCCACAGCCCTTTCGTTTTCACCACCTGGACCTCCATTGATAAGAACTTTCTTGACCCGGTAAAATGTTCTTAAACTAATAAGAACCATTGAAGTCCACCACAGGAAAGTGATCTACTTTGGTTTCGACACATAGTTTGGCCGGAGTGTGGAGGGCATGGCTTGGTCTTCATAAGGTTATTGGTCTGGTCATCCTCAATAAAGTCACTGATCTGGTGTCGAGATGAGTCCAGTGTATCTATACACATTTCTGGCTTAGCTTTCAATATTGTGGGCACAGGTTGTCCTCCTTTTACACAAGATGCTATTAGTTGTCTCTGCCTCCCATGACCAGTAATTGTGTCTGGGTCTCTGATCTTATGATCTTCTACATGGTCATCTCCCCACTCTCCAGGAGCACTTGTCTTGGTTTATAGCTTACTGAACTGTTCTTCATATGTTCTCATTAGGTCTGGTCTTCATTGCTCTTCTACATTGGATATCTGGTTGGTCCTTCATGTGGTTATCAGCTGCTCTCCATGGACACTTGTCTTGGTCTCATCGTTAACATGGTCATCTCCCCACTCTCCAGGAGCACTTGTCTTGGTTTATAGCTTACTGAACTGTTCATCATATGTTCTCATTAGGTCTGGTCTTCATTGCTCTTCTACATTGGATATCTGGTTGGTCCTTCATGTGGTTATCAGCTGCTCTCCATGGACACTTGTCTTGGTCTCATCGTTAACATGGTCATCTCCCCACTCTCCAGGAGCACTTGTCTTGGTTGATAGCTTACTGAACTGCTGAACTGTTCTTCATATGTTCTCATTAGGTCTGGTCTTCATTGCTCTTCTACAGTGGATATCTGGTTGGGCCTTCATGTGGTTATCAGCTGTCCTCCATGGACACTTGTCTTGGTCTCATCGTTAACTTGCTCTTTGTAAGTCTTCATGTCTGTTCTTTAATTGTTTCCAATTGTCCCCAGATGGTCTAGTCTTCACTTCTCTTCTTTCCAAGGTAACTAGTTGAGTCTTTCGGTGGTTATCTGCCTGCTCTCCATAGAGGACCAGATTTTATTGATATCATCCTCTTTATTACCAGGGTCTGGTCTTCATTTCTCTTCTTCATGGTGGGATGTTCAACCTGTTCTCCAAAGGAAATTTGACTTGGTCTTCTTGTTCTTTAGGAGTCTACAAGGCTTTGGTCTGTCCTTCACATCACTACAGTTTGAGTTCACAGATCCTTAAAGGAATTCTCCACTGTAACATCCCCACCAGTCCCAGCATCTTCAGGCTCTTCTTATGGCTCTCTTGGATGTTGAGCTTTCTCCCTCTGCACAGCTCAGATCTCGCAGTTTTTCTCCTGATTCTGCATCGAGGTGGAGTTGCTCTTTTCGTTGTCATCTGGTGAGTTTTGCAGATAGCTGTCACGGCGGGGATGTTCTCCTGTCATTATGACACTTTTTCTACCTTCTCACCCCGCACGTCTTTCCTTTATTTATCATATTTTTTTTTCCAGTTTTTAATACAATAGAAGACAACTAATATCAGAAGAGAAAAGGTTTAAAGTATGAAGGAGGTAGATTGTCTCCTCTGGTGGGCGGCCATGGCTTTAATAATCTTCGGGAGGTGGCTTTTGATCTTCTGTATTTTCATTAACTTGTAATTAGGACTTGATTTTGGTTCCCTTTCTTTTCGGGGATGAGAATATCTCCTCTCTACATCAGTCGGGTCCACAGCCGCCTCGCTCCTCCAGCCTGCACTATTGGATTAGAGTTCTTCACTCCTGGGAGGTTTGGGGAAGGGCTGAGCGATCGGATCCATTATCTGCACTTCAATTAGATGGAGAAACAGTTTGTAATAAAAAGGCGAAAGTCGAGATCACGTTCCAGAGCGATCACATTACCTGCAATACGTCCCCTGAGCTGTCACAGAAGGAAAACACAGTCACTTATGTCCTACTTGTAAGGAAATATCCGATACGTTATTAAAAAAAAGGCTTTGGGCATTAAATCTTGCACCTAAAATATATGGTTATGGGTTGTTTTTTTTTTCTAAGAATCTAATTTCGTTACAGTGAATCTGCAACTTTTCTCATGTTGGTTTATGTCCACTATTTATATTAATATATATGTAACTGTTTATAATATCCATTATAGACATGTGTCTAAGTGATACAATTCTGACTATCTGCAGCCACCACTAGGGGGAGCTCCCTGTATACAGAAATACATGATAAGATCCTGTCTGCAGCCACCACTAGGGGGAGCTCCCTGTATACAGAGATACATGATAAGATCCTGTCTGCAGCCACAACTAGGGGGAGCTCCCTGTATATAGAGATACATGATAAGATTCTGTCTGCAGTCACAACTAGAGAGAGCCCCCTGTATACAGAGATACATGATAAGATCCTGTCTGCAGCCACCACTAGTGGGAGCTCCCTGTATACAGAAATACATGATAAGATCCTGTCTGCAGCCACCACTAGTGGGAGCTCCCTGTATACAGAAATACATGATAAGATCCTGTCTGCAGCCACCACTAGGGGGAGCTCCCTGTATATAGAGATACATGATAAGATTCTGTCTGCAGTCACCACTAGGGAGAGCCCCCTGTATACAGAGATACATGATAAGATCTTGTCTGCAGTCACCACTAGGGGGAGCTCCCTGTATACAGAGATACATGATAAGATCCTGTCTGCAGCCACCACTAGGGGGAGCTCCCTGTATACAGAGATACATGATAAGATCCTGTCTGTAGCCACCACTAGGGGGAGCTCCCTGTATATAGAGATACATGATAAGATTCTGTCTGCAGCCACCACTAGTGGGAGCTCCCTATATACAGAGATACATGATAAGATTCTGTCTGCAGCCACCACTAGTGGGAGCTCCCTATATACAGAGATACATGATAAGATTCTGTCTGCAGCCACCACTAGGGGGAGCTCCCTGTATACAGAAATACATGATAAGATCCTGTCTGCAGCCACCACTAGGGGGAGCTCCCTGTATACAGAGATACATGATAAGATCCTGTCTGCAGCCACCACTAGGGGGAGCTCCCTGTATATAGAGATACATGATAAGATTCTGTCTGCAGTCACCACTAGGGAGAGCCCCCTGTATACAGAGATACATGATAAGATCCTGTCTGCAGTCACCACTAGGGGGAGCTCCCTGTATACAGAGATACATGATAAGATCCTGTCTGCAGCCACCACTAGGGGGAGCTCCCTGTATACAGAAATACATGATAAGATCCTGTCTGCAGCCACCACTAGGGGGAGCTCCCTGTATACAGAGATACATGATAAGATCCTGTCTGTAGCCACCACTAGGGGGAGCTCCCTGTATACAGAGATACATGATAAGATCCTGTCTGCAGCCACAACTAGTGGGAGCTCCCTGTTTACAGAAATACATGATAAGATCCTGTCTGCAGCCACCACTAGGGGGAGCTCCCTGTATACAAAGATACATAATAAGATCCTGTCTGCAGTCAACACTAGGGGGAGCTCCCTGTATACAGAGATACATGATAAGATTCTGTCTGCAGTCACCACTAGGGGGAGCTCCCTGTATACAGAGATACATGATCAGATACTGTCTGCAGTCACCACTAGGGGGAGCTCCCTGTATACAGAGATACATGATAAGATACTGTCTGCAGTCACCACTAGGGGGAGCTCCCTGTATACAGAGATACATGATAAGATCCTGTCTGTAGCCACTACTAGGGGGAGCTCCCTGTATACAGAGATACATGATAAGATCCTGTCTGCAGTCACCACTAGGGGGAGCTCCCTGTATACAGAGATACATGATAAGATTCTGTCTGCAGTCACCACTAGGGGGAGCTCCCTGTATACAGAGATACATGATAAGATTCTATCTGCAGCCATCACTAGGGGGAGCTCCCTGTATACAAAGATACAGGATAAGATTCTATCTGCAGCCACCACTAGGGGCAGCTCCCTGTATACAGAGATACATGATAAGATTCTATCTGCAGCCACCACTAGGGGGAGCTCCCTGTATACAAAGATACATGATAAGATTCTATCTGCAGCCACCACTAGGGGGAGCTCCCTGTATACAAAGATACATGATAAGATCCAATCTGCAGCCATCACTAGGGGGAGCTCCCTGTATACAGAGATACATGATAAGATTCTGTCTGCAGACACCACTAGGGGGAGCTCCCTGTATACAGAGATACATGATAAGATTCTGTCTCCAGACACCACTAGGGGGAGCTCCCTGTATACAGAGATACATGATAAGATTCTATCTGCAGCCATCACTAGGGGGAGCTCCCTGTATACAAAGATACAGGATAAGATTCTATCTGCAGCCACCACTAGGGGGAGCTCCCTGTATACAGAGATACATGATAAGATTCTATCTGCAGCCACCACTAGGGGGAGCTCCCTGTATACAAAGATACATGATAAGATTCAATCTGCAGCCATCACTAGGAGGAGCTCCCTGTATACAGAGACACATGATAAGATTCTGTCTGCAGACACCACTAGGGGGAGCTCCCTGTATACAGAGATACATGATAAGATCCTGTCTGCAGCCATCACTAGGGGGAGCTCTCTGTATACAAAGATACATGATAAGATCCTGTCTGCAGCCACCACTAGGGGGAGCTCCCTGTATACAGAGATACATGATAAGATCCTGTCTGCAGCCACCACTAGGAGGAGCTCCCTGTATACAGAGATACATGATAAGATTCTATCTGCAGCCACCACTAGGGGGAGCTCCCTGTATACAAACATACATGATAAGATTCTGTCTGTAGCCACCACTAGGGGGAGCTCCCTGTATACAGAGATGCATGATAAGATCCTGTCTGCAGCCACCACTAGGGGGAGCTCCCTGTATACAGAGATACATGATAAGATTCTGTCTTTAGACACCACTAGGGGGAGCTCCCTGTATACAGAAATACATGATATGATCCTGTCTGCAGCCACAACTAGGGGGAGCTCCCTGTATACAGAGAGACATGATAAGATTCTGTCTGCAGTCACCACTAGGAGGAGCTCCCAGTATACAGAGATACATGATAAGATTCTGTCTGCAGCCTCCACTAGGAGGAGCTCCCTGTATACAGAGATACATGATAAGATCCTGTCTGCAGTCACCACTAGGGGGAGCTCCCTGTATACAGAGATACAGGATAAGAACCTGTCTGCAGTCACCACTAGGGGGAGCTCCCTGTATACAGAGATACATGATAAGATCCTGTCTGCAGCCACCACTAGGGGGAGCTCCCTGTATACAGACATACATGATAAGATCCTGTCTGCAGCCACCACGAGGAGGAGCTCCCTGTATACAGAGATACATGATAAGATCCTGTCTGCAGCCACCACTAGGGGGAGCTCCCTGTATATAGAGATACATAATAAGATCTTGTCTGCAGCCACCATTATGGGGAGCTACCTGTATACAGAGATAGATGATAAGATTCTGATTTCAGCCACCACTAGGGGGAGCTCCCTGCATACAGAGATACATGATAAGATCCTGTCTGCAGTCACCACTAGGAGGAGCTCCCTGTATACAGAGATACATGATAAGATTCTGTCTGCAGCCTCCACTAGGAGTAGCTCCCTGTATACAGAGATACATGATAAGATCCTGTCTGCAGTCACCACTAGGGGGAGCTCACTGTATACAGAGATTCATGATAAGATCCTGTCTGCAGCCACCACTAGGGGGAGCTCTCTATATACAGAGATACATGATAAGATCCTGTCTGCAGCCACCACTAGGGGGAGCTCCCTGCATAGAGAGATACATGATAAGATCCTGTCTGCAGCCACCACTAGGAGGAGCTCCCTGTATACAGAGATACATGATAAGATTCTGTCTGCAGCCACCACTAGGGGAAGCTCCCTGTATACAGAGATACATGATAAGATCCTGTCTGCAGCCACCACTAGGGGGAGCTCCCTGTATATAGAGATACATGATAAGATCCTGTCTGCAGCCACCACTAGGGGGAGCTCCCTGTATACAGAGATACATGATAAGATTCTGTCTGCAGCCACCACTAGGGGAAGCTCCCTGTATACAGAGATACATGATAAGATCCTGTCTGCAGCCACCACTAGGGGGAGCTCCCTGTATATAGAGATACATGATAAGATTCTGTCTGCAGCCACCACTAGGGGGAGCTCCCTGTCTATAGAGATACAGGATAAGATTCTGTCTGCAGCCACCACTAGGGGGTGCTCCCTGTATACAGAGATCCATGATAAGATCCTGTCTGCAGCCACCACTAGGGGGAGCTCCCTGTATACTGAGATACATGATAAGATCCTGTCTGCAGCCACCATCAGGGGGAGCTCCCTGTATACAGAGATACATGGTAAGATTCTGTCTGCAGCCACCACTAGGGGGAGCTCCCTGTATACAGAGATACATGATAAGATCCTGTCTGCAGCTACCACTAGGGGGAGCTCCCTGTATACAGAGATACATGATAAGATCCTGTCTGCAGTCACCACGAGGGGGAGCTCCCTGTATACAAAGATACATGATAAGATCCTGTCTGCAGTCACCACTAGGGGGAGCTCCCTGTATACAGAGATACATGATAAGATCCTGTCTGCAGCCACAACTAGGGGGAGCTCCCTGTATACAGAGATACAAGATAAGATTCTGTCTGCAGCCACCACTAGGGGGAGCGCCCTGTATACAAATATACATGTTAAGATCCTGTCTGCAGCCACCACTAGGGGGAGATCCCTGTATACAGAGATACAAGATAAGATTCTGTCTGCAGCCACCACTAGGGGGAGCGCCCTGTATACAAATATACATGTTAAGATCCTGTCTGCAGCCACCACTAGGGGGAGCTCCCTATATACAGAGATACATGATAAGATTCTGTCTGCAGCCACCACTATGGGGAGCTCACTGTATACAGAGATACATGATAAGATCCTGTCTGCAGCCTCCACTAGGGGGAGATCCCTGTATACAGAGATACAAGATAAGATTCTGTCTGCAGCCACCACTAGGGGGAGCGCCATGTATACAAATATACATGTTAAGATCCTGTCTGCAGCCACCACTAGGGGGAGCTCCCTATATACAGAGATACATGATAAGATTCTGTCTGCAGCCACCACTAGGGGGAGCTCACTGTATACAGAGATACATGATAAGATCCTGTCTGCAGCCACCACTAGGGGGAGTTCCCTGTATACAGAGATACATGATAAGATCCTATCTGCAGCCACCACTAGGGGGAGCTCCCTGTATACAGAGATACATGATAAGATCCTGTCTGCAGCCACCACTAGGGGGAGCTCCCTGTATACAGCGATACATGATAAGATTCTGTCTGCAGCCACCACTAGGGGGAGCTCCCTGTATACAGAGATACATGATAAGATCCTGTCTGTAGCCACCACTAGGGGGAGCTCCTTGTATGCAGAGAAACATGATAAGATCCTGTCTGCAGCCATCACTAGGGGGAGCTCCCTGTATACAGAGATACATGATAAGATCCTGTCTGCTGCCTCCAATAGGGGGAGCTCCCTGTATATATAGAGATACATGATAAGATTCTGTCTGCAGCCACCACTAGGGGGAGCTCCCTGTATACAGAGATACATGATAAGATCCTGTCTGCAGTCACCACTAGGGGGAGCTCCCTGTATACAGAGAAACATGATAAGATCCTGTCTGCAGCCACCACTAGGGGGAGCTCCCTGTATGCAGAGATACATGATAAGATCCTGTCTGCTGCCACCACTAGGGGGAGCTCCCTGTATACAGAGATACATGATAAGATTCTGTCTGCAGTCACCACTAGGGGGAGCTCCCTGTATACAGAGATACATGATAAGATCCTGTCTGCAGTCACCACTAGGGGGAGCTCCCTGTATACAGAGATACATGATAAAATTCTGTCTGCAGCCACCACTAGGGGGAGCTCCCTGCATAGAGAGATACATGATAAGATCCTGTCTGCAGCCACCACTAGGAGGAGCTCCCTGTATACAGAGATACATGATAAGATTCTGTCTGCAGCCACCACTAGGGGAAGCTCCCTGTATACAGAGATACATGATAAGATCCTGTCTGCAGCCACCACTAGGGGGAGCTCCCTGTATATAGAGATACATGATAAGATCCTGTCTGCAGCCACCACTAAGGGGAGCTCCCTGTATACAGAGATACATGATAAGATTCTGTCTGCAGCCACCACTAGGGGAAGCTCCCTGTATACAGAGATACATGATAAGATCCTGTCTGCAGCCACCACTAGGGGGAGCTCCCTGTATATAGAGATACATGATAAGATTTTGTCTGCAGCCACCACTAGGGGGAGCTCCCTGTATATAGAGATACAGGATAAGATTCTGTCTGCAGCCACCACTAGGGGGTGCTCCCTGTATACAGAGATCCATGATAAGATCCTGTCTGCAGCCACCACTAGGGGGAGCTCCCTGTATACTGAGATACATGATAAGATCCTGTCTGCAGCCACCATCAGGGGGAGCTCCCTGTATACAGAGATACATGGTAAGATTCTGTCTGCAGCCACCACTAGGGGGAGCTCCCTGTATACAGAGATACATGATAAGATCCTGTCTGCAGCTACCACTAGGGGGAGCTCCCTGTATACAGAGATACATGATAAGATCCTGTCTGCAGTCACCACGAGGGGGAGCTCCCTGTATACAAAGATACATGATAAGATCCTGTCTGCAGTCACCACTAGGGGGAGCTCCCTGTATACAGAGATACATGATAAGATCCTGTCTGCAGCCACAACTAGGGGGAGCTCCCTGTATACAGAGATACAAGATAAGATTCTGTCTGCAGCCACCACTAGGGGGAGCGCCCTGTATACAAATATACATGTTAAGATCCTGTCTGCAGCAACCACTAGGGGGAGATCCCTGTATACAGAGATACAAGATAAGATTCTGTCTGCAGCCACCACTAGGGGGAGCGCCCTGTATACAAATATACATGTTAAGATCCTGTCTGCAGCCACCACTAGGGGGAGCTCCCTATATACAGAGATACATGATAAGATTCTGTCTGCAGCCACCACTATGGGGAGCTCACTGTATACAGAGATACATGATAAGATCCTGTCTGCAGCCTCCACTAGGGGGAGATCCCTGTATACAGAGATACAAGATAAGATTCTGTCTGCAGCCACCACTAGGGGGAGCGCCATGTATACAAATATACATGTTAAGATCCTGTCTGCAGCCACCACTAGGGGGAGCTCCCTATATACAGAGATACATGATAAGATTCTGTCTGCAGCCACCACTAGGGGGAGCTCACTGTATACAGAGATACATGATAAGATCCTGTCTGCAGCCACCACTAGGGGGAGTTCCCTGTATACAGAGATACATGATAAGATCCTATCTGCAGCCACCACTAGGGGAGCTCCCTGTATACAAAGATACATGATAAGATCCTATCTGCAGCCACCACTAGGGGGAGCTCCCTGTATACAGAGATACATGATAAGATCCTGTCTGCAGCCACCACTAGGGGGAGCTCCCTGTATACAGCGATACATGATAAGATTCTGTCTGCAGCCACCACTAGGGGGAGCTCCCTGTATACAGAGATACATGATAAGATCCTGTCTGCAGCCACCACTAGGGGGAGCTCCTTGTATGCAGAGAAACATGATAAGATCCTGTCTGCAGCCATCACTAGGGGGAGCTCCCTGTATACAGAGATACATGATAAGATCCTGTCTGCTGCCTCCACTAGGGGGAGCTCCCTGTATATATAGAGATACATGATAAGATTCTGTCTGCAGCCACCACTAGGGGGAGCTCCCTGTATACAGAGATACATGATAAGATCCTGTCTGCAGTCACCACTAGGGGGAGCTCCCTGTATACAGAGAAACATGATAAGATCCTGTCTGCAGCCACCACTAGGGGGAGCTCCCTGTATGCAGAGATACATGATAAGATCCTGTCTGCTGCCACCACTAGGGGGAGCTCCCTGTATACAGAGATACATGATAAGATTCTGTCTGCAGTCACCACTAGGGGGAGCTCCCTGTATACAGAGATACATGATAAGATCCTGTCTGCAGTCACCACTAGGGGGAGCTCCCTGTATACAGAGATACATGATAAGATTCTGTCTGCAGCCACCACTAAGGGGAGCTCCCTGTATACAGAGATACATGATAAGATCCTGTCTGCAGCCACCACTAGGAGGAGCTCCCTGTATACAGAGATACATGATAAGATCCTGTCTGCAGCCACCACTAGGGGGAGCTCCCTGTATACAGAGATACATGATAAGATCCTGTCTGCAGCCACCACTAGGGGGAGCTCCCTGTATACAGAGATACTTGATAAGATTCTGTCTTCAGTCACCACTAGGGGGAGCTCCCTGTATACAGAGATACATGATAAGATTCTGTCTGCAGCCACCACTAGGGGGAGCTCCCTTTATACAGAGATACATGATAAGATTCTGTCTGCAGTCACCACTAGGGGGAGCTCCCTGTATACAGAGATACATGATAAGATTCTGTCTTCAGTCACCACTAGGGGGAGCTCCCTGTATACAGAGATACATGATAAGATCCTGTTTGCAGACACCACTAGGGGAAGCTCCCTGTATACTGAGATACATGATAAGATCCTGTCTGCAGCCACCACTAGGGGGAGCTCCCTGTATACAGAGATACATGATAAGATCCTGTCTGCAGTCACCACTAGGGGGAGCTCCCTGTATGCAGAGATACGTGATAAGATTCTGTCTGCAGCCACCACTAGGGGGAGCTCCCTGTATACAGAGATACATGATAAGATCCTGTCTGCAGTCACCACTAGGGGGAGCTCCCTGTATACAGAGATACATGATAAGATCCTGTATGCAGCCACCTCTAGGGGGAGCTGCCTGTATACAGAGATACATGATAAGATCCTGTCTGCAGTCACCACTAGGGGGAGCTCCCTATATACAGAGATACATGATAAGATTCTGTCTGCAATCACCACTAGGGGGAGCTCCCTGCATACAGACATACATGATAAGATCTTGTCTGCAGTCACCACTAGGGGGAGCTCCCTGCATACAGGGATCAATGGTACGATTAGGGCTGAGCTCCCTCTAGTGGTGGCTGCTTGCTGTCAGAATTTTTTTTAATTGTATGTTGTTACAAGAAATTTGCAGATTTAGCAAAAATAAAATAAAAACACACTATAAAAAAGATCACTACTATAAATGTTACCCTTTATGACAAGAGTTAGAGTTACAAGGAATGAGCTTTCTGCGCTCTCCATGTGTAATGCTAGGCGATATACACAAACATGAGGCAGGAATAAAGGAACATTCTGCATTGAGATGTATGAGACCGCTACATTGTATCAGTGCTTAGCTGAAGATGGTCTAGACTGGGAGCCGAAGTAACAAAACCTCAGCTGTTACAAATACTATGTCAGGACGAGAGAACACAGTTTACAATTAATGAAAGCTACAGAGATGGTAAAGATGGTGCCTGCTGCAGAAGTCAGAATATTATGGGGGATTTTAGAACGGGGTCAGCAGCCATTAGATGATTCCCCTCAATACGTTTTTTTTAAACTAGTTTTCCTGATATTTAAAAACTATTTCTCACCTTTGGTTTTTATTTTTGGGCGGAGATCCTATCACTTTTTTTAATTTGACACCACGGTGATATCCCTGAATCCTGACAATGAATTCAATCACTCAACGTCTCCATTATTACCAGGAATCCACCAATGCCGCCATAAAACCTCATCCTAAGCTCGCCAAGGACTGGAGGCCGGACACGTCGGGCGGGCGAGCCATGGATCATCTTCATACAGAAGCAGACAGATACCTGACCTGATTGTCTGAGCGATCCGCATCCGAGGCCGGAGGAGCAGAATGTCTGAGCGATCCGCATCCGAGGCCGGAGGAGCAGAATGTCTGAGCGATCCGCATCCGAGGCCGGAGGAGCAGAATGTCTGAGCGATCCGCATCCGAGGCCGGAGGAGCAGAATGTCTGAGCGATCCGCATCCGAGGCCGGAGGAGCAGAATGTCTGAGCGATCCGCATCCGAGGCCGGAGGAGCAGAATGTCTGAGCGATCCGCATCTGAGGCCGGAGGAGCAGACTGTCTGAGCGATCCGCATCCGAGGCCGGAGGAGCAGAATGTCTGAGCGATCCGCATCCGAGGCCGGAGGCGCAGAATGTCTGAGCGATCCGCATCCGAGGCCGGAGGAGCAGAATGTCTGAGCGATCCGCATCCGAGGCCGGAGGAGCAGAATGTCTGAGCGATCCGCATCCGAGGCCGGAGGAGCAGAATGTCTGAGCGATCCGCATCCGAGGCCGGAGGAGCAGAATGTCTGAGCGATCCGCATCCGAGGCCGGAGGAGCAGAATGTCTGAGCGATCCGCATCCGAGGCCGGAGAAGCAGAATGTGTGACAGATCACTTATGGGGTTTATATGAGGTCAGAGAACGGGGCAAAAACACAGAAAACTAAACTCTCCTGACGACTGTAAATATTTTTCCTCCTGGGACTGGAGAGCATTTTTTATTTTCCTCCCAAAATACCCAGATTTGGTGAATATTTGCATAAATCCAGATTGCAGGATTATTGCCATCTTACACTATATTGCAAACATTCCCAGATCACATTATTTGGGAGAAATATATCAGAATTTGTTGCAGAGGAAATTGCAGTAGTTCCTCATGGCAACCAATCCGATTCCTTATCTCTCATTTTCCAGAAGTCCTTTAATAAATAAATAAATAAATAAATAAAATCAGCGATCTGATTGGCTGCACCACATTTGATACATTTTGTCCATTATCTGAGAAATGTTATTTTTGCAGAACTCTTCTGTCTTTGTAGTTTGCTACAAGTTATCAGTGCAGGTAAATGTATCAGTCTGGAGTCCAAGAGAGATTTGTCCAGTCTTTGTTAAAGTGTAGCAGACCCTCAACTCTGAGAAGTATCAGCATTATAGTAGGTGCTTCATTCCCACTGCCAGAACTGATACTTTTCATATTTATTTTTATCACAGAATTCGTTAGGAATATGGCAATGTAGTTGTTTTTCTATTTATTTCTATTGCATATATAGTGCCGTCATATTCCGCAGAGTTGTACAGAGCTGCTATTACACATGGTATATCACTGGCTGCTGGCCCCATAGCATGAGCCCTACTTCCCCAGCAGGGCCCATTGTGCTCTATGGAGGATCATCTAATGGTGAATAGACGCCAGGGTCTGAAAGGCGGCAGCTCGCTCCAAATGAAAGCTTCCACTCACTTTCCTTCAATCACAGAATTGCTCGCAGGCAGAAAAGAGACAGATGTCTTCTAGAAATCCTCCAGTGCAAATCTAAAATAAAGACCCAAAAAAGATAAAGAAAAGAGGGAGAAGGAGAAGAGATGAATGGCAGGAGCGAAGTCATGGAGGAAAGAGCGGCGGAAGCATAGATGAAACAGTACAGAGGAGACACACAGAGAAGAGTGACAGATCAGGAGTGACAGAGGAAACGCATAACGAAGATAATGAGAGTGGAAAACAGGGGCAGTGAGGGGAGATCAAAACTTAGAGGATGATGGGGGGGCATAGAGATTCACAGAAATAACACATTATTCACTACCACTCCTATAGGGTAAAGTTACTATGGAAAACTGATGGAAAGAAAAATGTATATATGTATACAGAATATTATCTGAGAGCTCTGAGACATTACTACACAGCGCTGGATTATTATCTCAGGCCCTGATACATTACTACATAGCACTGGATCATTATCTCAGAGCTCTGATACATTACTACATAGCACTGGATCATTATCTCAGAGTTCTGATACATTACTACATAGCACTGGATCATTATCTCAGAGCCCTGATACATTACTACATAGCACTGGATCATTATCTCAGAGCTCTGATACATTACTACATAGAGATCGATCATTATCTCAGTGCCCTGATACATTACTACATAGCACTGGATCATTATCTCAGAGTTCTGATACATTACTACATAGCACTGGATCATTATCTCAGAGTTCTGATACATTACTACATAGCACTGGATCATTATCTCAGAGCTCTGATACATTACTACATAGCACTGGATTATTATCTCAGAGCCCTGATACATTACTACATAGCACTGGATAATTATCTCAGAGCTCTGATACATTACTACATAGCACTGGATCATTATCTCAGAGCCCTGATACATTACTACATAGCACTGGATCACTATCTCAGAGCCCTGATACATTACTACATAGCACTGGATTATTATCTCAAAGCTCTGATACATTACTACATAGCACTGGATCATTATCTCAGAGCTCTGATACATTACTACATAGCACTGGATCATTATCTCAGAGTTCTGATACATTACTACATAGCACTGGATCATTATCTCAGAGCTCTGATACATTACTACATAGCACTGGATCATTATCTCAGAGTTCTGATACATTACTACAAAGCACTGGATTATTATCTCAGGCCCTGGTAAATTAATTTATAACATTCAATTATTATCTCAGAGCTCTGAGACATTATTACATAGCGCTCGATCATTATCTCAGAGCTCTGATACATTACTACATAGCACTGGATCATTATCTCAGAGTTCTGATACATTACTACATAGCACTGGATCATTATCTCAGAGCTCTGATACATTACTACATAGCACTGGATCATTATCTCAGAGTTCTGATACATTACTACATAGCACTGGATCATTATCTCAGAGCTCTGATACATTACTACATAGCACTGGATCATTATCTCAGAGCCCTGATACATTAATACATAGCACTGGATCATTATCTCAGAGCCCTGATACATTAATACATAGCACTGGATTATTATCTCAGGCCCTGGTAAATTAATTTATAACATTCAATTATTATCTCAGAGCTCTGAGACATTATTACATAGCGCTCGATCATTATCTCAGAGCCCTGATACATTACTACATAGAACTGGATCATTATCTCAGAGTTCTGATACATTACTACATAGCACTGGATCATTATCTCAGAGCTCTGATACATTACTACATAGCACTGGATCATTATCTCAGAGCCCTGATACATTAATACATAGCACTGGATCATTATCTCAGAGCCCTGATACATTACTACATAGCACTGGATTATTATCTCAGAGCTCTGATACATTACTACATAGCACTGGATCATTATCTCAGAGTTCTGATACATTACTACATAGAACTGGATCATTATCTCAGAGTTCTGATACATTACTACATAGCACTGGATCATTATCTCAGAGCTCTGATACATTACTACATAGCACTGGATCATTATCTCAGAGTTCTGATACATTACTACATAGCACTGGATCATTACCTCAGAGTTCTGATACATTACTACATAGCACTGGATCATTATCTCAGAGCTCTGATACATTACTACATAGCACTGGATCATTATCTCAGAGTTCTGATACATTACTACATAGCACTGGATCATTATCTCAGAGCTCTGATACATTACTACATAGCACTGGATCATTATCTCAGAGCCCTGATACATTAATACATAGCACTGGATCATTATCTCAGAGCCCTGATACATTAATACATAGCACTGGATTATTATCTCAGGCCCTGGTAAATTAATTTATAACATTCAATTATTATCTCAGAGCTCTGAGACATTATTACATAGCGCTCGATCATTATCTCAGAGCCCTGATACATTACTACATAGCACTGGATCATTATCTCAGAGTTCTGATACATTACTACATAGCACTGGATCATTATCTCAGAGTTCTGATACATTACTACATAGCACTGGATCATTACCTCAGAGTTCTGATACATTACTACATAGCACTGGATCATTATCTCAGAGCCCTGATACATTACTACATAGCACTGGATCATTATCTCAGAGCTCTGATACATTACTACATAGCACTGGATCATTATCTCAGAGCTCTGATACATTACTACATAGCACTGGATCATTATCTCAGAGTTCTGATACATTACTACATAGCACTGGATCATTACCTCAGAGTTCTGATACATTACTACATAGCACTGGATCATTATCTCAGAGCCCTGATACATTACTACATAGCACTGGATCATTATCTCAGAGCTCTGATACATTACTACATAGCACTGGATTATTATCTCAGAGCCCTGATACATTACTACATAGCACTGGATCATTACCTCAGAGTTCTGATACATTACTACATAGCGCTGGATCATTATTTCAGAGCTCTGATACATTACTACATAGCACTGGATCATTATCTCAGAACCCTGATACATTACTACATAGCACTGGATCATTATCTCAGAGCCCTGATACATTACTACATAGCACTGGATCATTATCTCAGAGCTCTGATACATTACTACATAGCACTGGATCATTATCTCAGAGCTCTGATACATTACTACATAGCACTGGATCATTATCTCAGAGCTCTGATACATTACTACATAGCACTGGATCATTATCTCAGAGCCCTGATACATTACTACATAGCACTGGATCATTATCTCAGAGTTCTGATACATTACTACATAGCGCTGGATCATTATCTCAGAGTTCTGATACATTACTACATAGCACTGGATCATTATCTCAGAGCCCTGATACATTACTACATAGCACTGGATCATTATCTCAGAGCTCTGATACATTACTACATAGCACTGGATCATTATCTCAGAGCTCTGATACATTACTACATAGCACTGGATTATTATCTCAGAGCTCTGATACATTACTACATAGCACTGGATCATTATCTCAGAGCTCTGATACATTACTACATAGCACTGGATCATTATCTCAGAGCTCTGATACATTACTACATAGCACTGGATTATTATCTCAGAGCCCTGATACATTACTACATAGCACTGGATCATTATCTCAGAGCCCTGATACATTACTACATAGCACTGGATCATTACCTCAGAGTTCTGATACATTACTACATAGCACTGGATCATTATTTCAGAGCTCTGATACATTACTACATAGCACTGGATCATTATCTCAGAACCCTGATACATTACTACATAGCACTGGATCATTATCTCAGAGCCCTGATACATTACTACATAGCACTGGATCATTATCTCAGAGTTTTGATACATTACTACATAGCGCTGGATCATTATCTCAGAGTTCTGATACATTACTACATAGAACTGGATCATTATCTCAGAGCCCTGATACATTACTATATAGCACTGGATCATTATCTCAGAGTTCTGATACATTACTACATAGCACTGGATCATTATCTCAGAGCTCTGATACATTACTACATAGCACTGGATCATTATCTCAGAGCTCTGATACATTACTACATAGCACTGGATCATTATCTCAGAGTTCTGATACATTACTACATAGCACTGGATCATTATCTCAGAGCTCTGATACATTACTACATAGCACTGGATCATTATCTCAGAGCCCTGATACATTACTACATAGCACTGGATCATTATCTCAGAGTTCTGATACATTACTACATAGCACTGGATCATTATCTCAGAGCTCTGATACATTACTACATAGCACTGGATTATTATCTCAGAGCTCTGATACATTACTACATAGCACTGGATTATTATCTCAGAGCTCTGATACATTACTACATAGCACTGGATCATTATCTCAGAGCTCTGATACATTACTACATAGCACTGGATCATTATCTCAGAGCCCTGATACATTACTACATAGCACTGGATCATTATCTCAGAGCTCTGATACATTACTACATAGCACTGGATCATTATCTCATAGCTCTGATACATTACTACATAGCACTGGATCATTATCTCAGAGCTCTGATACATTACTACATAGCACTGGATCATTATCTCAGAGCCCTGATACATTACTACATAGCATTGGATCATTATCTCAGAGTTCTGATACATTACTACATAGCACTGGATCATTATCTCAGAGCCCTGATACATTACTACATAGCACTGGATCATTATCTCAGAGTTCTGATACATTACTACATAGCACTGGATCATTATCTCAGAGCTCTGATACATTACTACATAGCACTGGATCATTATCTCAGAGCTCTGATACATTACTACATAGCACTGGATCATTATCTCAGAGCTCTGATACATTACTATATAGCACTGGATCATTATCTCAGAGTTCTGATACATTGCTACATAGCACTGGATCATTATCTCAGAGTTCTGATACATTACTACATAGCACTGGATCATTATCTCAGAGCCCTGATACATTACTACATAGCACTGGATCATTATCTCAGAGTTCTGATACATTACTACATAGCACTGGATCATTATCTCAGAGCTCTGATACATTACTACATAGCACTGGATCATTATCTCAGAGCTCTGATACATTACTACATAGCACTGGATCATTATCTCAGAGCTCTGATACATTACTATATAGCACTGGATCATTATCTCAGAGTTCTGATACATTGCTACATAGCACTGGATCATTATCTCAGAGTTCTGATACATTACTACATAGCACTGGATCATTATCTCAGAGCTCTGATACATTACTACATAGCACTGGATCATTATCTCAGAGCTCTGATACATTACTACATAGCACTGGATCATTATCTCAGAGCTCTGATACATTACTACATAGCACTGGATCATTATCTCAGAGTTCTGATACATTACTACATAGCACTGGATCATTATCTCAGAGTTCTGATACATTACTACATAGCACTGGATCATTATCTCAGAGCCCTGATACATTACTACATAGCACTGGATCATTATCTCAGAGCTCTGATACATTACTACATAGCACTGGATCATTATCTCAGAGCTCTGATACATTACTACATAGCACTGGATCATTACCTCAGAGTTCTGATACATTACTACATAGCACTGGATCATTATCTCAGAGCTCTGATACATTACTACATAGCACTGGATCATTATCTCAGAGCTCTGATACATTACTACATAGCACTGGATCATTATCTCAGAGCTCTGATACATTACTACATAGCACTGGATCATTATCTAAGAGCTCTGATACATTACTACATAGCACTGGATCATTACCTCAGAGTTCTGATACATTACTACATAGCACTGGATCATTATCTCAGAGTTCTGATACATTACTACATAGCACTGGATCATTATCTCAGAGCCCTGATACATTACTACATAGCACTGGATCATTATCTCAGAGTTCTGATACATTGCTACATAGCACTGGATCATTATCTCAGAGCTCTGATACATTACTACATAGCACTGGATCATTATCTCAGAGTTCTGATACATTACTACATAGCACTGGATCATTATCTCAGAGCTCTGATACATTACTACATAGCACTGGATCATTATCTCAGAGCTCTGATACATTACTACATAGCACTGGATCATTATCTAAGAGCTCTGATACATTACTACATAGCACTGGATCATTATCTCAGAGTTCTGATACATTACTACATAGCACTGGATCATTATCTCAGAGTTCTGATACATTACTACATAGCACTGGATCATTATCTCAGAGCCCTGATACATTACTACATAGCACTGGATCATTATCTCAGAGCTCTGATACATTACTACATAGCACTGGATCATTATCTCAGAGCTCTGATACATTACTACATAGCACTGGATCATTACCTCAGAGTTCTGATACATTACTACATAGCACTGGATCATTATCTCAGAGCTCTGATACATTACTACATAGCACTGGATCATTATCTCAGAGCTCTGATACATTACTACATAGCACTGGATCATTATCTCAGAGCTCTGATACATTACTACATAGCACTGGATCATTATCTAAGAGCTCTGATACATTACTACATAGCACTGGATCATTATCTCAGAGTTCTGATACATTACTACATAGCACTGGATCATTATCTCAGAGCCCTGATACATTACTACATAGCACTGGATCATTATCTCAGAGTTCTGATACATTGCTACATAGCACTGGATCATTATCTCAGAGTTCTGATACATTACTACATAGCACTGGATCATTATCTCAGAGCCCTGATACATTACTACATAGCACTGGATCATTATCTCAGAGTTCTGATACATTACTACATAGCACTGGATCATTATCTCAGAGCTCTGATACATTACTACATAGCACTGGATCATTATCTCAGAGCTCTGATACATTACTACATAGCACTGGATCATTATCTCAGAGCTCTGATACATTACTATATAGCACTGGATCATTATCTCAGAGTTCTGATACATTGCTACATAGCACTGGATCATTATCTCAGAGTTCTGATACATTACTACATAGCACTGGATCATTATCTCAGAGCTCTGATACATTACTACATAGCACTGGATCATTATCTCAGAGCTCTGATACATTACTACATAGCACTGGATCATTATCTCAGAGCTCTGATACATTACTACATAGCACTGGATCATTATCTAAGAGCTCTGATACATTACTACATAGCACTGGATCATTATCTCAGAGTTCTGATACATTACTACATAGCACTGGATCATTATCTCAGAGTTCTGATACATTACTACATAGCACTGGATCATTATCTCAGAGCCCTGATACATTACTACATAGCACTGGATCATTATCTCAGAGCTCTGATACATTACTACATAGCACTGGATCATTATGTCAGAGCTCTGATACATTACTACATAGCACTGGATCATTACCTCAGAGTTCTGATACATTACTACATAGCACTGGATCATTATCTCAGAGCTCTGATACATTACTACATAGCACTGGATCATTATCTCAGAGCTCTGATACATTACTACATAGCACTGGATCATTATCTAAGAGCTCTGATACATTACTATATAGCACTGGATCATTATCTTAGAGTTCTGATACATTGCTACATAGCACTGGATCATTATCTCAGAGTTGAAATGCCAAGAGTGTGCAAAGCAGTCATCAAAGCAAAAGGTGGCTACTTTGAAGAACCTAGAATATAAGACATATTTTCAGTAGTTTCACACTTTTTTGTTAAGTATATAATTCCACATGTGGTAATTCATAGTTTTGATGCCTTCAGTGTGAATGTACAATTTTCATAGTCATGAAAATACAGAAAAATCTTTAAATGAGAAGGTGTGTCCAAACTTTTGGTCTGCACTGTACGTAGAACATGTAAGGGGTGATCTGTAGCCAAACGTGGACACAGCATTAAAAGGATTATCATCAAAGTGAAGCTTCCCCTTTAAGGCGTATCATCCTCTCTGTTCCATTATTACTCCAGCTTTATGGACCTGACACATTGTATATATTTAGATTCTAGAAGAAATGAGTCATCTGCTCCTCCGCATGCACAGAGCGGGGGGCTGTCGAAGCCCCTACACCTGATGGGAAGCCCCTCGCATCCATATCTATTGTGACACGAAGGGCTGGAAATAAAAAATCCCAAAAATAACCTCCCCGAGACGCCAGACACGTCAGCCCCCATTAATAAAGTGAAGGGAGAGCTAATCATTGGGGGGAGAGCGTAGACAGGAGAGTGGATTAGACAGCTGGAACATGAGAGATCGCAGGGGCTAAGTCACTAAGTATTAGCCGAGCTGTCACTGAGGCTGTGACAATCAGGAGAACTAGTCTATGGAGGGGACACGGATCCCACTAATGCTCATTCCCAGCGAGCGCCAGGATGACAGATAGGACGGGTCAGAGCGCTGACATTAGTGCCGGGGGCAACGTCTGACACTGCAGACCCCAAATACAGGATTCATGGTCATAAACTCCGCACAAATCACAGACCTCTATAGGAAACTCTGTGACATGGCTTCTAAGAGAATGTGTTTCTCTTTCTCCACTTATGAGCCTCATCTCTCCCTCCACTGCCACCTAAACTTCTCACTCATTGTTCATTCTGGAATAATACTGATAAAATACATATTGGTCAAAACTAGAATCACTGACAGGTTACTGAAGGATAAGATTACAGCTGCCTATTGAGGGGTATGGAAAACGGAGGCGGAGGAGATGAGAGGGGCTGGAGAGGCGGAAACACAGGTTGTGATCATATCACATCAGAGCGACTGTGCTCATGCTATATAATGTCCTCCATTCTGCGGCTTTATAGTAAGTGTTTATCTTACCAGAGCGCTGGATTCACAGCTACACTGCTCAGTACTAAGGTATAATGTCCTCCAGGTCTGAACAAACGCTGCACAGACTGCAGAGCAGGAATCCTTCATATCTGTGGGGGCTATAGGTGGGAGACGACATAGCAGCTCATCTCCACTATACCAATATGTATAATAGTAACGCTCCAGTACTGATATAACCTCCACACATTACATATGTGACTGATATCAGCCTCTTATAACGCTCCAGCACTGATATAACCTCCAGACATTACATCATATGTGACTGATATCAACTCCTCTTATAACGCTCCAGTACTGATATAACCTCCACACATTACATATGTGACTGATATCAGCCTCTTATAACGCTCCAGCACTGATATAACCTCCAGACATTACATCATATGTGACTGATATCAGCTCCTCTTATAACGCTCCAGTACTGATATAACCTCCAGACATTACATCATATGTGACTGATATCAGCCCCTCTTATAACGCTCCAGTACTGATATAACCTCCAGACATTACACCATATGTGACTGATATCAGCCTCTTATAACGCTCCAGCACTGATATAACCTCCAGACATTACATCATATGTGACTGATATCAGCTCCTCTTATAACGCTCCAGTACTGATATAACCTCCGAACATTACACCATATGTGACTGATATCAGCTCCTCTTATAACGCTCCAGTACTGATATAACCTCCAGACATTACACCATATGTGACTGATATCAGCTCCTCTTATAACGCTCCAGTACTGATATAACCTCCAGACATTACATCATATGTGACTGATATCAGCTCCTCTTATAACGCTCCAGTACTGATATAACCTCCAGACATTACATCATATGTGACTGATATCAGCTCCTCTTATAACGCTCCAGTACTGATATAACCTCCAGACATTACATCATATGTAACTGATATCAGCCCCTCTTATAACGCTCCAGTACTGATATAACCTCCAGACATTACACCATATGTGACTGATATCAGCCTCTTATAACGCTCCAGCACTGATATAACCTCCAGACATTACATCATATGTGACTGATATCAGCTCCTCTTATAATGCTCCAGTACTGATATAACCTCCAGACATTACACCATATGTGACTGATATCAGCCCCTCTTATAACGCTCCAGTACTGATATAACCTCCAGACATTACATCATATGTGACTGATATCAGCCTCTTATAATGCTCCAGTGCTGATATAACCTCCAGACATTACATCATATGTGACTGATATCAGCCCCTCTTATAACGCTCCAGTACTGATATAACCTCCAGACATTACACCATATGTGACTGATATCAGCCCCTCTTATAACGCTCCAGTACTGATATAACCTCCAGACATTACATCATATGTGACTGATATCAGCCTCTTATAACGCTCCAGTACTGATATAACCTCCAGACATTACACCATATGTGACTGATATCAGCTCCTCTTATAACGCTCCAGTACTGATATAACCTCCACACATTACATATGTGACTGATATCAGCCTCTTATAACGCTCCAGTACTGATATATCCTACAGACATTACACCATATGTGACTGATATCAGCCCCTCTTATAACGCTCCAGTACTGATATAACCTCCAGACATTACACCATATGTGACTGATATCAGCCTCTTATAACGCTCCAGTACTGATATAACCTCCAGACATTACACCATATGTGACTGATATCAGCCCCTGTTATAACGCTCCAGTACTGATATAACCTCCAGACATTACACCATATGTGACTGATATCAGCCTCTTATAACGCTCCAGTACTGATATAACCTCCAGACATTACACCATGTGTGACTGATATCAGCTCCTCTTATAACGCTCCAGTACTGATATAACCTCCACACATTACATATGTGACTGATATCAGCCTCTTATAACGCTCCAGTACTGATATAACCTCCAGACATTACACCATATGAGACTGATATCAGCCCCTCTTATAACGCTCCAGTACTGATATAACCTCCAGATATTACATCATATGTGACTGATATCAGCCCCTCTTATAACGCTCCAGGACTGATATAACCTCCAGACATTACATCATATGTGACTGAAATCAGCCCCTCTTATAACGCTCCAGGACTGATATAACCTCCAGACATTACACCATATGTGACTGATATCAGCCTCTTATAACGATCCATTACTGATATAACCTCCAGACATTACATCATATGTGACTGATATCAGCCTCTTATAACGCTCCAGTACTGATATAACCTCCAGACATTACATCATATGTGACTGATATCAGCCCCTCTTATAACGCTCCAGTACTGATATAACCTCCAGATATTACATCATATGTGACTGATATCAGCTCCTCTTATAACGCTCCAGTACTGATAGAACCTCCAGACATTACATATGTGACTGATATCAGCCTCTTATAACGCTCCAGTACTGATATAACCTCCAGACATTACACCATATGGGACTGATATCAGCCTCTTATAACGCTCCAGTACTGATATAACCTCCAGACATTACACCATATGTGACTGATATCAGCCCCTCTTATAAAGCTCCAGTACTGAAAGAACCTCCAGACATTACATCATGTGTGACTGATATCAGCCTCTTATAACGCTCCAGTACTGATATAACCTCCAGACATTACATCATATGTGACTGATATCAACTCCTCTTATAACGCTCCACTACTGATATAACCTCCAGACATTACACCATATGTGACTGATATCAGATCCTCTTATAACGCTCCAGTACTGATATAACCTCCAGACATTACACCATATGTGACTGATATCAGCCTCTTATAACGCTCCAGTACTGACATAACCTCCAGACAATACATATGTGACTGATATCAGCCTCTTATAACGCTCCAGTACTGATATAACCTCCAGACATTACACCATATGTGACTGATATCAGCCCCTCTTATAACGCTCCAGTACTGATATAACCTCCAGACATTACACCATATGGGACTGATATCAGCTCCTCTTATAACGCTCCAGTACTGATATAACCTCCAGACATTACACCATATGTGACTGATATCAGCCCCTCTTATAACGCTCCAGTACTGATATAACCTCCAGACATTACACCATATGTGACTGATATCAGCCCCTCTTACAACGCTCCAGTACTGATATAACCTCCAGACATTACATCATATGTGACTGATATCAGCCTCTTATAACGCTCCAGTACTGATATAACCTCCAGACATTACACCATATGTGACTGATATCAGCCTCTTATAACGCTCCAGTACTGATATAACCTCCAGACATTACACCATATGTGACTGATATCAGCCTCTTATAACGCTCCAGTACTGATATAACCTCCAGACATTACATCATATGTGACTGATATCAGCCTCTTATAACGCTCCAGTACTGATATAACCTCCAGACATTACACCATATGTGACTGATATCAGCCTCTTATAACGCTCCAGTACTGATATAACCTCCAGACATTACACCATATGTGACTGATATCAGCCCCTCTTATAACGCTCCAGTACTGATATAACCTCCAGACATTACACCATATGTGACTGATATCAGCCGCTTATCACGCTCCAGTACTGATATAACCTCCAGATATTACACCATATGTGACTGATATCAGCCTCTTATAACGCTCCAGTACTGATATAACCTCCAGACATTACACCATATGTGACTGATATCAGCCCCTCTTATAACTCTCCAGTACAGATATAACCTCCAGACATTACACCATATGTGACTGATATCAGCCCCTCTTATAACGCTCCAGTACTGATATAACCTCCAGACATTACACCATATGTGACTGATATCAGCCTCTCTTATAACGCTCCAGTGCTGATATAACCTCCAGACATTACATCATATGTGACTGATATCAGCTCCTCTTATAACGCTCCAGTACTGATATAACCTCCAGACATTACTCCATATGTGACTGATATCAGCCTCTTATAACGCTCCAGTACTGATATAACCTCCAGACATTACATCATATGTGACTGATATCAGCTCTCTTATAACGCTACAGTACTGATATAATCTCCAGACATTACATCATATGTGACTGATATCAGCCCCTCTTATAACGCTCCAGTACTGATATAACCTCCAGACATTACATCATATGTGACTGATATCAGCCTCTTATAACGCTCCAGCACTGATATAACCTCCAGACATTACACCATATGTGACTGATATCAGCCCCTCTTATAACGCTCCAGTACTGATATAACCTCCAGACATTACATCATATGTGACTGATATCAGCCTCTTATAACGCTCCAGTACTGATATAACCTCCAGACATTACATCATATGTGACTGATATCAGCCTCTTATAACGCTCCAGTACTGATATAACCTCCAGACATTACACCATATGTGACTGATATCAGCCTCTTACAACGCTCCAGTACTGATATAACGCTCCAGTACTGATATAACCTCCAGACATTACACCATATGTGACTGATATCAGCCCCTCTTATAACGCTCCAGTACTGATATAACCTCCAGACATTACATCATATGTGACTGATATCAGCCTCTTATAACGCTCCAGTACTGATATAACCTCCAGACATTACACCATATGTGACTGATATCAGCCTCTTATAATGCTCCAGTACTGATATAACCTCCAGACATTACATCATATGTGACTGATATCAGCTCCTCTTATAACGCTCCAGTACTGATATAACCTCCAGACATTACACCATATGTGACTGATATCAGCCTCTTATAACGCTCCAGTACTGATATAACCTCCAGACATTACATCATATGTGACTGATATCAGCCCCTCTTATAACGCTCCAGTACTGATATAACCTCCAGATATTACACCATATGTGACTGATATCAGCCCCTCTTATAACGCTCCAGTACTGATAAAACCTCCAGACATTACACCATATGTGACTGATATCAGCCTCTTATAATGGTCCAGTACTGATATAATCTCCAGACATTACACCATATGTGACTGATATCAGCCCCTCTTATAACGCTCCAGTACTGATATAACCTCCAGACATTACATCATATGTGACTGATATCAGCCCCTCTTATAACGCTCCAGTACTGATATAACCTCCAGACATTACACCATATGTGACTGATATCAGCCTCTTATAACGCTCCAGTACTGATGTAACCTCCAGACATTACACCATATGTGACTGATATCAGCTCCTCTTATAACGCTTCAGTACTGATATAACCTCCAAACATTACATCATATGTGACTGATATCAGCTCCTCTTATAACGCTTCAGTACTGATATAACCTCCAGACATTACACCTTATGTGACTGATATCAGCCTCTTATAACGCTCAAGTACTGATATAACCTCCAGACATTACACCATATGTGACTGATATCAGCCTCTTATAACGCTCCAGTACTGATATAACCTCCAGACATTACATATGTGACTGATATCAGCCCCTCTTATAACGCTCCAGGACTGATATAACCTCCAGACATTACACCATATGTGACTGATATCAGCCTCTTATAACGCTCCATTACTGATATAACCTCCAGACATTACATCATATGTGACTGATATCAGCCTCTTATAACGCTCCAGTACTGATATAACCTCCAGACATTACACCATATGTGACTGATATCAGCTCCTCTTATAACGCTCCAGTACTGATATATCCTCCAGACATTACACCATATGGGACTGATATCAGTCTCTTATAACGCTCCAGTACTGATATAACCTCCAGACATTACATATGTGACTGATATCAGCCTCTTATAACGCTCCAGTACTGATATAACCTCCAGACATTACACCATATGTGACTGATATCAGCTCCTCTTATAACGCTCCAGTACTGATATATCCTCCAGACATTACACCATATGGGACTGATATCAGTCTCTTATAACGCTCCAGTACTGATATAACCTCCAGACATTACATATGTGACTGATATCAGCCTCTTATAACGCTCCAGTACTGATATAACCTCCAGACATTACATCATATGTGACTGATATCAGCCTCTTATAACGTTCCAGTACTGATATAACCTCCAGACATTACACCATATGTGACTGATATCAGCCCCTCTTATAAAGCTCCAGTACTGATATAACCTCCAGACATTACATCATGTGTGACTGATATCAGCCTCTTATAACGCTCCAGTACTGATATAACCTCCAGACATTACATCATATGTGACTGATATCAACTCCTCTTATAACGCTCCACTACTGATATAACCTCCAGACATTACACCATATGTGACTGATATCAGCTCCTCTTATAACGCTCCAGTACTGATATAACCTCCAGACATTACACCATATGTGACTGATATCAGCCTCTTATAACGCTCCAGTACTGACATAACCTTCAGACATTACATATGTGACTGATATCAGCCTCTTATAACGCTCCAGTACTGATATAACCTCCAGACATTACACCATATGTGACTGATATCAGCCCCTCTTATAACGCTCCAGTACTGATATAACCTCCAGACATTACACCATATGGGACTGATATCAGCTCCTCTTATAACGCTCCAGTACTGATATAACCTCCAGACATTACACCATATGTGACTGATATCAGCCCCTCTTATAACGCTCCAGTACTGATATAACCTCCAGACATTACACCATATGTGACTGATATCAGCCCCTCTTACAACGCTCCAGTACTGATATAACCTCCAGACATTACATCATATGTGATTGATATCAGCCTCTTATAACGCTCCAGTACTGATATAACCTCCAGACATTACACCATATGTGACTGATATCAGCCTCTTATAACGCTCCAGTACTGATATAACCTCCAGACATTACACCATATGTGACTGATATCAGCCTCTTATAACGCTCCAGTACTGATATAACCTCCAGACATTACACCATATGTGACTGATATCAGCCTCTTATAACGCTCCAGTACTGATATAACCTCCAGACATTACACCATATGTGACTGATATCAGCCCCTCTTATAACGCTCCAGTACTGATATAACCTCCAGACATTACACCATATGTGACTGATATCAGCCGCTTATCACGCTCCAGTACTGATATAACCTCCAGATATTACACCATATGTGACTGATATCAGCCTCTTATAACGCTCCAGTACTGATATAACCTCCAGACATTACACCATATGTGACTGATATCAGCCCCTCTTATAACTCTCCAGTACAGATATAACCTCCAGACATTACACCATATGTGACTGATATCAGCCCCTCTTATAACGCTCCAGTACTGATATAACCTCCAGACATTACACCATATGTGACTGATATCAGCCTCTCTTATAACGCTCCAGTACTGATATAACCTCCAGACATTACACCATATGTGACTGATATCAGCCCCTCTTATAACGCTCCAGTACTGATATAACCTCCAGATATTACACCATATGTGACTGATATCAGCCTCTTATAACGCTCCAGTACTGATATAACCTCCAGACATTACACCATATGTGACTGATATCAGCCCCTCTTATAACTCTCCAGTACAGATATAACCTCCAGACATTACACCATATGTGACTGATATCAGCTCCTCTTATAACGCTCCAGTGCTGATATAACCTCCAGACATTACATCATATGTGACTGATATCAGCTCCTCTTATAACGCTCCAGTACTGATATAACCTCCAGACATTACTCCATATGTGACTGATATCAGCCCCTCTTATAACGCTCCAGTACTGATACAACCTCCAGACATTACATCATATGTGACTGATATCAGCCTCTTATAACGCTCCAGTACTGATATAACCTCCAGACATTACACCATATGTGACTGATATCAGCCTCTTATAACGCTCCAGTACTGATATAACCTCCAGACATTACATCATATGTGACTGATATCAGCTCTCTTATAACGCTACAGTACTGATATAATCTCCAGACATTACATCATATGTGACTGATATCAGCCCCTCTTATAACGCTCCAGTACTGATATAACCTCCAGACATTACATCATATGTGACTGATATCAGCCTCTTATAACGCTCCAGCACTGATATAACCTCCAGACATTACACCATATGTGACTGATATCAGCCCCTCTTATAACGCTCCAGTACTGATATAACCTCCAGACATTACATCATATGTGACTGATATCAGCCTCTTATAACGCTCCAGTACTGATATAACCTCCAGACATTACATCATATGTGACTGATATCAGCCTCTTATAACGCTCCAGTACTGATATAACCTCCAGACATTACACCATATGTGACTGATATCAGCCTCTTACAACGCTCCAGTACTGATATAACGCTCCAGTACTGATATAACCTCCAGACATTACATCATATGTGACTGATATCAGCCTCTTATAACGCTCCAGTACTGATATAACCTCCAGACATTACATCATATGTGACTGATATCAGCTCCTCTTATAACGCTCCAGTACTGATATAACCTCCAGACATTACATCATATGTGACTGATATCAGCCTCTTATAACGCTCCAGTACTGATATAACCTCCAGACATTACATCATATGTGACTGATATCAGCTCCTCTTATAACGCTCCAGTACTGATATAACCTCCAGACATTACACCATATGTGACTGATATCAGCCCCTCTTATAACGCTCCAGTACTGATATAACCTCCAGACATTACACCATATGTGACTGATATCAGCTCCTCTTATAACGCTCCAGTACTGATATAACCTCCAGACATTACACCATATGTGACTGATATCAGCCCCTCTTATAACGCTCCAGTACTGATATAACCTCCAGACATTACATCATATGTGACTGATATCAGCTCCTCTTATAACGCTCCAGTACTGATATAACCTCCAGACATTACACCATATGGGACTGATATCAGCCTCTTATAACGCTCCAGTACTGATATAACCTCCAGACATTACACCATATGTGACTGATATCAGCCCCTCTTATAAAGCTCCAGTACTGATATAACCTCCAGACATTACATCATATGTGACTGATATCAACTCCTCTTATAACGCTCCACTACTGATATAACCTCCAGACATTACACCATATGTGACTGATATCAGCTCCTCTTATAACGCTCCAGTACTGATATAACCTCCAGACATTACACCATATGTGACTGATATCAGCCTCTTATAACGCTCCAGTACTGACATAACCTCCAGACATTACATATGTGACTGATATCAGCCTCTTATAACGCTCCAGTACTGATATAACCTCCAGACATTACACCATATGTGACTGATATCAGCCCCTCTTATAACGCTCCAGTACTGATATAACCTCCAGACATTACACCATATGGGACTGATATCAGCTCCTCTTATAACGCTCCAGTACTGATATAACCTCCAGACATTACACCATATGTGACTGATATCAGCCCCTCTTATAACGCTCCAGTACTGATATAACCTCCAGACATTACACCATATGTGACTGATATCAGCCTCTTATAACGCTCCAGTACTGATATAACCTCCAGACATTACATCATATGTGACTGATATCAGCCTCTTATAACGCTCCAGTACTGATATAACCTCCAGACATTACATCATATGTGACTGATATCAGCTCCTCTTATAACGCTCCAGTACTGATATAACCTCCAGACATTACACCATATGTGACTGATATCAGCTCCTCTTATAACGCTCCAGTACTGATATAACCTCCAGACATTACACCATATGTGACTGATATCAGCCCCTCTTATAACGCTCCAGTACTGATATAACCTCCAGACATTACATCATATGTGACTGATATCAGCTCCTCTTATAACGCTCCAGTACTGATATAACCTCCAGACATTACACCATATGGGACTGATATCAGCCTCTTATAACGCTCCAGTACTGATATAACCTCCAGACATTACACCATATGTGACTGATATCAGCCCCTCTTATAAAGCTCCAGTACTGATTTAACCTCCAGACATTACATCATATGTGACTGATATCAGCCCCTCTTATAACGCTCCAGTACTGATATAACCTCCAGACATTACACCATATGTGACTGATATCAACTCCTCTTATAACGCTCCACTACTGATATAACCTCCAGACATTACACCATATGTGACTGATATCAGCTCCTCTTATAACGCTCCAGTACTGATATAACCTCCAGACATTACACCATATGTGACTGATATCAGCCTCTTATAACGCTCCAGTACTGACATAACCTCCAGACATTACATATGTGACTGATATCAGCCTCTTATAACGCTCCAGTACTGATATAACCTCCAGACATTACACCATATGTGACTGATATCAGCCCCTCTTATAACGCTCCAGTACTGATATAACCTCCAGACATTACACCATATGGGACTGATATCAGCTCCTCTTATAACGCTCCAGTACTGATATAACCTCCAGACATTACACCATATGTGACTGATATCAGCCCCTCTTATAACGCTCCAGTACTGATATAACCTCCAGACATTACACCATATGTGACTGATATCAGCCCCTCTTACAACGCTCCAGTACTGATATAACCTCCAGACATTACATCATATGTGACTGATATCAGCCTCTTATAACGCTCCAGTACTGATATAACCTCCAGACATTACACCATATGTGACTGATATCAGCCTCTTATAACGCTCCAGTACTGATATAACCTCCAGACATTACACCATATGTGACTGATATCAGCCTCTTATAACGCTCCAGTACTGATATAACCTCCAGACATTACACCATATGTGACTGATATCAGCCTCTTATAACGCTCCAGTACTGATATAACCTCCAGACATTACACCATATGTGACTGATATCAGCCCCTCTTATAACGCTCCAGTACTGATATAACCTCCAGACATTACACCATATGTGACTGATATCAGCCGCTTATCACGCTCCAGTACTGATATAACCTCCAGATATTACACCATATGTGACTGATATCAGCCTCTTATAACGCTCCAGTACTGATATAACCTCCAGACATTACACCATATGTGACTGATATCAGCCCCTCTTATAACTCTCCAGTACAGATATAACCTCCAGACATTACACCATATGTGACTGATATCAGCTCCTCTTATAACGCTCCAGTGCTGATATAACCTCCAGACATTACATCATATGTGACTGATATCAGCTCCTCTTATAACGCTCCAGTACTGATATAACCTCCAGACATTACTCCATATGTGACTGACATCAGCCCCTCTTATAACGCTCCAGTACTGATACAACCTCCAGACATTACATCATATGTGACTGATATCAGCCTCTTATAACGCTCCAGTACTGATATAACCTCCAGACATTACACCATATGTGACTGATATCAGCCTCTTATAACGCTCCAGTACTGATATAACCTCCAGACATTACATCATATGTGACTGATATCAGCTCTCTTATAACGCTACAGTACTGATATAATCTCCAGACATTACATCATATGTGACTGATATCAGCCCCTCTTATAACGCTCCAGTACTGATATAACCTCCAGACATTACATCATATGTGACTGATATCAGCCTCTTATAACGCTCCAGCACTGATATAACCTCCAGACATTACACCATATGTGACTGATATTAGCCCCTCTTATAACGCTCCAGTACTGATATAACCTCCAGACATTACATCATATGTGACTGATATCAGCCTCTTATAACGCTCCAGTACTGATATAACCTCCAGACATTACATCATATGTGACTGATATCAGCCTCTTATAACGCTCCAGTACTGATATAACCTCCAGACATTACACCATATGTGACTGATATCAGCCTCTTACAACGCTCCAGTACTGATATAACGCTCCAGTACTGATATAACCTCCAGACATTACATCATATGTGACTGATATCAGCCTCTTATAACGCTCCAGTACTGATATAACCTCCAGACATTACATCATATGTGACTGATATCAGCTCCTCTTATAACGCTCCAGTACTGATATAACCTCCAGACATTACATCATATGTGACTGATATCAGCCTCTTATAACGCTCCAGTACTGATATAACCTCCAGACATTACATCATATGTGACTGATATCAGCTCCTCTTATAACGCTCCAGTACTGATATAACCTCCAGACATTACACCATATGTGACTGATATCAGCCCCTCTTATAACGCTCCAGTACTGATATAACCTCCAGACATTACATCATATGTGACTGATATCAGCTCCTCTTATAACGCTCCAGTACTGATATAACCTCCAGACATTACACCATATGTGACTGATATCAGCCTCTTATAATGCTCCAGTACTGATATAATCTCCAGACATTACACCATATGTGACTGATATCAGCCTCTCTTATAACGCTCCAGTACTGATATAACCTCCAGACATTACACCATATGTGACTGATATCAGCCTCTCTTATAACGCTCCAGTACTGATATAACCTCCAGACATTACATATGTGACTGATATCAGCCCCTCTTATAACGCTCCAGTACTGATATAACCTCCAGACATTACACCATATGTGACTGATATCAGCCTCTTATAACGCTCCAGTACTGATATAACCTCCAGACATTACACCATATGTGACTGATATCAGCCCCTCTTATAACACTCCAGTACTGATATAACCTCCAGACATGACACCATATGTGACTGATATCAGCCGCTTATAACGCTCCAGCACTGATATAACCTCCAGACATTACACCATATGTGTCTGATATCAGCCTCTTATAACGCTCCAGTACTGATATAACCTCCAGACATTACACCATATGTGACTGATATCAGCCCCTCTTATAACGCTCCAGTACTGATATAACCTCCAGACATTACATCATATGTGACTGATATCAGCCCCTCTTATAACGCTCCAGTACTGATATAACCTCCAGACATTACATATGTGACTGATATCAGCCCCTCTTATAACGCTCCAGTACTGATATAACCTCCAGACATTATACCATATGTGACTGATATCAGCCCCTCTTATAACGCTCCAGTACTGATATAACCTCCAGACATTACATCATATGTGACTGATATCAGCCTCTTATAACGCTCCAGTACTGATATAACCTCCAGACATTACATCATATGTGACTGATTTCAGCCCCTCTTATAACGCTCCAGTACTGATATAACCTCCAGACATTACATCATATGTGACTGATATCAGCTCCTCTTATAACGCTCCAGTACTGATATAATCTCCAGACATTACATCATATGTGACTGATATCAGCCCCTCTTATAACTCTCCAGTACTGATATAACCTCCAGACATTACACCATATGTGACTGATATCAGCCTCTTATAACGCTCCAGTACTGTTATAACCTCCAGACATTACACCATATGTGACTGATATCAGCCCCTCTTATAACACTCCAGTACTGATATAACCTCCAGACATTACACCATATGTGACTGATATCAGCCGCTTATAACGCTCCAGTACTGATATAACCTCCAGACATTACACCATATGTGTCTGATATCAGCCTCTTATAACGCTCCAGTACTGATATAACCTCCAGACATTACACCATATGTGACTGATATCAGCCTCTTATAATGCTCCAGTACTGATATAGTCTCCAGACATTACACCATATGTGATTGATATCAGCCCCTCTTATAACGCTCCAGTACTGATATAACCTCCAGACATTACATATGTGACTGATATCAGCCCCTCTTATAACGCTCCAGTACTGATATAACCTCCAGACATTACATCATATGTGACTGATATCAGCCCCTCTTATAACGCTCCAGTACTGATATAACCTCCAGACATTACATATGTGACTGATATCAGCCCCTCTTATAACGCTCCAGTACTGATATAACCTCCAGACATTATACCATATGTGACTGATATCAGCCCCTCTTATAACGCTCCAGTACTGATATAACCTCCAGACATTACATATGTGACTGATATCAGCCTCTTATAACGCTCCAGTACTGATATAACCTCCAGACATTACATCATATGTGACTGATTTCAGCCCCTCTTATAACTCTCCAGTACTGATATAACCTCCAGACATTGCATCAAATGTGACTGATATCAGCCTCTTATAACGCTCCAGTACTGATATAACCTCCAGACATTACACCATATGTGACTGATATCAGCCTCTTATAACGCTCCAGTACTGATATAACCTCCAGATATTACACCATATGTGACTGATATCAGCCCCTCTTACAACGCTCCAGTACTGATATAACCTCCAGACATTACATCATATGTGACTGATATCAGCCCCTCTTATAACTCTCCAGTACTGATATAACCTCCAGACATTACACCATATGTGACTGATATCAGCTCCTCTTATAATGCTCCAGTACTGATATAACCTCCAGACATTACACCATATGTGACTGATATCAGCCGCTTATAACTCTCCAGTACTGATATAACCTCCAGACATTACACCATATGTGTCTGATATCAGCCTCTTATAACGCTCCAGTACTGATATAACCTCCAGACATTGCACCATATGTGACTGATATCAGCCCCTCTTATAACGCTCCAGTACTGATATAACCTCCAGACATTACACCATATGTGACTGATATCAGCCTCTTATAACGCTCCAGTACTGATATAACCTCCAGACATTACATCATATGTGACTGATATCAGCCCCTCTTATAACGCTCCAGTACTGATATAACCTCCAGACATTACATCATATATGACTGATATCAGCCTCTTATAACGCTCCAGTACTGATATAACCTCCAGACATTACACCATATGTGACTGATATCAGCCTCTTATAACGCTCCAGTACTGATATAACCTCCAGATATTACACCATATGTGACTGATATCAGCCCCTCTTACAACGCTCCAGTACTGATATAACCTCCAGACATTACATCATATGTGACTGATATCAGCCCCTCTTATAACTCTCCAGTACTGATATAACCTCCAGACATTACACCATATGTGACTGATATCAGCTCCTCTTATAATGCTCCAGTACTGATATAACCTCCAGACATTACACCATATGTGACTGATATCAGCCGCTTATAACGCTCCAGTACTGATATAACCTCCAGACATTACACCATATGTGTCTGATATCAGCCTCTTATAACGCTCCAGTACTGATATAACCTCCAGACATTGCACCATATGTGACTGATATCAGCCCCTCTTATAACGCTCCAGTACTGATATAACCTCCAGACATTACACCATATGTGACTGATATCAGCCTCTTATAACGCTCCAGTACTGATATAACCTCCAGACATTACATCATATGTGACTGATATCAGCCCCTCTTATAACGCTCCAGTACTGATATAACCTCCAGACATTACATCATATATGACTGATATCAGCCCCTCTTATAACGCTCCAGTACTGATATAACCTCCAGACACTACATATGTGACTGATATCAGCCCCTCTTATAACGCTCCAGTACTGATATAACCTCCAGACATTATACCATATGTGACTGATATCAGCCCCTCTTATAACGCTCCAGTACTGATATAACCTCCAGACATTACATATCTGACTGATATCAGCCTCTTATAACGCTCCAGTACTAATATAACCTCCAGACATTATATCATATGTGACTGATATCAGCCTCTTATAACGCTCCAGTACTGATATAACCTCCAGACATTACACCATATGTGACTGATATCAGCCCCTCTTATAACGATCCAGTACTGATATAATCTCCAGACATTACACCATATGTGACTAATATCAGCCCCTCTTATAACACTCCAATACTGATATAACCTCCAGACATTACATCATATGTGACTGATATCAGCCCCTCTTATAACGCTCCAATACTGATATAACCTCCAGACATTACATCATATGTGACTGATATCAGCCTCTTATAACGCTCCAGTACTGATATAACATCCAGACATTACATCATATGTGACTGATTTCAGCCCCTCTTATAACGCTCCAGTACTGATATAACCTCCAGACATTACACCATATGTGACTGATATCAGCCTCTCTTATAACGCTCCAGCACTGATATAACCTCCAGACATTACACCATATGTGACTGATATCAGCTCTTCTTATAACGCTCCAGTACTGATATAACCTCCAGACATTACATCATATGTGACTGATATCAGCTACTCTTATAACGCTCCAGTACTGATATAACCTCCAGACATTACACCATATGTGACTGATATCAGCTCCTCTTATAACGCTCCAGTACTGATATAACCTCCAGACATTACACCATATGTGACTGATATCAGCTCCTCTTATAACGTTCCAGTACTGATATAACCTCCAGACATTACACCATATGTGACTGATATCAGCCTCTTATAACCCTCCAGTACTGATATAACCTCCAGACATTACATCATATGTGACTGATATCAGCCTGTTATAACGCTCCAGTACTGATATAACCTCCAGGCATTACATCATATGTGACTCATATCAGCCTCTTATAATGCTCCAGCACTGATATAACCTCCAGAAATTACATCATATGTGACTGATATCAGCCTTTTATAACACTCCAGTACTGATATAACCTCCAGACATTACACCATATGTGACTGATATCAGCCTCTCTTATAACGCTCCAGTACTGATATAACCTCCAGACATTACACCATATGTGACTGATATCAGCCCCTCTTATAACGCTCCAGTACTTATATAATCTCCAGACATTACACCATATGTGACTGATATCAGCCCCTCTCATAATGGTCCAGTACTGATATAACCTCCAGACATTACACCATATGTGACTGATATCAGCTCCTCTTATAACGCTCCAGTAATGATATAACCTCCAGACATTACACCATATGTGACTGATATCAGCCCCTCTTATAACGCTCCAGTACTGATATAACCTCCAGACGTTACATCATATGTGACTGATATCAGCCTCGTATAACGCTCCAGTACTGATATAACCTCCAGACATTACACCATATGTGACTGATATCAGCCTCTTATAACGCTCCAATACTGATATAACCTCCAGACATTACCTCATATGTGACTGATATCAGCCTCTTATAACGCTCCAGTACTGATATAACCTCAAGACATTACACCATATGTGACTGATATCAGCCTCTTATAACACTCCAGTACTGATATAACCTCCAGACATTACATCATATGTGACTGATATCAGCCTCTTATAACGCTCCAGTACTGATATAACCTCCAGACATTACACCATATGTGACTGATATCAGCCTCTTATAATGCTCCAGTACTGATATAACCTCCAGACATTACACCATATGTGACTGATATCAGCCCCTCTTATAACGCTCCAGTACTGATATAACCTCCAGACATTACACCATATGTGACTGATTTCAGCCCCTCTTATAACGCTCCAGTACTGATATAACCTCCAGACATTACATCATATGTGACTGATATCAGCCCCTCTTATAATGCTCCAGTACTGATATAACCTCCAGACATTACACCATATGTGACTGATATCAGCCTCTTATAACGCTCCAGTACTGATATAACCTCCAGACATTACATCATATGTGACTCATATCAGCCTCTTATAACGCTCCAGTACTGATATAACCTCCAGACATTACATCATATGTGACTGATATCAGCCCCTCTTATAACGCTCCAGTACTGATATAATCTCCAGACATTACACCATATGTGACTGATATCAGCCTCTTATAACGCTCCAGCACTGATATAACCTCCAGACATTACACCATATGTGACTGATATCAGCTCCTCTTATAACGCTCCAGTACTGATATAACCCCCAGACATTACACCATATGTGACTGATATCAGCCTCTCTTATAACGCTCCAGTACTGATATAACCTCCAGACATTACATCATATGTGACTGATATCAGCTCCTCTTATAACGCTCCAGCACTGATATAACCTCCAGACATTACACCATATGTGACTGATATCAGCTCCTCTTATAATGCTCCAGTACTGATATAACCTCCAGACATTACACCATATGTGACTGATATCAGCCTCTTATAACCCTCCAGTACTGATATAACCTCCAGACATTACATCAAATGTGACTGATATCAGCCTGTTATAACGCTCCAGTACTGATATAACCTCCAGGCATTACGTCATATGTGACTGATATCAGCCTCTTATAACGCTCCAGTACTGATATAACCTCCAGACATTACATCATATGTGACTGATATCAGCCTCTTATAACACTCCAGTACTGATATAACCTCCAGACATTACACCATATGTGACTGATATCAGCCTCTCTTATAACGCTCCAGTACTGATATAACCTCCAGACATTACACCATATGTGACTGATATCAGCCTCTTATAACGCTCCAGTACTGATATAACCTCCAGACATTACACCATATGTGACTGATATCAGCCTCTCTTATAACGCTCCAGTACTGATATAACCTCCAGACATTACACCATATGTGACTGATATCAGCCTCTTATAACGCTCCAGTACTGATATAACCTCCAGACATTACACCATATGTGACTGATATCAGCCCCTCTTATAACGCTCCAGTGCTGATATAATCTCCAGACATTACACCATATGTGACTGATATCAGCCCCTCTTATAATGCTACAGTACTGATATAACCTCCAGACATTACACCATATGTTACTGATATCAGCTCCTCTTATAACGCTCCAGTAATGATATAACCTCCAGACATTACAACATATGTGACTGATATCAGCTCCTCTTATAACGCTCCAGTACTGATATAACCTCCAGACATTACATCATATGTGACTGATATCAGCCTCTTATAACGCTCCAGTACTGATATAACCTCCAGACATTACACCATATGTCACTGATATCAGCCTCTTATAACGCTCCAATACTGATATAACCTCCAGACATTACATCATATGTGACTGATATCAACCTCTTATAACGCTCCAGTACTGATATAACCTCCAGACATTACATCATATGTGACTGATATCAGCTCCTCTTATAACGCTCCAGTACTGATATAACCTCCAGACATTACATCATATGTGACTGATATCAGCTACTCTTATAACGCTCCAGCACTGATATAACCTCCAGACATTACACCATATGTGACTGATATCAGCTCCTATTATAACGTTCCAGTACTGATATAACCTCCAGACATTACACCATATGTGACTGATATCAGCTCCTCTTATAACGCTCCAGTACTGATATAACCTCCAGACATTACACCATATGTGACTGATATCAGCCTCTTATAACCCTCCAGTACTGATATAACCTCCAGACATTACATCATATGTGACTGATATCAGCCTGTTATAACGCTCCAGTACTGATATAACCTCCAGGCATTACATCATATGTGACTGATATCAGCCTCTTATAACGCTCCAGTACTGATATAACCTCCAGGCATTACATCATATGTGACTGATATCAGCCTTTTATAACACTCCAGTACTGATATAACCTCCAGACATTACACCATATGTGACTGATATCAGCCCCTCTTATAACGCTCCAGTACTGATATAATCTCCAGACATTACACCATATGTGACTGATATCAGCCCCTCTTATAATGGTCCAGTACTGATATAACCTCCAGACATTACACCATATGTGACTGATATCAGCTCCTCTTATAACGCTCCAGTAATGATATAACAGCCAGACATTACACCATATGTGACTGATAACAGCCCCTCTTATAACGCTCCAGTACTGATATAACCTCCAGACGTTACATCATATGTGACTGATATCAGCCTCGTATAACGCTCCAGTACTGATATAACCTCCAGACATTACACCATATGTGACTGATATCAGCCTCTTATAACGCTCCAATACTGATATAACCTCCAGACATTACATCATATGTGACTGATATCAGCCTCTTATAACGCTCCAGTACTGATATAACCTCCAGACATTACACCATATGTGACTGATATCAGCCTCTTATAACGCTCCAGTACTGATATAACCTCCAGACATTACACCATATGTGACTGATATCAGCCTCTTACAACGCTCCAGTACTGATATAACGCTCCAGTACTGATATAACCTCCAGACATTACATCATATGTGACTGATATCAGCTCCTCTTATAACGCTCCAGTACTGATATAACCTCCAGATATTACATCATATGTGACTGATATCAGCCTCTTATAACGCTCCAGTACTGATATAACCTCCAGACATTACATCATATGTGACTGATATCAGCTCCTCTTATAACGCTCCAGTACTGATATAACCTCCAGACATTACACCATATGTGACTGATATCAGCCCCTCTTATAACGCTCCAGTACTGATATAACCTCCAGACATTACATCATATGTGACTGATATCAGCTCCTCTTATAACGCTCCAGTACTGATATAACCTCCAGACATTACACCATATGTGACTGATATCAGCCTCTTATAATGCTCCAGTACTGATATAACCTCCAGACATTACATCATATGTGACTGATATCAGCTCCTCTTATAACGCTCCAGTACTGATATAACCTCCAGACATTACACCATATGTGACTGATATCAGCCTCTTATAACGCTCCAGTACTGATATAACCTCCAGACATTACATCATATGTGACTGATATCAGCCCCTCTTATAACGCTCCAGTACTGATATAACCTCCAGATATTACACCATATGTGACTGATATCAGCCCCTCTTATAACGCTCCAGTACTGATAAAACCTTCAGACATTACACCATATGTGACTGATATCAGCCTCTTATAATGGTCCAGTACTGATATAATCTCCAGACATTACACCATATGTGACTGATATCAGCTCCTCTTATAACGCTCCAGTACTGATATAACCTCCAGACATTACATCATATGTGACTGATATCAGCCCCTCTTATAACGCTCCAGTACTGATATAACCTCCAGACATTACACCATATGTGACTGATATCAGCCTCTTATAACGCTCCAGTACTGATGTAACCTCCAGACATTACACCATATGTGACTGATATCAGCTCCTCTTATAACGCTTCAGTACTGATATAACCTCCAAACATTACATCATATGTAACTGATATCAGCTCCTCTTATAACGCTTCAGTACTGATATAACCTCCAGACATTACACCTTATGTGACTGATATCAGCCTCTTATAACGCTCCAGTACTGATATAACCTCCAGACATTACACCATATGTGACTGATATCAGCCTCTTATAACGCTCCAGTACTGATATAACCTCCAGACATTACATATGTGACTGATATCAGCCCCTCTTATAACGCTCCAGGACTGATATAACCTCCAGACATTACACCATATGTGACTGATATCAGCCTCTTATAACGCTTCATTACTGATATAACCTCCAGACATTACATCATATGTGACTGATATCAGCCTCTTATAACGCTCCAGTACTGATATAACCTCCAGACATTACACCATATGTGACTGATATCAGCTCCTCTTATAACGCTCCAGTACTGATATATCCTCCAGACATTACACCATATGGGACTGATATCAGTCTCTTATAACCCATCCTGTACTGATATAACCTCCAGACATTACATATGTGACTGATATCAGCCTCTTATAACGCTCCAGTACTGATATAACCTCCAGACATTACACCATATGGGACTGATATCAGCCTCTTATAACGCTCCAGTACTGATATAACCTCCAGACATTACACCATATGTGACTGATATCAGCCCCTCTTATAAAGCTCCAGTACTGATATAACCTCCAGACATTACATCATGCGTGACTGATATCAGCCTCTTATAACGCTCCAGTACTGATATAACCTCCAGACATTACATCATATGTGACTGATATCAACTCCTCTTATAACGCTCCACTACTGATATAACCTCCAGACATTACACCATATATGACTGATATCAGCTCCTCTTATAACGCTCCAGTACTGATATAACCTCCAGACATTACACCATATGTGACTGATATCAGCCTCTTATAACGCTCCAGTACTGACATAACCTCCAGACATTACATATGTGACTGATATCAGCCTCTTATAACGCTCCAGTACTGATATAACCTCCAGACATTACACCATATGTGACTGATATCAGCCCCTCTTATAACGCTCCAGTACTGATATAACCTCCAGACATTACACCATATGGGACTGATATCAGCTCCTCTTATAACGCTCCAGTACTGATATAACCTCCAGACATTACACCATATGTGACTGATATCAGCCCCTCTTATAACGCTCCAGTACTGATATAACCTCCAGACATTACACCATATGTGACTGATATCAGCCCCTCTTACAACGCTCCAGTACTGATATAACCTCCAGACATTACATCATATGTGACTGATATCAGCCTCTTATAACGCTCCAGTACTGATATAACCTCCAGACATTACACCATATGTGACTGATATCAGCCTCTTATAACGCTCCAGTACTGATATAACCTCCAGACATTACACCATATGTGACTGATATCAGCCTCTTATAACGCTCCAGTACTGATATAACCTCCAGACATTACACCATATGTGACTGATATCAGCCTCTTATAACGCTCCAGTACTGATATAACCTCCAGACATTACACCATATGTGACTGATATCAGCCCCTCTTATAACGCTCCAGTACTGATATAACCTCCAGACATTACACCATATGTGACTGATATCAGCCGCTTATCACGCTCCAGTACTGATATAACCTCCAGATATTACACCATATGTGACTGATATCAGCCTCTTATAACGCTCCAGTACTGATATAACCTCCAGACATTACACCATATGTGACTGATATCAGCCCCTCTTATAACTCTCCAGTACAGATATAACCTCCAGACATTACACCATATGTGACTGATATCAGCCTCTCTTATAACGCTCCAGTACTGATATAACCTCCAGACATTACACCATATGTGACTGATATCAGCCCCTCTTATAACGCTCCAGTACTGATATAACCTCCAGATATTACACCATATGTGACTGATATCAGCCTCTTATAACGCTCCAGTACTGATATAACCTCCAGACATTACACCATATGTGACTGATATCAGCCCCTCTTATAACTCTCCAGTACAGATATAACCTCCAGACATTACACCATATGTGACTGATATCAGCTCCTCTTATAACGCTCCAGTGCTGATATAACCTCCAGACATTACATCATATGTGACTGATATCAGCTCCTCTTATAACGCTCCAGTACTGATATAACCTCCAGACATTACTCCATATGTGACTGATATCAGCCCCTCTTCTAACGCTCCAGTACTGATACAACCTCCAGACATTACATCATATGTGACTGATATCAGCCTCTTATAACGCTCCAGTACTGATATAACCTCCAGACATTACACCATATGTGACTGATATCAGCCTCTTATAACGCTCCAGTACTGATATAACCTCCAGACATTACATCATATGTGACTGATATCAGCTCTCTTATAACGCTACAGTACTGATATAATCTCCAGACATTACATCATATGTGACTGATATCAGCCCCTCTTATAACGCTCCAGTACTGATATAACCTCCAGACATTACATCATATGTGACTGATATCAGCCTCTTATAACGCTCCAGCACTGATATAACCTCCAGACATTACACCATATGTGACTGATATCAGCCCCTCTTATAACGCTCCAGTACTGATATAACCTCCAGACATTACATCATATGTGACTGATATCAGCCTCTTATAACGCTCCAGTACTGATATAACCTCCAGACATTACATCATATGTGACTGATATCAGCCTCTTATAACGCTCCAGTACTGATATAACCTCCAGACATTACACCATATGTGACTGATATCAGCCTCTTATAACGCTCCAGTACTGACATAACCTCCAGACATTACATATGTGACTGATATCAGCCTCTTATAACGCTCCAGTACTGATATAACCTCCAGACATTACACCATATGTGACTGATATCAGCCCCTCTTATAACGCTCCAGTACTGATATAACCTCCAGACATTACACCATATGGGACTGATATCAGCTCCTCTTATAACGCTCCAGTACTGATATAACCTCCAGACATTACACCATATGTGACTGATATCAGCCCCTCTTATAACGCTCCAGTACTGATATAACCTCCAGACATTACACCATATGTGACTGATATCAGCCCCTCTTACAACGCTCCAGTACTGATATAACCTCCAGACATTACATCATATGTGACTGATATCAGCCTCTTATAACGCTCCAGTACTGATATAACCTCCAGACATTACACCATATGTGACTGATATCAGCCTCTTATAACGCTCCAGTACTGATATAACCTCCAGACATTACATCATATGTGACTGATATCAGCCCCTCTTATAACGCTCCAGTACTGATATAACCTCCAGATATTACACCATATGTGACTGATATCAGCCCCTCTTATAACGCTCCAGTACTGATAAAACCTTCAGACATTACACCATATGTGACTGATATCAGCCTCTTATAATGGTCCAGTACTGATTTAATCTCCAGACATTACACCATATGTGACTGATATCAGCTCCTCTTATAACGCTCCAGTACTGATATAACCTCCAGACATTACATCATATGTGACTGATATCAGCCCCTCTTATAACGCTCCAGTACTGATATAACCTCCAGACATTACACCATATGTGACTGATATCAGCCTCTTATAACGCTCCAGTACTGATGTAACCTCCAGACATTACACCATATGTGACTGATATCAGCTCCTCTTATAACGCTCCAGTACTGATATAACCTCCAAACATTACATCATATGTAACTGATATCAGCTCCTCTTATAACGCTTCAGTCCTGATATAACCTCCAGACATTACACCTTATGTGACTGATATCAGCCTCTTATAACGCTCCAGTACTGATATAACCTCCAGACATTACACCATATGTGACTGATATCAGCCTCTTATAACGCTCCAGTACTGATATAACCTCCAGACATTACATATGTGACTGATATCAGCCCCTCTTATAACGCTCCAGGACTGATATAACCTCCAGACATTACACCATATGTGACTGATATCAGCCTCTTATAACGCTTCATTACTGATATAACCTCCAGACATTACATCATATGTGACTGATATCAGCCTCTTATAACGCTCCAGTACTGATATAACCTCCAGACATTACACCATATGTGACTGATATCAGCTCCTCTTATAACGCTCCAGTACTGATATATCCTCCAGACATTACACCATATGGGACTGATATCAGTCTCTTATAACGCTCCAGTACTGATATAACCTCCAGACATTACATATGTGACTGATATCAGCCTCTTATAACGCTCCAATACTGATATAACCTCCAGACATTACACCATATGGGACTGATATCAGCCTCTTATAACGCTCCAGTACTGATATAACCTCCAGACATTACACCATATGTGACTGATATCAGCCCCTCTTATAAAGCTCCAGTACTGATATAACCTCCAGACATTACATCATGTGTGACTGATATCAGCCTCTTATAACGCTCCAGTACTGATATAACCTCCAGACATTACATCATATGTGACTGATATCAACTCCTCTTATAACGCTCCACTACTGATATAACCTCCAGACATTACACCATATATGACTGATATCAGCTCCTCTTATAACGCTCCAGTACTGATATAACCTCCAGACATTACACCATATGTGACTGATATCAGCCTCTTATAACGCTCCAGTACTGACATAACCTCCAGACATTACATATGTGACTGATATCAGCCTCTTATAACGCTCCAGTACTGATATAACCTCCAGACATTACACCATATGTGACTGATATCAGCCCCTCTTATAACGCTCCAGTACTGATATAACCTCCAGACATTACACCATATGGGACTGATATCAGCTCCTCTTATAACGCTCCAGTACTGATATAACCTCCAGACATTACACCATATGTGACTGATATCAGCCCCTCTTATAACGCTCCAGTACTGATATAACCTCCAGACATTACACCATATGTGACTGATATCAGCCCCTCTTACAACGCTCCAGTACTGATATAACCTCCAGACATTACATCATATGTGACTGATATCAGCCTCTTATAACGCTCCAGTACTGATATAACCTCCAGACATTACACCATATGTGACTGATATCAGCCCCTCTTATAACGCTCCAGTACTGATATAACCTCCAGACATTACACCATATGGGACTGATATCAGCTCCTCTTATAACGCTCCAGTACTGATATAACCTCCAGACATTACACCATATGTGACTGATATCAGCCCCTCTTATAACGCTCCAGTACTGATATAACCTCCAGACATTACACCATATGTGACTGATATCAGCCCCTCTTACAACGCTCCAGTACTGATATAACCTCCAGACATTACATCATATGTGACTGATATCAGCCTCTTATAACGCTCCAGTACTGATATAACCTCCAGACATTACACCATATGTGACTGATATCAGCCTCTTATAACGCTCCAGTACTGATATAACCTCCAGACATTACATCATATGTGACTGATATCAGCCCCTCTTATAACGCTCCAGTACTGATATAACCTCCAGATATTACACCATATGTGACTGATATCAGCCCCTCTTATAACGCTCCAGTACTGATAAAACCTTCAGACATTACACCATATGTGACTGATATCAGCCTCTTATAATGGTCCAGTACTGATATAATCTCCAGACATTACACCATATGTGACTGATATCAGCTCCTCTTATAACGCTCCAGTACTGATATAACCTCCAGACATTACATCATATGTGACTGATATCAGCCCCTCTTATAACGCTCCAGTACTGATATAACCTCCAGACATTACACCATATGTGACTGATATCAGCCTCTTATAACGCTCCAGTACTGATGTAACCTCCAGACATTACACCATATGTGACTGATATCAGCTCCTCTTATAACGCTTCAGTACTGATATAACCTCCAAACATTACATCATATGTAACTGATATCAGCTCCTCTTATAACGCTTCAGTACTGATATAACCTCCAGACATTACACCTTATGTGACTGATATCAGCCTCTTATAACGCTCCAGTACTGATATAACCTCCAGACATTACAGCATATGTGACTGATATCAGCCTCTTATAACGCTCCAGTACTGATATAACCTCCAGACATTACATATGTGACTGATATCAGCCCCTCTTATAACGCTCCAGGACTGATATAACCTCCAGACATTACACCATATGTGACTGATATCAGCCTCTTATAACGCTTCATTACTGATATAACCTCCAGACATTACATCATATGTGACTGATATCAGCCTCTTATAACGCTCCAGTACTGATATAACCTCCAGACATTACACCATATGTGACTGATATCAACTCCTCTTATAACGCTCCAGTACTGATATATCCTCCAGACATTACACCATATGGGACTGATATCAGTCTCTTATAACGCTCCAGTACTGATATAACCTCCAGACATTACATATGTGACTGATATCAGCCTCTTATAACGCTCCAGTACTGATATAACCTCCAGACATTACACCATATGGGACTGATATCAGCCTCTTATAACGCTCCAGTACTGATATAACCTCCAGACATTACACCATATGTGACTGATATCAGCCCCTCTTATAAAGCTCCAGTACTGATATAACCTCCAGACATTACATCATGTGTGACTGATATCAGCCTCTTATAACGCTCCAGTACTGATATAACCTCCAGACATTACATCATATGTGACTGATATCAACTCCTCTTATAACGCTCCACTACTGATATAACCTCCAGACATTACACCATATATGACTGATATCAGCTCCTCTTATAACGCTCCAGTACTGATATAACCTCCAGACATTACACCATATGTGACTGATATCAGCCTCTTATAACGCTCCAGTACTGACATAACCTCCAGACATTACATATGTGACTGATATCAGCCTCTTATAACGCTCCAGTACTGATATAACCTCCAGACATTACACCATATGTGACTGATATCAGCCCCTCTTATAACGCTCCAGTACTGATATAACCTCCAGACATTACACCATATGGGACTGATATCAGCTCCTCTTATAACGCTCCAGTACTGATATAACCTCCAGACATTACACCATATGTGACTGATATCAGCCCCTCTTATAACGCTCCAGTACTGATATAACCTCCAGACATTACACCATATGTGACTGATATCAGCCCCTCTTACAACGCTCCAGTACTGATATAACCTCCAGACATTACATCATATGTGACTGATATCAGCCTCTTATAACGCTCCAGTACTGATATAACCTCCAGACATTACACCATATGTGACTGATATCAGCCTCTTATAACGCTCCAGTACTGATATAACCTCCAGACATTACACCATATGTGACTGATATCAGCCTCTTATAACGCTCCAGTACTGATATAACCTCCAGACATTACACCATATGTGACTTATATCAGCCTCTTATAACGCTCCAGTACTGATATAACCTCCAGACATTACACCATATGTGACTGATATCAGCCCCTCTTATAACGCTCCAGTACTGATATAACCTTCAGACATTACACCATATGTGACTGATATCAGCCGCTTATCACGCTCCAGTACTGATATAACCTCCAGATATTACACCATATGTGACTGATATCAGCCTCTTATAACGCTCCAGTACTGATATAACCTCCAGACATTACACCATATGTGACTGATATCAGCCCCTCTTATAACTCTCCAGTACAGATATAACCTCCAGACATTACACCATATGTGACTGATATCAGCCTCTCTTATAACGCTCCAGTACTGATATAACCTCCAGACATTACACCATATGTGACTGATATCAGCCCCTCTTATAACGCTCCAGTACTGATATAACCTCCAGATATTACACCATATGTGACTGATATCAGCCTCTTATAACGCTCCAGTACTGATATAACCTCCAGACATTACACCATATGTGACTGATATCAGCCCCTCTTATAACTCTCCAGTACAGATATAACCTCCAGACATTACACCATATGTGACTGATATCAGCTCCTCTTATAACGCTCCAGTGCTGATATAACCTCCAGACATTACATCATATGTGACTGATATCAGCTCCTCTTATAACGCTCCAGTACTGATATAACCTCCAGACATTACTCCATATGTGACTGATATCAGCCCCTCTTCTAACGCTCCAGTACTGATACAACCTCCAGACATTACATCATATGTGACTGATATCAGCCTCTTATAACGCTCCAGTACTGATATAACCTCCAGACATTACACCATATGTGACTGATATCAGTCTCTTATAACGCTCCAGTACTGATATAACCTCCAGACATTACATCATATGTGACTGATATCAGCTCTCTTATAACGCTACAGTACTGATATAATCTCCAGACATTACATCATATGTGACTGATATCAGCCCCTCTTATAACGCTCCAGTACTGATATAACCTCCAGACATTACATCATATGTGACTGATATCAGCCTCTTATAACGCTCCAGCACTGATATAACCTCCAGACATTACATCATATGTGACTGATATCAGCCTCTTATAACGCTCCAGTACTGATATAACCTCCAGACATTACATCATATGTGACTGATATCAGCCTCTTATAACGCTCCAGTACTGATATAACCTCCAGACATTACACCATATGTGACTGATATCAGCCTCTTATAACGCTCCAGTACTGACATAACCTCCAGACATTACATATGTGACTGATATCAGCCTCTTATAACGCTCCAGTACTGATATAACCTCCAGACATTACACCATATGTGACTGATATCAGCCCCTCTTATAACGCTCCAGTACTGATATAACCTCCAGACATTACACCATATGGGACTGATATCAGCTCCGCTTATAACGCTCCAGTACTGATATAACCTCCAGACATTACACCATATGTGACTGATATCAGCCCCTCTTATAACGCTCCAGTACTGATATAACCTCCAGACATTACACCATATGTGACTGATATCAGCCCCTCTTACAACGCTCCAGTACTGATATAACCTCCAGACATTACATCATATGTGACTGATATCAGCCTCTTATAACGCTCCAGTACTGATATAACCTCCAGACATTACACCATATGTGACTGATATCAGCCTCTTATAACGCTCCAGTACTGATATAACCTCCAGACATTACACCATATGTGACTGATATCAGCCTCTTATAACGCTCCAGTACTGATATAACCTCCAGACATTACACCATATGTGACTGATATCAGCCTCTTATAACGCTCCAGTACTGATATAACCTCCAGACATTACACCATATGTGACTGATATCAGCCCCTCTTATAACGCTCCAGTACTGATATAACCTCCAGACATTACACCATATGTGACTGATATCAGCCGCTTATCACGCTCCAGTACTGATATAACCTCCAGATATTACACCATATGTGACTGATATCAGCCTCTTATAACGCTCCAGTACTGATATAACCTCCAGACATTACACCATATGTGACTGATATCAGCCCCTCTTATAACTCTCCAGTACAGATATAACCTCCAGACATTACACCATATGTGACTGATATCAGCCTCTCTTATAACGCTCCAGTACTGATATAACCTCCAGACATTACACCATATGTGACTGATATTAGCCCCTCTTATAACGCTCCAGTACTGATATAACCTCCAGATATTACACCATATGTGACTGATATCAGCCTCTTATAACGCTCCAGTACTGATATAACCTCCAGACATTACACCATATGTGACTGATATCAGCCCCTCTTATAACTCTCCAGTACAGATATAACCTCCAGACATTACACCATATGTGACTGATATCAGCTCCTCTTATAACGCTCCAGTGCTGATATAACCTCCAGACATTACATCATATGTGACTGATATCAGCTCCTCTTATAACGCTCCAGTACTGATATAACCTCCAGACATTACTCCATATGTGACTGATATCAGCCCCTCTTCTAACGCTCCAGTACTGATACAACCTCCAGACATTACATCATATGTGACTGATATCAGCCTCTTATAACGCTCCAGTACTGATATAACCTCCAGACATTACACCATATGTGACTGATATCAGCCTCTTATAACGCTCCAGTACTGATATAACCTCCAGACATTACATCATATGTGACTGATATCAGCTCTCTTATAACGCTACAGTACTGATATAATCTCCAGACATTACATCATATGTGACTGATATCAGCCCCTCTTATAACGCTCCAGTACTGATATAACCTCCAGACATTACATCATATGTGACTGATATCAGCCTCTTATAACGCTCCAGCACTGATATAACCTCCAGACATTACACCATATGTGACTGATATCAGCCCCTCTTATAACGCTCCAGTACTGATATAACCTCCAGACATTACATCATATGTGACTGATATCAGCCTCTTATAACGCTCCAGTACTGATATAACCTCCAGACATTACATCATATGTGACTGATATCAGCCTCTTATAACGCTCCAGTACTGATATAACCTCCAGACATTACACCATATGTGACTGATATCAGCCTCTTACAACGCTCCAGTACTGATATAACGCTCCAGTACTGATATAACCTCCAGACATTACATCATATGTGACTGATATCAGCCTCTTTAACGCTCCAGTACTGATATAACCTCCAGACATTACATCATATGTGACTGATATCAGCTCCTCTTATAACGCTCCAGTACTGATATAACCTCCAGACATTACATCATATGTGACTGATATCAGCCTCTTATAACGCTCCAGTACTGATATAACCTCCAGACATTACATCATATGTGACTGATATCAGCTCCTCTTATAACGCTCCAGTACTGATATAACCTCCAGACATTACACCATATGTGACTGATATCAGTCTCTTATAATGCTCCAGTACTGATATAACCTCCAGACATTACATCATATGTGACTGACATCAGCCTCTTATAACGCTCCAGTACTGATATAACCTCCAGACATTACATCATATGTGACTGATATCAGCTCCTCTTATAACGCTCCAGTACTGATATAACCTCCAGACATTACATCATATGTGACTGATATCAGCCTCTTATAACGCTCCAGTACTGATATAACCTCCAGACATTACACCATATGTGACTGATATCAGCCCCTCTTATAACGCTCCAGTACTGATATAACCTCCAGACATTACATCATATGTGACTGATATCAGCTCCTCTTATAACGCTCCAGTACTGATATAACCTCCAGACATTACACCATATGTGACTGATATCAGCCTCTTATAATGCTCCAGTACTGATATAATCTCCAGACATTACACCATATGTGACTGATATCAGCCTCTCTTGTAACGCTCCAGTACTGATATAACCTCCAGACATTACACCATATGTGACTGATATCAGCCCCTCTTATAACGCTCCAGTACTGATATAACCTCCAGACATTACACCATATGTGACTGATATCAGCCTCTTATAACGCTCCAGTACTGATATAACCTCCAGACATTACACCATATGTGACTGATATCAGCCCCTCTTATAACACTCCAGTACTGATATAACCTCCAGACATGACACCATATGTGACTGATATCAGCCGCTTATAACGCTCCAGCACTGATATAACCTCCAGACATTACACCATATGTGTCTGATATCAGCCTCTTATAACGCTCCAGTACTGATATAACCTCCAGACATTACACCATATGTGACTGATATCAGCCCCTCTTATAACGCTCCAGTACTGATATAACCTCCAGACATTACATCATATGTGACTGATATCAGCCCCTCTTATAACGCTCCAGTACTGATATAACCTCCAGACATTACATATGTGACTGATATCAGCCCCTCTTATAACGCTCCAGTACTGATATAACCTCCAGACATTATACCATATGTGACTGATATCAGCCCCTCTTATAACGCTCCAGTACTGATATAACCTCCAGACATTACATCATATGTGACTGATATCAGCTCCTCTTATAACGCTCCAGTACTGATATAATCTCCAGACATTACATCATATGTGACTGATATCAGCCCCTCTTATAACTCTCCAGTACTGATATAACCTCCAGACATTACACCATATGTGACTGATATCAGCCTCTTATAACGCTCCAGTACTGTTATAACCTCCAGACATTACACCATATGTGACTGATATCAGCCCCTCTTATAACACTCCAGTACTGATATAACCTCCAGACATTACACCATATGTGACTGATATCAGCCGCTTATAACGCTCCAGTACTGATATAACCTCCAGACATTACACCATATGTGTCTGATATCAGCCTCTTATAACGCTCCAGTACTGATATAACCTCCAGACATTACACCATATGTGACTGATATCAGCCTCTTATAATGCTCCAGTACTGATATAATCTCCAGACATTACACCATATGTGATTGATATCAGCCCCTCTTATAACGCTCCAGTACTGATATAACCTCCAGACATTACATATGTGACTGATATCAGCCCCTCTTATAACGCTCCAGTACTGATATAACCTCCAGACATTACATCATATGTGACTGATTTCAGCCCCTCTTATAACGCTCCAGTACTGATATAACCTCCAGACATTACATATGTGACTGATATCAGCCCCTCTTATAACGCTCCAGTACTGATATAACCTCCAGACATTATACCATATGTGACTGATATCAGCCCCTCTTATAAGGCTCCAGTACTGATATAACCTCCAGACATTACATATGTGACTGATATCAGCCTCTTATAACGCTCCAGTACTGATATAACCTCCAGACATTACATCATATGTGACTGATTTCAGCCCCTCTTATAACTCTCCAGTACTGATATAACCTCCAGACATTACATCAAATGTGACTGATATCAGCCTCTTATAACGCTCCAGTACTGATATAACCTCCAGACATTACACCATATGTGACTGATATCAGCCTCTTATAACGCTCCAGTACTGATATAACCTCCAGATATTACACCATATGTGACTGATATCAGCCCCTCTTACAACGCTCCAGTACTGATATAACCTCCAGACATTACATCATATGTGACTGATATCAGCCCCTCTTATAACTCTCCAGTACTGATATAACCTCCAGACATTACACCATATGTGACTGATATCAGCTCCTCTTATAATGCTCCAGTACTGATATAACCTCCAGACATTACACCATATGTGACTGATATCAGCCGCTTATAACGCTCCAGTACTGATATAACCTCCAGACATTACACCATATGTGTCTGATATCAGCCTCTTATAACGCTCCAGTACTGATATAACCTCCAGACATTGCACCATATGTGACTGATATCAGCCCCTCTTATAACGCTCCAGTACTGATATAACCTCCAGACATTACATCATATGTGACTGATATCAGCCCCTCTTATAACGCTCCAGTACTGATATAACCTCCAGACATTACATATGTGACTGATATCAGCCCCTCTTATAACGCTCCAGTACTGATATAACCTCCAGACATTATACCATATGTGACTGATATCAGCCCCTCTTATAACGCTCCAGTACTGATATAACCTCCAGACATTACATATCTGACTGATATCAGCCTCTTATAACGCTCCAGTACTAATATAACCTCCAGACATTATATCATATGTGACTGATATCAGCCTCTTATAACGCTCCAGGACTGATATAACCTCCAGACATTACACCATATGTGACTGATATCAGCCCCTCTTATAACGATCCAGTACTGATATAATCTCCAGACATTACACCATATGTGACTAATATCAGCCCCTCTTATAACGCTCCAATACTGATATAACCTCCAGACATTACATCATATGTGACTGATATCAGCCTCTTATAACGCTCCAGTACTGATATAACCTCCAGACATTACATCATATGTGACTGATTTCAGCCCCTCTTATAACGCTACAGTACTGATATAACCTCCAGACATTACACCATATGTGACTGATATCAGCCTCTCTTATAACGCTCCAGCACTGATATAACCTCCAGACATTACACCATATGTGACTGATATCAGCTCCTCTTATAACGCTCCAGTACTGATATAACCTCCAGACATTACATCATATGTGACTGATATCAGCTACTCTTATAACGCTCCAGCACTGATATAACCTCCAGACATTACACCATATGTGACTGATATCAGCCTCTTATAACGCTCCAGTACTGATATAACCTCCAGACATTACACCATATGTGGCTGATATCAGCTCCTCTTATAACGCTCCAGTACTGATATAACCTCCAGACATTACACCATATGTGACTGATATCAGCTCCTCTTATAACGTTCCAGTACTGATATAACCTCCAGACATTACACCATATGTGACTGATATCAGCCTCTTATAACCCTCCAGTACTGATATAACCTCCAGACATTACATCATATGTGACTGATATCAGCCTGTTATAACGCTCCAGTACTGATATAACCTCCAGGCATTACATCATATGTGACTGATATCAGCCTCTTATAATGCTCCAGCACTGATATAACCTCCAGACATTACATCATATGTGACTGATATCAGCCTTTTATAACACTCCAGTACTGATATAACCTCCAGACATTACACCATATGTGACTGATATCAGCCTCTCTTATAACGCTCCAGTACTGATATAACCTCCAGACATTACACCATATGTGACTGATATCAGCCCCTCTTATAACGCTCCAGTACTTATATAATCTCCAGACATTACACCATATGTGACTGATATCAGCCCCTCTCATAATGGTCCAGTACTGATATAGCCTCCAGACATTACACCATATGTGACTGATATCAGCTCCTCTTATAACGCTCCAGTAATGATATAACCTCCAGACATTACACCATATGTGACTGATATCAGCCCCTCTTATAACGCTCCAGTACTGATATAACCTCCAGACGTTACATCATATGTGACTGATATCAGCCTCGTATAACGCTCCAGTACTGATATAACCTCCAGACATTACACCATATGTGACTGATATCAGCCTCTTATAACGCTCCAATACTGATATAACCTCCAGACATTACATCATATGTGACTGATATCAGCCTCTTATAACGCTCCAGTACTGATATAACCTCCAGACATTACACCATATGTGACTGATATCAGCATCTTATAACACTCCAGTACTGATATAACCTCCAGACATTACATCATATGTGACTGATATCAGCCTCTTATAACGCTCCAGTACTGATATAACCTCCAGACATTACACCATATGTGACTGATATCAGCCTCTTATAATGCTCCAGTACTGATATAACCTCCAGACATTACACCATATGTGACTGATATCAGCCTCTCTTATAACGCTCCAGTACTGATATAACCTCCAGACATTACACCATATGTGACTGATTTCAGCCCCTCTTATAACGCTCCAGTACTGATATAACCTCCAGACATTACATCATATGTGACTGATATCAGCCCCTCTTATAATGCTCCAGTACTGATATAACCTCCAGACATTACACCATATGTGACTGATATCAGCCTCTTATAACGCTCCAGTACTGATATAACCTGCAGACATTACATCATATGTGACTGATATCAGCCTCTTATAACGCTCCAGTACTGATATAACCTCCAGACATTACATCATATGTGACTGATATCAGCCCCTCTTATAACGCTCTAGTACTGATATAATCTCCAGACATTACACCATATGTGACTGATATCAGCCTCTTATAACGCTCCAGCACTGATATAACCTCCAGACATTACACCATATGTGACTGATATCAGCTCCTCTTATAACGCTCCAGTACTGATATAACCCCCAGACATTACACCATATGTGACTGATATCAGCCTCTCTTATAACGCTCCAGTACTGATATAACCTCCAGACATTACATCATATGTGACTGATATCAGCTCCTCTTATAACGCTCCAGCACTGATATAACCTCCAGACATTACACCATATGTGACTGATATCAGCTCCTCTTATAATGCTCCAGTACTGATATAACCTCCAGACATTACACCATATGTGACTGATATCAGCCTCTTATAACCCTCCAGTACTGATATAACCTCCAGACATTACATCATATGTGACTGATATCAGCCTGTTATAACGCTCCAGTACTGATATAACCTCCAGGCATTACATCATATGTGACTGATATCAGCCTCTTATAACGCTCCAGTACTGATATAACCTCCAGACATTACATCATATGTGACTGATATCAGCCTCTTATAACACTCCAGTACTGATATAACCTCCAGACATTACACCATATGTGACTGATATCAGCCTCTCTTATAACGCTCCAGTACTGATATAACCTCCAGACATTACACCATATGTGACTGATATCAGCCTCTTATAACGCTCCAGTACTGATATAACCTCCAGACATTACACCATATGTGACTGATATCAGCCTCTCTTATAACGCTCCAGTACTGATATAACCTCCAGACATTACACCATATGTGACTGATATCAGCCTCTTATAACGCTCCAGTACTGATATAACCTCCAGACATTACACCATATGTGACTGATATCAGCCCCTCTTATAACGCTCCAGTGCTGATATAATCTCCAGACATTACACCATATGTGACTGATATCAGCCCCTCTTATAATGCTCCAGTACTGATATAACCTCCAGACATTACACCATATGTTACTGATATCAGCTCCTCTTATAACGCTCCAGTAATGATATCACCTGCAGACATTACAACATATGTGACTGATATCAGCTCCTCTTATAACGCTCCAGTACTGATATAACCTCCAGACATTACATCATATGTGACTGATATCAGCCTCTTATAACGCTCCAGTACTGATATAACCTCCAGACATTACACCATATGTGACTGATATCAGCCTCTTATAACGCTCCAATACTGATATAACCTCCAGACATTACATCATATGTGACTGATATCAGCCTCTTATAACGCTCCAGTACTGATATAACCTCCAGACATTACATCATATGTGACTGATATCAGCTACTCTTATAACGCTCCAGTACTGATATAACCTCCAGACATTACATCATATGTGACTGATATCAGCTACTCTTATAACGCTCCAGCACTGATATAACCTCCAGACATTACACCATATGAGACTGATATCAGCTCCTCTTATAACGTTCCAGTACTGATATAACCTCCAGACATTACACCATATGTGACTGATATCAGCTCCTCTTATAACGCTCCAGTACTGATATAACCTCCAGACATTACACCATATGTGACTGATATCAGCCTCTTATAACCCTCCAGTACTGATATAACCTCCAGACATTACATCATATGTGACTGATATCAGCCTGTTATAACGCTCCAGTACTGATATAACCTCCAGGCATTACATCATATGTGACTGATATCAGCCTCTTATAACGCTCCAGTACTGATATAACCTCCAGGCATTACATCATATGTGACTGATATCAGCCTTTTATAACACTCCAGTACTGATATAACCTCCAGACATTACACCATATGTGACTGATATCAGCCCCTCTTATAACGCTCCAGTACTGATATAATCTCCAGACATTACACCATATGTGACTGATATCAGCCCCTCTTATAATGGTCCAGTACTGATATAACCTCCAGACATTACACCATATGTGACTGATATCAGCTCCTCTTATAACGCTCCAGTAATGATATAACCTCCAGACATTACACCATATGTGACTGATAACAGCCCCTCTTATAACGCTCCAGTACTGATATAACCTCCAGACGTTACATCATATGTGACTGATATCAGCCTCGTATAACGCTCCAGTACTGATATAACCTCCAGACATTACACCATATGTGACTGATATCAGCCTCTTATAACGCTCCAATACTGATATAACCTCCAGACATTACATCATATGTGACTGATATCAGCCTCTTATAACGCTCCAGTACTGATATAACCTCCAGACATTACACCATATGTGACTGATATCAGCCTCTTATAACGCTCCAGTACTGATATAACCTCCAGACATTACATCATATGTGACTGATATCAGCACCTCTTATAACGCTCCAATACTGATATAACCTCCAGACATTACATCATATGTGACTGATATCAGCCTCTTATAACGCTCCAGTACTGATATAACCTCCAGACATTACACCATATGTGACTGATATCAGCCTCTTATAACACTCCAGTACTGATATAACCTCCAGACATTACATCATATGTGACTGATATCAGCCTCTTATAACGCTCCAGTACTGATATAACCTCCAGACATTACACCATATGTGACTGATATCAGCCTCTTATAATGCTCCAGTACTGATATAACCTCCAGACATTACACCATATGTGACTGATATCAGCCCCTCTTATAACGCTCCAGTACTGATATAACCTCCAGACATTACACCATATGTGACTGATTTCAGCCCCTCTTATAACGCTCCAGTACTGATATAACCTCCAGACATTACATCATATGTGACTGATATCAGCCCCTCTTATAATGCTCCAGTACTGATATAACCTCCAGACATTACACCATATGTGACTGATATCAGCCTCTTATAACGCTCCAGTACTGATATAACCTGCAGACATTACATCATATGTGACTGATATCAGCCTCTTATAACGCTCCAGTACTGATATAACCTCCAGACATTACATCATATGTGACTGATATCAGCCCCTCTTATAACGCTCTAGTACTGATATAATCTCCAGACATTACACCATATGTGACTGATATCAGCCTCTTATAACGCTCCAGCACTGATATAACCTCCAGACATTACACCATATGTGACTGATATCAGCTCCTCTTATAACGCTCCAGTACTGATATAACCCCCAGACATTACACCATATGTGACTGATATCAGCCTCTCTTATAACGCTCCAGTACTGATATAACCTCCAGACATTACATCATATGTGACTGATATCAGCTCCTCTTATAACGCTCCAGCACTGATATAACCTCCAGACATTACACCATATGTGACTGATATCAGCTCCTCTTATAATGCTCCAGTACTGATATAACCTCCAGACATTACACCATATGTGAATGATATCAGCCTCTTATAACCCTCCAGTACTGATATAACCTCCAGACATTACATCATATGTGACTGATATCAGCCTGTTATAACGCTCCAGTACTGATATAACCTCCAGGCATTACATCATATGTGACTGATATCAGCCTCTTATAACGCTCCAGTACTGATATAACCTCCAGACATTACATCATATGTGACTGATATCAGCCTCTTATAACACTCCAGTACTGATATAACCTCCAGACATTACACCATATGTGACTGATATCAGCCTCTCTTATAACGCTCCAGTACTGATATAACCTCCAGACATTACACCATATGTGACTGATATCAGCCTCTTATAACGCTCCAGTACTGATATAACCTCCAGACATTACACCATATGTGACTGATATCAGCCTCTCTTATAACGCTCCAGTACTGATATAACCTCCAGACATTACACCATATGTGACTGATATCAGCCTCTTATAACGCTCCAGTACTGATATAACCTCCAGACATTACACCATATGTGACTGATATCAGCCCCTCTTATAACGCTCCAGTGCTGATATAATCTCCAGACATTACACCATATGTGACTGATATCAGCCCCTCTTATAATGCTCCAGTACTGATATAACCTCCAGACATTACACCATATGTTACTGATATCAGCTCCTCTTATAACACTCCAGTAATGATATAACCTCCAGACATTACAACATATGTGACTGATATCAGCTCCTCTTATAACGCTCCAGTACTGATATAACCTCCAGACATTACACCATATGTGACTGATATCAGCCTCTTATAACGCTCCAATACTGATATAACCTCCAGACATTACATCATATGTGACTGATATCAGCCTCTTATAACGCTCCAGTACTGATATAACCTCCAGACATTACATCATATGTGACTGATATCAGCTCCTCTTATAACGCTCCAGTACTGATATAACCTCCAGACATTACATCATATGTGACTGATATCAGCTACTCTTATAACGCTCCAGCACTGATATAAACTCCAGACATTACACCATATGTGACTGATATCAGCTCCTCTTATAACGTTCCAGTACTGATATAACCTCCAGACATTACACCATATGTGACTGATATCAGCTCCTCTTATAACGCTCCAGTACTGATATAACCTCCAGACATTACACCATATGTGACTGATATCAGCCTCTTATAACCCTCCAGTACTGATATAACCTCCAGACATTACATCATATGTGACTGATATCAGCCTGTTATAACGCTCCAGTACTGATATAACCTCCAGGCATTACATCATATGTGACTGATATCAGCCTCTTATAACGCTCCAGTACTGATATAACCTCCAGGCATTACATCATATGTGACTGATATCAGCCTTTTATAACACTCCAGTACTGATATAACCTCCAGACATTACACCATATGTGACTGATATCAGCCCCTCTTATAACGCTCCAGTACTGATATAATCTCCAGACATTACACCATATGTGACTGATATCAGCCCCTCTTATAATGGTCCAGTACTGATATAACCTCCAGACATTACACCATATGTGACTGATATCAGCTCCTCTTATAACGCTCCAGTAATGATATAACCTCCAGACATTACACCATATGTGACTGATAACAGCCCCTCTTATAACGCTCCAGTACTGATATAACCTCCAGACGTTACATCATATGTGACTGATATCAGCCTCGTATAACGCTCCAGTACTGATATAACCTCCAGACATTACACCATATGTGACTGATATCAGCCTCTTATAACGCTCCAATACTGATATAACCTCCAGACATTACATCATATGTGACTGATATCAGCCTCTTATAACGCTCCAGTACTGATATAACCTCCAGACATTACACCATATGTGACTGATATCAGCCTCTTATAACGCTCCAGTACTGATATAACCTCCAGACATTACATCATATGTGACTGATATCAGCACCTCTTATAACGCTCCAGTACGGATATAACCTCCAGACATTACACCATATGTGACTGATATCAGCCTCTTATAATGCTCCAGTACTGATATAACCTCCAGACATTACACCATATGTGACTGATATCAGCCCCTCTTATAACGCTCCAGTACTGATATAACCTCCAGACATTACACCATATGTGACTGATTTCAGCCCCTCTTATAACGCTCCAGTACTGATATAACCTCCAGACATTACATCATATGTGACTGATATCAGCCCCTCTTATAATGCTCCAGTACTGATATAAACTCCAGACATTACACCATAAGTGACTGATATCAGCCTCTTATAACGCTCCAGTACTGATATAACCTCCAGACATTACATCATATGTGACTGATATCAGCCTCTTATAACGCTCCAGTACTGATATAACCTCCAGACATTACATCATATGTGACTGATATCAGCCCCTCTTATAACGCTCCAGTACTGATATAATCTCCAGACATTACACCATATGTGACTGATATCAGCCTCTTATAACGCTCCAGCACTGATATAACCTCCAGACATTACACCATATGTGACTGATATCAGCTCCTCTTATAACGCTCCAGTACTGATATAACCCCCAGACATTACACCATATGTGACTGATATCAGCCTCTCTTATAACGCTCCAGTACTGATATAACCTCCAGACATTACATCACATGTGACTGATATCAGCCCCTCTTATAACGCTCCAGCACTGATATAACCTCCAGACATTACACCATATGTGACTGATATCAGCTCCTCTTATAACGCTCCAGTACTGATATAACCTCCAGACATTACACCATATGTGACTGATATCAGCTCCTCTTATAACGCTCCAGTACTGATATAACCTCCAGACATTACACCATATGTGACTGATATCAGCTCCTCTTATAATGCTCCAGTACTGATATAACCTCCAGACATTACACCATATGTGACTGATATCAGCCTCTTATAACCCTCCAGTACTGATATAACCTCCAGACATTACATCATATGTGACTGATATCAGCCTGTTATAACGCTCCAGTACTGATATAACCTCCAGGCATTACATCATATGTGACTGATATCAGCCTCTTATAACGCTCCAGTACTGATATAACCTCCAGACATTACATCATATGTGACTGATATCAGCCTCTTATAACGCTCCAGTACTGATGTAACCTCCAGACATTACACCATATGTGACTGATATCAGCCTCTCTTATAACGCTCCATTACTGATATAACCTCCAGACATTACACCATATGTGACTGATATCAGCCTCTTATAACGCTCCAGTACTGATGTAACCTCCAGACATTACACCATATGTGACTGATATCAGCCTCTTATAACGCTCCAGTACTGATATAACCTCCAGACATTACACCATATGTGACTGATATCAGCCTCTTATAACGCTCCAGTACTGATATAACCTCCAGACATTACACCATATGTGACTGATATCAGCCCCTCTTATAACCTCCAGACATTACACCATATGTGACTGATATCAGCCCCTCTTATAATGCTCCACTACTGATATAACCTCCAGACATTACACCATATGTTACTGATATCAGCTCCTCTTATAACGCTCCAGTAATTATATAACCTCCAGACATTACAACATATGTGACTGATATCAGCTCCTCTTATAACGCTCCAGTACTGATATAACCTCCAGACATTACATCATATGTGACTGATATCAGCCTCTTATAACGCTCCAGTACTGATATAACCTCCAGACATTACACCATATGTGACTGATATCAGCCTCTTATAACGCTCCAATACTGATATAACCTCCAGACATTACATCATATGTGACTGATATCAGCCTCTTATAACGCTCCAGTACTGATATAACCTCCAGACATTATATCATATGTGACTGATATCAGCCTCTTATAACGCTCCAGTACTGATATAACCTCCAGACATTACACCATATGTGACTGATATCAGCCTCTTATAGCGCTCCTGTACTGATATAACCTCCAGACATTACATCATATGTGACTGATATCAGCTCCTCTTATAACGCTCCAGTACTGATATAACCTCCAGACATTACATCATATGTGACTGATATCAGCCTCTTATAATGCTCCAGTACTGATATAACCTCCAGACATTACACCATATGTGACTGATATCAGCCCCTCTTATAACGCTCCAGTACTGATATAAACTCCAGACATTACACCATATGTGACTGATTTCAGCCCCTCTTATAGCGCTCCAGTACTGATATAACCTCCAGACATTACATCATATGTGACTGATATCAGCCCCTCTTATAATGCTCCAGTACTGATATAACCTCCAGACATTACATCATATGTGACTGATATCAGCCTCTTATAACGCTCCAGTACTGATATAACCCCCAGACATTACACCATATGTGACTGATATCAGCCTCTCTTATAACGCTCCAGTACTGATATAACCTCCAGACATTACATCATATGTGACTGATATCAGCCCCTCTTATAACGCTCCAGCACTGATATAACCTCCAGACATTACACCATATGTGACTGATATCAGCTCCTCTTATAACGCTCCAGCACTGATATAACCTCCAGACATTACACCATATGTGACTGATATCAGCTCCTCTTATAACGCTCCAGTACTGATATAACCTCCAGACAGTACACCATATGTGACTGATATCAGCTCCTCTTATAACACTCCAGTACTGATATAACCTCCAGACATTACACCATATGTGACTGATATCAGCTCCTCTTATAATGCTCCAGTACTGATATAACCTCCAGACATTACACCATATGTGACTGATATCAGCCTCTTATAACCCTCCAGTACTGATATAACCTCCAGACATTACATCATATGTGACTGATATCAGCCTCTTATAACCCTCCAGTACTGATATAACCTCCAGACATTACATCATATGTGACTGATATCAGCCTGTTATAACGCTCCAGTACTGATATAACCTCCAGGCATTACATCATATGTGACTGATATCAGCCTCTTATAATGCTCCAGTACTGATATAACCTCCAGACATTACATCATATGTGACTGATATCAGCCTCTTATAACACTCCAGTACTGATATAACCTCCAGACATTACAACATATGTGACTGATATCAGCCTCTCTTATAACGCTCCAGTACTGATATAACCTCCAGACATTACACCATATGTGACTGATATCAGCCTCTTATAACGCTCCAGTACTGATATAACCTCCAGACATTACACCATATGTGACTGATATCAGCCTCTCTTATAACGCTCCAGTACTGATATAACCTCCAGACATTACACCATATGTGACTGATATCAGCCTCTTATAACGCTCCAGTACTGATATAACCTCCAGACATTACACCATATGTGACTGATATCAGCCCCTCTTATAACGCTCCAGTACTGATATAACCTCCAGACATTACACCATATGTTACTTATATCAGCTCCTCTTATAACGCTCCAGTAATGATATAACCTCCAGACATTACAAGATATGTGACTGATATCAGCTCCTCTTATAACGCTCCAGTACTGATATAACCTCCAGACATTACATCATATGTGACTGATATCAGCCTCTTATAACGCTCCAGTACTGATATAACCTCCAGACATTACACCATATGTGACTGATATCAGCCTCTTATAACGCTCCAATACTGATATAACCTCCAGACATTACATCATATGTGACTGATATCAGCCTCTTATAACGCTCCAGTACTGATATAACCTCCAGACATTACACCATATGTGACTGATATCAGCCTCTTATAGCGCTCCAGTACTGATATAACCTCCAGACATTACATCATATGTGAATGATATCAGCTCCTCTTATAACGCTCCAGTACTGATATAACCTCCAGACATTACATCATATGTGACTGATATCAGCCTCTTATAATGCTCCAGTACTGATATAACCTCCAGACATTACACCATATGTGACTGATATCAGCCCCTCTTATAACGCTCCAGTACTGATATAAACTCCAGACATTACACCATATGTGACTGATTTCAGCCCCTCTTATAGCGCTCCAGTACTGATATAACCTCCAGACATTACATCATATGTGACTGATATCAGCCCCTCTTATAATGCTCCAGTACTGATATAACCTCCAGACATTACACCATATGTGACTGATATCAGCCTCTTATAACGCTGCAGTACTGATATAACCTCCAGACATTACACCATATGTGACTGATATCAGCCTCTTATAACGCTCCAGTACTGATATAACCTCCAGACATTACACCATATGTGACTGATATCAGCTCCTCTTATAACGCTCCAGTACTGATATAACCTCCAGACATTACATCATATGTGACTGATATCAGCCTCTTATAACGCTCCAGTACTGATATAACCTCTAGACATTACATCATATGTGACTGATATCAGCCTCTTATAACGCTCCAGTACTGATATAACCTCTAGACATTACATCATATGTGACTGATATCAGCCTCTTATAACACTCCAGTACTGATATAACCTCTAGACATTACACCATATGTGACTGATATCAGCCTCTTATAACACTCCAGTACTGATATAACCCCCAGACATTATATCATATGTGACTGATATCAGCCCCTCTTACAACGCTCCAGTACTGATATAACCTCCAGACATTACACCATATGTGACTGATATCAGCCTCTTATAGCGCTCCAGTACTGATATAACCTCCAGACATTACATCATATGTGACTGATATCAGCTCCTCTTATAACGCTCCAGTACTGATATAACCTCCAGACATTACATCATATGTGACTGATATCAGCCTCTTATAATGCTCCAGTACTGATATAACCTCCAGACATTACACCATATGTGACTGATATCAGCCCCTCTTATAACGCTCCAGTACTGATATAAACTCCAGACATTACACCATATGTGACTGATTTCAGCCCCTCTTATAGCGCTCCAGTATTGATATAACCTCCAGACATTACATCATATGTGACTGATATCAGCCCCTCTTATAATGCTCCAGTACTGATATAACCTCCAGACATTACACCATATGTGACTGATATCAGCCTCTTATAACCCTCCAGTACTGATATAACCTCCAGACATTACATCATATGTGACTGATATCAGCCTCTTATAACCTTCCAGTACTGATATAACCTCCAGACATTACATCATATGTGACTGATATCAGCCTGTTATAACGCTCCAGTACTGATATAACCTCCAGGCATTACATCATATGTGACTGATATCAGCCTCTTATAATGCTCCAGTACTGATATAACCTCCAGACATTACATCATATGTGACTCATATCAGCCTCTTATAACACTCCAGTACTGATATAACCTCCAGACATTACAACATATGTGACTGATATCAGCCTCTCTTATAACGCTCCAGTACTGATATAACCTCCAGACATTACACCATATGTGACTGATATCAGCCTCTTATAACGCTCCAGTACTGATATAACCTCCAGACATTACACCATATGTGACTGATATCAGCCTCTCTTATAACGCTCCAGTACTGATATAACCTCCAGACATTACACCATATGTGACTGATATCAGCCTCTTATAACGCTCCAGTACTGATATAACCTCCAGACATTACACCATATGTGACTGATATCAGCCCCTCTTATAACGCTCCAGTACTGATATAACCTCCAGACATTACACCATATGTTACTGATATCAGCTCCTCTTATAACGCTCCAGTAATGATATAACCTCCAGACATTACAAGATATGTGACTGATATCAGCTCCTCTTATAACGCTCCAGTACTGATATAACCTCCAGACATTACATCATATGTGACTGATATCAGCCTCTTATAACGCTCCAGTACTGATATAACCTCCAGACATTACACCATATGTGACTGATATCAGCCTCTTATAACGCTCCAATACTGATATAACCTCCAGACATTACATCATATGTGACTGATATCAGCCTCTTATAACGCTCCAGTACTGATATAACCTCCAGACATTACACCATATGTGACTGATATCAGCCTCTTATAGCGCTCCAGTACTGATATAACCTCCAGACATTACATCATATGTGACTGATATCAGCTCGTCTTATAACGCTCCAGTACTGATATAACCTCCAGACATTACATCATATGTGACTGATATCAGCCTCTTATAATGCTCCAGTACTGATATAACCTCCAGACATTACACCATATGTGACTGATATCAGCCCCTCTTATAACGCTCCAGTACTGATATAAACTCCAGACATTACACCATATGTGACTGATTTCAGCCCCTCTTATAGCGCTCCAGTACTGATATAACCTCCAGACATTACATCATATGTGACTGATATCAGCCCCTCTTATAATGCTCCAGTACTGATATAACCTCCAGACATTACACCATATGTGACTGATATCAGCCTCTTATAACGCTGCAGTACTGATATAACCTCCAGACATTACACCATATGTGACTGATATCAGCCTCTTATAACGCTCCAGTACTGATATAACCTCCAGACATTACACCATATGTGACTGATATCAGCTCCTCTTATAACGCTCCAGTACTGATATAACCTCCAGACATTACATCATATGTGACTGATATCAGCCTCTTATAACGCTCCAGTACTGATATAACCTCTAGACATTACATCATATGTGACTGATATCAGCCTCTTATAACACTCCAGTACTGATATAACCTCTAGACATTACATCATATGTGACTGATATCAGCCTCTTATAACACTCCAGTACTGATATAACCTCCAGACATTACACCATATGTGACTGATATCAGCCTCTTATAACACTCCAGTACTGATATAACCCCCAGACATTATATCATATGTGACTGATATCAGCCCCTCTTATAACGCTCCAGTACTGATATAACCTCCAGACATTACACCATATGTGACTGATATCAGCCTCTTATAGCGCTCCAGTACTGATATAACCTCCAGACATTACATCATATGTGACTGATATCAGCTCCTCTTATAACGCTCCAGTACTGATATAACCTCCAGACATTACATCATATGTGACTGATATCAGCCTCTTATAATGCTCCAGTACTGATATAACCTCCAGACATTACACCATATGTGACTGATATCAGCCCCTCTTATAACGCTCCAGTACTGATATAAACTCCAGACATTACACCATATGTGACTGATTTCAGCCCCTCTTATAGCGCTCCAGTACTGATATAACCTCCAGACATTACATCATATGTGACTGATATCAGCCCCTCTTATAATGCTCCAGTACTGATATAACCTCCAGACATTACACCATATGTGACTGATATCAGCCTCTTATAACGCTGCAGTACTGATATAACCTCCAGACATTACACCATATGTGACTGATATCAGCCTCTTATAACGCTCCAGTACTGATATAACCTCCAGACATTACACCATATGTGACTGATATCAGCTCCTCTTATAACGCTCCAGTACTGATATAACCTCCAGACATTACATCATATGTGACTGATATCAGCCTCTTATAACGCTCCAGTACTGATATAACCTCTAGACATTACATCATATGTGACTGATATCAGCCTCTTATAACACTCCAGTACTGATATAACCTCTAGACATTACATCATATGTGACTGATATCAGCCTCTTATAACACTCCAGTACTGATATAACCTCCAGACATTACACCATATGTGACTGATATCAGCCTCTTATAACACTCCAGTACTGATATAACCCCCAGACATTATATCATATGTGACTGATATCAGCCCCTCTTATAACGCTCCAGTACTGATATAACCTCTAGACATTACACCATATGTGACTGATATCAGCCTCTTATAACGCTCCAGTACTGATATAACCCCCAGACATTACATCATATGTGACTGATATCAGCCCCTCTTATAACGCTCCAGTACTGATATAACCTCTAGACATTACATCATATGTGACTGATATCAGCCTCTTATAACGCTCCAGTACTGATATAACCCCCAGACATTACATCATATGTGACTGATATCAGCCCCTCTTATAACGCTCCAGTACTGATATAACCTCTAGACATTACATCATATGTGACTGATATCAGCCTCTTATAACGCTCCAGTACTGATATAACCTCCAGACATTACACCATATGTGACTGATATCAGCTCTCTTATAACGCTCCAGTACTGATATAACCTCCAGACATTACACCATATGTGACTGATATCAGCCTGTTATAAAGCTCCAGTACTGATATAACCTCCAGACATTACACCATATGTGACTGATATCAGCCTCTTATAACGCTCCAGTACTGATATAACCTCCAGACATTACATCATATGTGACTGATATCAGCCTCTTATAACGCTCCAGTACTGATATAACCTCCAGACATTACACCATATGTGACTGATATCAGCCTCTTATAACGCTCCAGTACTGATATAACCTCCAGACATTACATCATATGTGACTGATATCAGCCTCTTATAACGCTCCAGTACTGATATAACCTCCAGACATTACACCATATGTGACTGATATCAGCCTCTTATAACGCTCCAGTACTGATATAACCTCCAGACATTACACCATATGTGACTGATATCAGCCCCTCTTATAACGCTCCAGTACTGATATAACCTCCAGACATTACACCATATGTTACTTATATCAGCTCCTCTTATAACGCTCCAGTAATGATATAACCTCCAGACTTTACAAGATATGTGACTGATATCAGCTCCTCTTATAACGCTCCAGTACTGATATAACCTCCAGACATTACATCATATGTTACTGATATCAGCCTCTTATAACGCTCCAGTACTGATATAACCTCCAGACATTACACCATATGTGACTGATATCAGCCTCTTATAACGCTCCAATACTGATATAACCTCCAGACATTACATCATATGTGACTGATATCAGCCTCTTATAACGCTCCAGTACTGATATAACCTCCAGACATTACACCATATGTGACTGATATCAGCCTCTTATAGCGCTCCAGTACTGATATAACCTCCAGACATTACATCATATGTGAATGATATCAGCTCCTCTTATAACGCTCCAGTACTGATATAACCTCCAGACATTACATCATATGTGACTGATATCAGCCTCTTATAATGCTCCAGTACTGATATAACCTCCAGACATTACACCATATGTGACTGATATCAGCCCCTCTTATAACGCTCCAGTACTGATATAAACTCCAGACATTACACCATATGTGACTGATTTCAGCCCCTCTTATAGCGCTCCAGTACTGATATAACCTCCAGACATTACATCATATGTGACTGATATCAGCCCCTCTTATAATGCTCCAGTACTGATATAACCTCCAGACATTACACCATATGTGACTGATATCAGCCTCTTATAACGCTGCAGTACTGATATAACCTCCAGACATTACACCATATGTGACTGATATCAGCCTCTTATAACGCTCCAGTACTGATATAACCTCCAGACATTACACCATATGTGACTGATATCAGCTCCTCTTATAACGCTCCAGTACTGATATAACCTCCAGACATTACATCATATGTGACTGATATCAGCCTCTTATAACGCTCCAGTACTGATATAACCTCTAGACATTACATCATATGTGACTGATATCAGCCTCTTATAACACTCCAGTACTGATATAACCTCTAGACATTACATCATATGTGACTGATATCAGCCTCTTATAACACTCCAGTACTGATATAACCTCTAGACATTACACCATATGTGACTGATATCAGCCTCTTATAACACTCCAGTACTGATATAACCCCCAGACATTATATCATATGTGACTGATATCAGCCCCTCTTACAACGCTCCAGTACTGATATAACCTCCAGACATTACACCATATGTGACTGATATCAGCCTCTTATAGCGCTCCAGTACTGATATAACCTCCAGACATTACATCATATGTGACTGATATCAGCTCCTCTTATAACGCTCCAGTACTGATATAACCTCCAGACATTACATCATATGTGACTGATATCAGCCTCTTATAATGCTCCAGTACTGATATAACCTCCAGACATTACACCATATGTGACTGATATCAGCCTCTTATAACCCTCCAGTACTGATATAACCTCCAGACATTACATCATATGTGACTGATATCAGCCTCTTATAACCTTCCAGTACTGATATAACCTCCAGACATTACATCATATGTGACTGATATCAGCCTGTTATAACGCTCCAGTACTGATATAACCTCCAGGCATTACATCATATGTGACTGATATCAGCCTCTTATAATGCTCCAGTACTGATATAACCTCCAGACATTACATCATATGTGACTCATATCAGCCTCTTATAACACTCCAGTACTGATATAACCTCCAGACATTACAACATATGTGACTGATATCAGCCTCTCTTATAACGCTCCAGTACTGATATAACCTCCAGACATTACACCATATGTGACTGATATCAGCCTCTTATAACGCTCCAGTACTGATATAACCTCCAGACATTACACCATATGTGACTGATATCAGCCTCTCTTATAACGCTCCAGTACTGATATAACCTCCAGACATTACACCATATGTGACTGATATCAGCCTCTTATAACGCTCCAGTACTGATATAACCTCCAGACATTACACCATATGTGACTGATATCAGCCCCTCTTATAACGCTCCAGTACTGATATAACCTCCAGACATTACACCATATGTTACTGATATCAGCTCCTCTTATAACGCTCCAGTAATGATATAACCTCCAGACATTACAAGATATGTGACTGATATCAGCTCCTCTTATAACGCTCCAGTACTGATATAACCTCCAGACATTACATCATATGTGACTGATATCAGCCTCTTATAACGCTCCAGTACTGATATAACCTCCAGACATTACACCATATGTGACTGATATCAGCCTCTTATAACGCTCCAATACTGATATAACCTCCAGACATTACATCATATGTGACTGATATCAGCCTCTTATAACGCTCCAGTACTGATATAACCTCCAGACATTACACCATATGTGACTGATATCAGCCTCTTATAGCGCTCCAGTACTGATATAACCTCCAGACATTACATCATATGTGACTGATATCAGCTCCTCTTATAACGCTCCAGTACTGATATAACCTCCAGACATTACATCATATGTGACTGATATCAGCCTCTTATAATGCTCCAGTACTGATATAACCTCCAGACATTACACCATATGTGACTGATATCAGCCCCTCTTATAACGCTCCAGTACTGATATAAACTCCAGACATTACACCATATGTGACTGATTTCAGCCCCTCTTATAGCGCTCCAGTACTGATATAACCTCCAGACATTACATCATATGTGACTGATATCAGCCCCTCTTATAATGCTCCAGTACTGATATAACCTCCAGACATTACACCATATGTGACTGATATCAGCCTCTTATAACGCTGCAGTACTGATATAACCTCCAGACATTACACCATATGTGACTGATATCAGCCTCTTATAACGCTCCAGTACTGATATAACCTCCAGACATTACACCATATGTGACTGATATCAGCTCCTCTTATAACGCTCCAGTACTGATATAACCTCCAGACATTACATCATATGTGACTGATATCAGCCTCTTATAACGCTCCAGTACTGATATAACCTCTAGACATTACATCATATGTGACTGATATCAGCCTCTTATAACACTCCAGTACTGATATAACCTCTAGACATTACATCATATGTGACTGATATCAGCCTCTTATAACACTCCAGTACTGATATAACCTCCAGACATTACACCATATGTGACTGATATCAGCCTCTTATAACACTCCAGTACTGATATAACCCCCAGACATTATATCATATGTGACTGATATCAGCCCCTCTTATAACGCTCCAGTACTGATATAACCTCCAGACATTACACCATATGTGACTGATATCAGCCTCTTATAGCGCTCCAGTACTGATATAACCTCCAGACATTACATCATATGTGACTGATATCAGCTCCTCTTATAACGCTCCAGTACTGATATAACCTCCAGACATTACATCATATGTGACTGATATCAGCCTCTTATAATGCTCCAGTACTGATATAACCTCCAGACATTACACCATATGTGACTGATATCAGCCCCTCTTATAACGCTCCAGTACTGATATAAACTCCAGACATTACACCATATGTGACTGATTTCAGCCCCTCTTATAGCGCTCCAGTACTGATATAACCTCCAGACATTACATCATATGTGACTGATATCAGCCCCTCTTATAATGCTCCAGTACTGATATAACCTCCAGACATTACACCATATGTGACTGATATCAGCCTCTTATAACGCTGCAGTACTGATATAACCTCCAGACATTACACCATATGTGACTGATATCAGCCTCTTATAACGCTCCAGTACTGATATAACCTCCAGACATTACACCATATGTGACTGATATCAGCTCCTCTTATAACGCTCCAGTACTGATATAACCTCCAGACATTACATCATATGTGACTGATATCAGCCTCTTATAACGCTCCAGTACTGATATAACCTCTAGACATTACATCATATGTGACTGATATCAGCCTCTTATAACACTCCAGTACTGATATAACCTCTAGACATTACATCATATGTGACTGATATCAGCCTCTTATAACACTCCAGTACTGATATAACCTCCAGACATTACACCATATGTGACTGATATCAGCCTCTTATAACACTCCAGTACTGATATAACCCCCAGACATTATATCATATGTGACTGATATCAGCCCCTCTTATAACGCTCCAGTACTGATATAACCTCTAGACATTACACCATATGTGACTGATATCAGCCTCTTATAACGCTCCAGTACTGATATAACCCCCAGACATTACATCATATGTGACTGATATCAGCCCCTCTTATAACGCTCCAGTACTGATATAACCTCTAGACATTACATCATATGTGACTGATATCAGCCTCTTATAACGCTCCAGTACTGATATAACCCCCAGACATTACATCATATGTGACTGATATCAGCCCCTCTTATAACGCTCCAGTACTGATATAACCTCTAGACATTACATCATATGTGACTGATATCAGCCTCTTATAACGCTCCAGTACTGATATAACCTCCAGACATTACACCATATGTGACTGATATCAGCTCTCTTATAACGCTCCAGTACTGATATAACCTCCAGACATTACACCATATGTGACTGATATCAGCCTGTTATAAAGCTCCAGTACTGATATAACCTCCAGACATTACACCATATGTGACTGATATCAGCCTCTTATAACGCTCCAGTACTGATATAACCTCCAGACATTACATCATATGTGACTGATATCAGCCTCTTATAACGCTCCAGTACTGATATAACCTCCAGACATTACACCATATGTGACTGATATCAGCCTCTTATAACGCTCCAGTACTGATATAACCTCCAGACATTACATCATATGTGACTGATATCAGCCTCTTATAACGCTCCAGTACTGATATAACCTCCAGACATTACACCATATGTGACTGATATCAGCCTCTTATAACGCTCCAGTACTGATATAACCTCCAGACATTACACCATATGTGACTGATATCAGCCTCTTATAAAGCTCCAGTACTGATATAACCTTCAGACATTACACCATATGTGACTGATATCAGCCTCTTATAACGCTCCAGTACTGATATAACCCCCAGACATTAAATCATATGTGACTGATATCAGCCCCTCTTATAACGCTCCAGTACTGATATAACCTCCAGACATTACACCATATGTGACTGATATCAGCTCCTCTTATAACGTTCCAGTACTGATATAACCTCCAGACATTACACCATATGTGACTGATATCAGCTCCTCTTATAACGCTCCAGTACTGATATAACCCCCAGACATTACACCATATGTGACTGATATCAGCCTCTCTTATAACGCTCCAGTACTGATATAACCTCCAGACATTACATCATATGTGACTGATATCAGCCCCTCTTATAACGCTCCAGCACTGATATAACCTCCAGACATTACACCATATGTGACTGATATCAGCTCCTCTTATAACGCTCCAGCACTGATATAACCTCCAGACATTACACCATATGTGACTGATATCAGCTCCTCTTATAACGCTCCAGTACTGATATAACCTCCAGACAGTACACCATATGTGACTGATATCAGCTCCTCTTATAACGCTCCAGTACTGATATAACCTCCAGACATTACACCATATGTGACTGATATCAGCTCCTCTTATAATGCTCCAGTACTGATATAACCTCCAGACATTACACCATATGTGACTGATATCAGCCTCTTATAACCCTCCAGTACTGATATAACCTCCAGACATTACATCATATGTGACTGATATCAGCCTCTTATAACCCTCCAGTACTGATATAACCTCCAGACATTACATCATATGTGACTGATATCAGCCTGTTATAACGCTCCAGTACTGATATAACCTCCAGGCATTACATCATATGTGACTGATATCAGCCTCTTATAATGCTCCAGTACTGATATAACCTCCAGACATTACATCATATGTGACTGATATCAGCCTCTTATAACGCTCCAGTACTGATATAACCTCCAGACATTACAACATATGTGACTGATATCAGCCTCTCTTATAACGCTCCAGTACTGATATAACCTCCAGACATTACACCATATGTTACTGATATAAGCCCCTCTTATAACGCTCCAGTACTGATATAACCTCCAGACATTACATCATATGTGACTGATATCAGCTCCTCTTATAACGCTCCAGTACTGATATAACCTCCAGACATTACATCATATGTGACTGATATCAGCCTCTTATAACGCTCCAGTACTGATATAACCTCCAGACATTACACCATATGTGACTGATATCAGCCTCTTATAACGCTCCAATACTGATATAACCTCCAGACATTACATCATATGTGACTGATATCAGCCTCTTATAACGCTCCAGTACTGATATAACCTCCAGACATTACACCATATGTGACTGATATCAGCCTCTTATAGCGCTCCAGTACTGATATAACCTCCAGACATTACATCATATGTGACTGATATCAGCTCCTCTTATAACGCTCCAGTACTGATATAACCTCCAGACATTACATCATATGTGACTGATATCAGCCTCTTATAATGCTCCAGTACTGATATAACCTCCAGACATTACACCATATGTGACTGATATCAGCCCCTCTTATAACGCTCCAGTACTGATATAAACTCCAGACATTACACCATATGTGACTGATTTCAGCCCCTCTTATAGCGCTCCAGTACTGATATAACCTCCAGACATTACATCATATGTGACTGATATCAGCCCCTCTTATAATGCTCCAGTACTGATATAACCTCCAGACATTACACCATATGTGACTGATATCAGCCTCTTATAACGCTGCAGTACTGATATAACCTCCAGACATTACACCATATGTGACTGATATCAGCCTCTTATAACGCTCCAGTACTGATATAACCTCCAGACATTACACCATATGTGACTGATATCAGCTCCTCTTATAACGCTCCAGTACTGATATAACCTCCAGACATTACATCATATGTGACTGATATCAGCCTCTTATAACGCTCCAGTACTGATATAACCTCTAGACATTACATCATATGTGACTGATATCAGCCTCTTATAACGCTCCAGTACTGATATAACCTCTAGACATTACATCATATGTGACTGATATCAGCCTCTTATAACACTCCAGTACTGATATAACCTCTAGACATTACACCATATGTGACTGATATCAGCCTCTTATAACACTCCAGTACTGATATAACCCCCAGACATTATATCATATGTGACTGATATCAGCCCCTCTTACAACGCTCCAGTACTGATATAACCTCCAGACATTACACCATATGTGACTGATATCAGCCTCTTATAGCGCTCCAGTACTGATATAACCTCCAGACATTACATCATATGTGACTGATATCAGCCTCTTATAATGCTCCAGTACTGATATAACCTCCAGACATTACACCATATGTGACTGATATCAGCCCCTCTTATAACGCTCCAGTACTGATATAAACTCCAGACATTACACCATATGTGACTGATTTCAGCCCCTCTTATAGCGCTCCAGTACTGATATAACCTCCAGACATTACATCATATGTGACTGATATCAGCCCCTCTTATAATGCTCCAGTACTGATATAACCTCCAGACATTACACCATATGTGACTGATATCAGCCTCTTATAACGCTGCAGTACTGATATAACCTCCAGACATTACACCATATGTGACTGATATCAGCCTCTTATAACGCTCCAGTACTGATATAACCTCCAGACATTACACCATATGTGACTGATATCAGCTCCTCTTATAACGCTCCAGTACTGATATAACCTCCAGACATTACATCATATGTGACTGATATCAGCCTCTTATAACGCTCCAGTACTGATATAACCTCTAGACATTACATCATATGTGACTGATATCAGCCTCTTATAACACTCCAGTACTGATATAACCTCTAGACATTACATCATATGTGACTGATATCAGCCTCTTATAACACTCCAGTACTGATATAACCTCCAGACATTACACCATATGTGACTGATATCAGCCTCTTATAACACTCCAGTACTGATATAACCCCCAGACATTATATCATATGTGACTGATATCAGCCCCTCTTATAACGCTCCAGTACTGATATAACCTCCAGACATTACACCATATGTGACTGATATCAGCCTCTTATAGCGCTCCAGTACTGATATAACCTCCAGACATTACATCATATGTGACTGATATCAGCTCCTCTTATAACGCTCCAGTACTGATATAACCTCCAGACATTACATCATATGTGACTGATATCAGCCTCTTATAATGCTCCAGTACTGATATAACCTCCAGACATTACACCATATGTGACTGATATCAGCCCCTCTTATAACGCTCCAGTACTGATATAAACTCCAGACATTACACCATATGTGACTGATTTCAGCCCCTCTTATAGCGCTCCAGTACTGATATAACCTCCAGACATTACATCATATGTGACTGATATCAGCCCCTCTTATAATGCTCCAGTACTGATATAACCTCCAGACATTACACCATATGTGACTGATATCAGCCTCTTATAACGCTGCAGTACTGATATAACCTCCAGACATTACACCATATGTGACTGATATCAGCCTCTTATAACGCTCCAGTACTGATATAACCTCCAGACATTACACCATATGTGACTGATATCAGCTCCTCTTATAACGCTCCAGTACTGATATAACCTCCAGACATTACATCATATGTGACTGATATCAGCCTCTTATAACGCTCCAGTACTGATATAACCTCTAGACATTACATCATATGTGACTGATATCAGCCTCTTATAACACTCCAGTACTGATATAACCTCTAGACATTACATCATATGTGACTGATATCAGCCTCTTATAACACTCCAGTACTGATATAACCTCCAGACATTACACCATATGTGACTGATATCAGCCTCTTATAACACTCCAGTACTGATATAACCCCCAGACATTATATCATATGTGACTGATATCAGCCCCTCTTATAACGCTCCAGTACTGATATAACCTCTAGACATTACACCATATGTGACTGATATCAGCCTCTTATAACGCTCCAGTACTGATATAACCCCCAGACATTACATCATATGTGACTGATATCAGCCCCTCTTATAACGCTCCAGTACTGATATAACCTCTAGACATTACATCATATGTGACTGATATCAGCCTCTTATAACGCTCCAGTACTGATATAACCCCCAGACATTACATCATATGTGACTGATATCAGCCCCTCTTATAACGCTCCAGTACTGATATAACCTCTAGACATTACATCATATGTGACTGATATCAGCCTCTTATAACGCTCCAGTACTGATATAACCTCCAGACATTACACCATATGTGACTGATATCAGCTCTCTTATAACGCTCCAGTACTGATATAACCTCCAGACATTACACCATATGTGACTGATATCAGCCTGTTATAAAGCTCCAGTACTGATATAACCTCCAGACATTACACCATATGTGACTGATATCAGCCTCTTATAACGCTCCAGTACTGATATAACCTCCAGACATTACATCATATGTGACTGATATCAGCCTCTTATAACGCTCCAGTACTGATATAACCTCCAGACATTACACCATATGTGACTGATATCAGCCTCTTATAACGCTCCAGTACTGATATAACCTCCAGACATTACATCATATGTGACTGATATCAGCCTCTTATAACGCTCCAGTACTGATATAACCTCCAGACATTACACCATATGTGACTGATATCAGCCTCTTATAACGCTCCAGTACTGATATAACCTCCAGACATTACACCATATGTGACTGATATCAGCCTCTTATAAAGCTCCAGTACTGATATAACCTTCAGACATTACACCATATGTGACTGATATCAGCCTCTTATAACGCTCCAGTACTGATATAACCCCCAGACATTAAATCATATGTGACTGATATCAGCCCCTCTTATAACGCTCCAGTACTGATATAACCTCCAGACATTACACCATATGTGACTGATATCAGCTCCTCTTATAACGTTCCAGTACTGATATAACCTCCAGACATTACACCATATGTGACTGATATCAGCTCCTCTTATAACGCTCCAGTACTGATATAACCCCCAGACATTACACCATATGTGACTGATATCAGCCTCTCTTATAACGCTCCAGTACTGATATAACCTCCAGACATTACATCATATGTGACTGATATCAGCCCCTCTTATAACGCTCCAGCACTGATATAACCTCCAGACATTACACCATATGTGACTGATATCAGCTCCTCTTATAACGCTCCAGCACTGATATAACCTCCAGACATTACACCATATGTGACTGATATCAGCTCCTCTTATAACGCTCCAGTACTGATATAACCTCCAGACAGTACACCATATGTGACTGATATCAGCTCCTCTTATAACGCTCCAGTACTGATATAACCTCCAGACATTACACCATATGTGACTGATATCAGCTCCTCTTATAATGCTCCAGTACTGATATAACCTCCAGACATTACACCATATGTGACTGATATCAGCCTCTTATAACCCTCCAGTACTGATATAACCTCCAGACATTACATCATATGTGACTGATATCAGCCTCTTATAACCCTCCAGTACTGATATAACCTCCAGACATTACATCATATGTGACTGATATCAGCCTGTTATAACGCTCCAGTACTGATATAACCTCCAGGCATTACATCATATGTGACTGATATCAGCCTCTTATAATGCTCCAGTACTGATATAACCTCCAGACATTACATCATATGTGACTGATATCAGCCTCTTATAACGCTCCAGTACTGATATAACCTCCAGACATTACAACATATGTGACTGATATCAGCCTCTCTTATAACGCTCCAGTACTGATATAACCTCCAGACATTACACCATATGTTACTGATATAAGCCCCTCTTATAACGCTCCAGTACTGATATAACCTCCAGACATTACATCATATGTGACTGATATCAGCTCCTCTTATAACGCTCCAGTACTGATATAACCTCCAGACATTACATCATATGTGACTGATATCAGCCTCTTATAACGCTCCAGTACTGATATAACCTCCAGACATTACACCATATGTGACTGATATCAGCCTCTTATAACGCTCCAATACTGATATAACCTCCAGACATTACATCATATGTGACTGATATCAGCCTCTTATAACGCTCCAGTACTGATATAACCTCCAGACATTACACCATATGTGACTGATATCAGCCTCTTATAGCGCTCCAGTACTGATATAACCTCCAGACATTACATCATATGTGACTGATATCAGCTCCTCTTATAACGCTCCAGTACTGATATAACCTCCAGACATTACATCATATGTGACTGATATCAGCCTCTTATAATGCTCCAGTACTGATATAACCTCCAGACATTACACCATATGTGACTGATATCAGCCCCTCTTATAACGCTCCAGTACTGATATAAACTCCAGACATTACACCATATGTGACTGATTTCAGCCCCTCTTATAGCGCTCCAGTACTGATATAACCTCCAGACATTACATCATATGTGACTGATATCAGCCCCTCTTATAATGCTCCAGTACTGATATAACCTCCAGACATTACACCATATGTGACTGATATCAGCCTCTTATAACGCTGCAGTACTGATATAACCTCCAGACATTACACCATATGTGACTGATATCAGCCTCTTATAACGCTCCAGTACTGATATAACCTCCAGACATTACACCATATGTGACTGATATCAGCTCCTCTTATAACGCTCCAGTACTGATATAACCTCCAGACATTACATCATATGTGACTGATATCAGCCTCTTATAACGCTCCAGTACTGATATAACCTCTAGACATTACATCATATGTGACTGATATCAGCCTCTTATAACGCTCCAGTACTGATATAACCTCTAGACATTACATCATATGTGACTGATATCAGCCTCTTATAACACTCCAGTACTGATATAACCTCTAGACATTACACCATATGTGACTGATATCAGCCTCTTATAACACTCCAGTACTGATATAACCCCCAGACATTATATCATATGTGACTGATATCAGCCCCTCTTACAACGCTCCAGTACTGATATAACCTCCAGACATTACACCATATGTGACTGATATCAGCCTCTTATAGCGCTCCAGTACTGATATAACCTCCAGACATTACATCATATGTGACTGATATCAGCCTCTTATAATGCTCCAGTACTGATATAACCTCCAGACATTACACCATATGTGACTGATATCAGCCCCTCTTATAACGCTCCAGTACTGATATAAACTCCAGACATTACACCATATGTGACTGATTTCAGCCCCTCTTATAGCGCTCCAGTACTGATATAACCTCCAGACATTACATCATATGTGACTGATATCAGCCCCTCTTATAATGCTCCAGTACTGATATAACCTCCAGACATTACACCATATGTGACTGATATCAGCCTCTTATAACGCTGCAGTACTGATATAACCTCCAGACATTACACCATATGTGACTGATATCAGCCTCTTATAACGCTCCAGTACTGATATAACCTCCAGACATTACACCATATGTGACTGATATCAGCTCCTCTTATAACGCTCCAGTACTGATATAACCTCCAGACATTACATCATATGTGACTGATATCAGCCTCTTATAACGCTCCAGTACTGATATAACCTCTAGACATTACATCATATGTGACTGATATCAGCCTCTTATAACGCTCCAGTACTGATATAACCTCTAGACATTACATCATATGTGACTGATATCAGCCTCTTATAACACTCCAGTACTGATATAACCTCTAGACATTACACCATATGTGACTGATATCAGCCTCTTATAACACTCCAGTACTGATATAACCCCCAGACATTATATCATATGTGACTGATATCAGCCCCTCTTACAACGCTCCAGTACTGATATAACCTCCAGACATTACACCATATGTGACTGATATCAGCCTCTTATAGCGCTCCAGTACTGATATAACCTCCAGACATTACATCATATGTGACTGATATCAGCTCCTCTTATAACGCTCCAGTACTGATATAACCTCCAGACATTACATCATATGTGACTGATATCAGCCTCTTATAATGCTCCAGTACTGATATAACCTCCAGACATTACACCATATGTGACTGATATCAGCCCCTCTTATAACGCTCCAGTACTGATATAAACTCCAGACATTACACCATATGTGACTGATTTCAGCCCCTCTTATAGCGCTCCAGTATTGATATAACCTCCAGACATTACATCATATGTGACTGATATCAGCCCCTCTTATAATGCTCCAGTACTGATATAACCTCCAGACATTACACCATATGTGACTGATATCAGCCTCTTATAACCCTCCAGTACTGATATAACCTCCAGACATTACATCATATGTGACTGATATCAGCCTCTTATAACCTTCCAGTACTGATATAACCTCCAGACATTACATCATATGTGACTGATATCAGCCTGTTATAACGCTCCAGTACTGATATAACCTCCAGGCATTACATCATATGTGACTGATATCAGCCTCTTATAATGCTCCAGTACTGATATAACCTCCAGACATTACATCATATGTGACTGATATCAGCCTCTTATAACACTCCAGTACTGATATAACCTCCAGACATTACAACATATGTGACTGATATCAGCCTCTCTTATAACGCTCCAGTACTGATATAACCTCCAGACATTACACCATATGTGACTGATATCAGTCTCTTATAACGCTCCAGTACTGATATAACCTCCAGACATTACACCATATGTGACTGATATCAGCCTCTCTTATAACGCTCCAGTACTGATATAACCTCCAGACATTACACCATATGTGACTGATATCAGCCTCTTATAACGCTCCAGTACTGATATAACCTCCAGACATTACACCATATGTGACTGATATCAGCCCCTCTTATAACGCTCCAGTACTGATATAACCTCCAGACATTACACCATATGTTACTGATATCAGCTCCTCTTATAACGCTCCAGTAATGATATAACCTCCAGACATTACAAGATATGTGACTGATATCAGCTCCTCTTATAACGCTCCAGTACTGATATAACCTCCAGACATTACATCATATGTGACTGATATCAGCCTCTTATAACGCTCCAGTACTGATATAACCTCCAGACATTACACCATATGTGACTGATATCAGCCTCTTATAACGCTCCAATACTGATATAACCTCCAGACATTACATCATATGTGACTGATATCAGCCTCTTATAACGCTCCAGTACTGATATAACCTCCAGACATTACACCATATGTGACTGATATCAGCCTCTTATAACGCTCCAGTACTGATATAACCTCCAGACATTACACCATATGTGACTGATATCAGCTCCTCTTATAACGCTCCAGTACTGATATAACCTCCAGACATTACATCATATGTGACTGATATCAGCCTCTTATAACGCTCCAGTACTGATATAACCTCTAGACATTACATCATATGTGACTGATATCAGCCTCTTATAACACTCCAGTACTGATATAACCTCTAGACATTACATCATATGTGACTGATATCAGCCTCTTATAACACTCCAGTACTGATATAACCTCCAGACATTACACCATATGTGACTGATATCAGCCTCTTATAACACTCCAGTACTGATATAACCCCCAGACATTATATCATATGTGACTGATATCAGCCCCTCTTATAACGCTCCAGTACTGATATAACCTCCAGACATTACACCATATGTGACTGATATCAGCCTCTTATAGCGCTCCAGTACTGATATAACCTCCAGACATTACATCATATGTGACTGATATCAGCTCCTCTTATAACGCTCCAGTACTGATATAACCTCCAGACATTACATCATATGTGACTGATATCAGCCTCTTATAATGCTCCAGTACTGATATAACCTCCAGACATTACACCATATGTGACTGATATCAGCCCCTCTTATAACGCTCCAGTACTGATATAAACTCCAGACATTACACCATATGTGACTGATTTCAGCCCCTCTTATAGCGCTCCAGTACTGATATAACCTCCAGACATTACATCATATGTGACTGATATCAGCCCCTCTTATAATGCTCCAGTACTGATATAACCTCCAGACATTACACCATATGTGACTGATATCAGCCTCTTATAACGCTGCAGTACTGATATAACCTCCAGACATTACACCATATGTGACTGATATCAGCCTCTTATAACGCTCCAGTACTGATATAACCTCCAGACATTACACCATATGTGACTGATATCAGCTCCTCTTATAACGCTCCAGTACTGATATAACCTCCAGACATTACATCATATGTGACTGATATCAGCCTCTTATAACGCTCCAGTACTGATATAACCTCTAGACATTACATCATATGTGACTGATATCAGCCTCTTATAACACTCCAGTACTGATATAACCTCTAGACATTACATCATATGTGACTGATATCAGCCTCTTATAACACTCCAGTACTGATATAACCTCCAGACATTACACCATATGTGACTGATATCAGCCTCTTATAACACTCCAGTACTGATATAACCCCCAGACATTATATCATATGTGACTGATATCAGCCCCTCTTATAACGCTCCAGTACTGATATAACCTCTAGACATTACACCATATGTGACTGATATCAGCCTCTTATAACGCTCCAGTACTGATATAACCCCCAGACATTACATCATATGTGACTGATATCAGCCCCTCTTATAACGCTCCAGTACTGATATAACCTCTAGACATTACATCATATGTGACTGATATCAGCCTCTTATAACGCTCCAGTACTGATATAACCTCCAGACATTACACCATATGTGACTGATATCGGCTCTCTTATAACGCTCCAGTACTGATATAACCTCCAGACATTACACCATATGTGACTGATATCAGCCTGTTATAAAGCTCCAGTACTGATATAACCTCCAGACATTACACCATATGTGACTGATATCAGCCTCTTATAACGCTCCAGTACTGATATAACCTCCAGACATTACATCATATGTGACTGATATCAGCCTCTTATAACGCTCCAGTACTGATATAACCTCCAGACATTACACCATATGTGACTGATATCAGCCTCTTATAACGCTCCAGTACTGATATAACCTCCAGACATTACATCATATGTGACTGATATCAGCCTCTTATAACGCTCCAGTACTGATATAACCTCCAGACATTACACCATATGTGACTGATATCAGCCTCTTATAACGCTCCAGTACTGATATAACCTCCAGACATTACACCATATGTGACTGATATCAGCCTCTTATAAAGCTCCAGTACTGATATAACCTTCAGACATTACACCATATGTGACTGATATCAGCCTCTTATAACGCTCCAGTACTGATATAACCCCCAGACATTACATCATATGTGACTGATATCAGCCCCTCTTATAACGCTCCAGTACTGATATAACCTCCAGACATTACACCATATGTGACTGATATCAGCTCCTCTTATAACGTTCCAGTACTGATATAACCTCCAGACATTACACCATATGTGACTGATATCAGCTCCTCTTATAACGCTCCAGTACTGATATAACCCCCAGACATTACACCATATGTGACTGATATCAGCCTCTCTTATAACGCTCCAGTACTGATATAACCTCCAGACATTACATCATATGTGACTGATATCAGCCCCTCTTATAACGCTCCAGCACTGATATAACCTCCAGACATTACACCATATGTGACTGATATCAGCTCCTCTTATAATGCTCCAGCACTGATATAACCTCCAGACATTACACCATATGTGACTGATATCAGCTCCTCTTATAACGCTCCAGTACTGATATAACCTCCAGACAGTACACCATATGTGACTGATATCAGCTCCTCTTATAACGCTCCAGTACTGATATAACCTCCAGACATTACACCATATGTGACTGATATCAGCTCCTCTTATAATGCTCCAGTACTGATATAACCTCCAGACATTACACCATATGTGACTGATATCAGCCTCTTATAACCCTCCAGTACTGATATAACCTCCAGACATTACATCATATGTGACTGATATCAGCCTCTTATAACCCTCCAGTACTGATATAACCTCCAGACATTACATCATATGTGACTGATATCAGCCTGTTATAACGCTCCACTACTGATATAACCTCCAGGCATTACATCATATGTGACTGATATCAGCCTCTTATAATGCTCCAGTACTGATATAACCTCCAGACATTACATCATATGTGACTGATATCAGCCTCTTATAACACTCCAGTACTGATATAACCTCCAGACATTACAACATATGTGACTGATATCAGCCTCTCTTATAACGCTCCAGTACTGATATAACCTCCAGACATTACACCATATGTGACTGATATCAGCCTCTTATAACGCTCCAGTACTGATATAACCTCCAGACATTACACCATATGTGACTGATATCAGCCTCTCTTGTAACGCTCCAGTACTGATATAACCTCCAGACATTACACCATATGCGACTGATATCAGCCTCTTATAACGCTCCAGTACTGATATAACCTCCAGACATTACACCATATGTGACTGATATCAGCCCCTCTTATAACGCTCCAGTACTGATATAACCTCCAGACATTACACCATATGTTACTGATATCAGCTCCTCTTATAACGCTCCAGTAATGATATAACCTCCAGACATTGCAAGATATGTGACTGATATCAGCTCCTCTTATAACGCTCCAGTACTGATATAACCTCCAGACATTACATCATATGTGACTGATATCAGCCTCTTATAACGCTCCAGTACTGATATAACCTCCAGACATTACACCATATGTGACTGATATCAGCCTCTTATAACGCTCCAATACTGATATAACCTCCAGACATTACATCATATGTGACTGATATCAGCCTCTTATAACGCTCCAGTACTGATATAACCTCGAGACATTACACCATATGTGACTGATATCAGCCTCTTATAGCGCTCCAGTACTGATATAACCTCCAGACATTACATCATATGTGACTGATATCAGCTCCTCTTATAACGCTCCAGTACTGATATAACCTCCAGACATTACATCATATGTGACTGATATCAGCCTCTTATAATGCTCCAGTACTGATATAACCTCCAGACATTACACCATATGTGACTGATATCAGCCCCTCTTATAACGCTCCAGTACTGATATAAACTCCAGACATTACACCATATGTGACTGATTTCAGCCCCTCTTATAGCGCTCCAGTACTGATATAACCTCCAGACATTACATCATATGTGACTGATATCAGCCCCTCTTATAATGCTCCAGTACTGATATAACCTCCAGACATTACACCATATGTGACTGATATCAGCCTCTTATAACGCTGCAGTACTGATATAACCTCCAGACATTACACCATATGTGACTGATATCAGCCTCTTATAACGCTCCAGTACTGATATAACCTCCAGACATTACACCATATGTGACTGATATCAGCTCCTCTTATAACGCTCCAGTACTGATATAACCTCCAGACATTACATCATATGTGACTGATATCAGCCTCTTATAACCCTCCAGTACTGATATAACCTCCAGACATTACATCATATGTGACTGATATCAGCCTGTTATAACGCTCCACTACTGATATAACCTCCAGGCATTACATCATATGTGACTGATATCAGCCTCTTATAATGCTCCAGTACTGATATAACCTCCAGACATTACATCATATGTGACTGATATCAGCCTCTTATAACACTCCAGTACTGATATAACCTCCAGACATTACAACATATGTGACTGATATCAGCCTCTCTTATAACGCTCCAGTACTGATATAACCTCCAGACATTACACCATATGTGACTGATATCAGCCTCTTATAACGCTCCAGTACTGATATAACCTCCAGACATTACACCATATGTGACTGATATCAGCCTCTCTTATAACGCTCCAGTACTGATATAACCTCCAGACATTACACCATATGCGACTGATATCAGCCTCTTATAACGCTCCAGTACTGATATAACCTCCAGACATTACACCATATGTGACTGATATCAGCCTCTTATAACCCTCCAGTACTGATATAACCTCCAGACATTACATCATATGTGACTGATATCAGCCTCTTATAACCCTCCAGTACTGATATAACCTCCAGACATTACATCATATGTGACTGATATCAGCCTGTTATAACGCTCCACTACTGATATAACCTCCAGGCATTACATCATATGTGACTGATATCAGCCTCTTATAATGCTCCAGTACTGATATAACCTCCAGACATTACATCATATGTGACTGATATCAGCCTCTTATAACACTCCAGTACTGATATAACCTCCAGACATTACAACATATGTGACTGATATCAGCCTCTCTTATAACGCTCCAGTACTGATATAACCTCCAGACATTACACCATATGTGACTGATATCAGCCTCTTATAACGCTCCAGTACTGATATAACCTCCAGACATTACACCATATGTGACTGATATCAGCCTCTCTTATAACGCTCCAGTACTGATATAACCTCCAGACATTACACCATATGCGACTGATATCAGCCTCTTATAACGCTCCAGTACTGATATAACCTCCAGACATTACACCATATGTGACTGATATCAGCCCCTCTTATAACGCTCCAGTACTGATATAACCTCCAGACATTACACCATATGTTACTGATATCAGCTCCTCTTATAACGCTCCAGTAATGATATAACCTCCAGACATTGCAAGATATGTGACTGATATCAGCTCCTCTTATAACGCTCCAGTACTGATATAACCTCCAGACATTACATCATATGTGACTGATATCAGCCTCTTATAACGCTCCAGTACTGATATAACCTCCAGACATTACACCATATGTGACTGATATCAGCCTCTTATAACGCTCCAATACTGATATAACCTCCAGACATTACATCATATGTGACTGATATCAGCCTCTTATAACGCTCCAGTACTGATATAACCTCGAGACATTACACCATATGTGACTGATATCAGCCTCTTATAGCGCTCCAGTACTGATATAACCTCCAGACATTACATCATATGTGACTGATATCAGCTCCTCTTATAACGCTCCAGTACTGATATAACCTCCAGACATTACATCATATGTGACTGATATCAGCCTCTTATAATGCTCCAGTACTGATATAACCTCCAGACATTACACCATATGTGACTGATATCAGCCCCTCTTATAACGCTCCAGTACTGATATAAACTCCAGACATTACACCATATGTGACTGATTTCAGCCCCTCTTATAGCGCTCCAGTACTGATATAACCTCCAGACATTACATCATATGTGACTGATATCAGCCCCTCTTATAATGCTCCAGTACTGATATAACCTCCAGACATTACACCATATGTGACTGATATCAGCCTCTTATAACGCTGCAGTACTGATATAACCTCCAGACATTACACCATATGTGACTGATATCAGCCTCTTATAACGCTCCAGTACTGATATAACCTCCAGACATTACACCATATGTGACTGATATCAGCTCCTCTTATAACGCTCCAGTACTGATATAACCTCCAGACATTACATCATATGTGACTGATATCAGCCTCTTATAACGCTCCAGTACTGATATAACCTCTAGACATTACATCATATGTGACTGATATCAGCCTCTTATAACACTCCAGTACTGATATAACCTCTAGACATTACATCATATGTGACTGATATCAGCCTCTTATAACACTCCAGTACTGATATAACCTCTAGACATTACACCATATGTGACTGATATCAGCCTCTTATAACACTCCAGTACTGATATAACCCCCAGACATTATATCATATGTGACTGATATCAGCCCCTCTTATAACGCTCCAGTACTGATATAACCTCCAGACATTACACCATATGTGACTGATATCAGCCTCTTATAGCGCTCCAGTACTGATATAACCTCCAGACATTACATCATATGTGACTGATATCAGCTCCTCTTATAACGCTCCAGTACTGATATAACCTCCAGACATTACATCATATGTGACTGATATCAGCCTTTTATAATGCTCCAGTACTGATATAACCTCCAGACATTACACCATATGTGACTGATATCAGCCCCTCTTATAACGCTCCAGTACTGATATAAACTCCAGACATTACACCATATGTGACTGATTTCAGCCCCTCTTATAGCGCTCCAGTACTGATATAACCTTCAGACATTACATCATATGTGACTGATATCAGCCCCTCTTATAATGCTCCAGTACTGATATAACCTCCAGACATTACACCATATGTGACTGATATCAGCCTCTTATAACCCTCCAGTACTGATATAACCTCCAGACATTACATCATATGTGACTGATATCAGCCTCTTATAACCTTCCAGTACTGATATAACCTCCAGACATTACATCATATGTGACTGATATCAGCCTGTTATAACGCTCCAGTACTGATATAACCTCCAGGCATTACATCATATGTGACTGATATCAGCCTCTTATAATGCTCCAGTACTGATATAACCTCCAGACATTACATCATATGTGACTGATATCAGCCTCTTATAACACTCCAGTACTGATATAACCTCCAGACATTACAACATATGTGACTGATATCAGCCTCTCTTATAACGCTCCAGTACTGATATAACCTCCAGACATTACACCATATGTGACTGATATCAGCCTCTTATAACGCTCCAGTACTGATATAACCTCCAGACATTACACCATATGTGACTGATATCAGCCTCTCTTATAACGCTCCAGTACTGATATAACCTCCAGACATTACACCATATGTGACTGATATCAGCCTCTTATAACGCTCCAGTACTGATATAACCTCCAGACATTACACCATATGTGACTGATATCAGCCCCTCTTATAACGCTCCAGTACTGATATAACCTCCAGACATTACACCATATGTTACTGATATCAGCTCCTCTTATAACGCTCCAGTAATGATATAACCTCCAGACATTACAAGATATGTGACTGATATCAGCTCCTCTTATAACGCTCCAGTACTGATATAACCTCCAGACATTACATCATATGTGACTGATATCAGCCTCTTATAACGCTCCAGTACTGATATAACCTCCAGACATTACACCATATGTGACTGATATCAGCCTCTTATAACGCTCCAATACTGATATAACCTCCAGACATTACATCATATGTGACTGATATCAGCCTCTTATAACGCTCCAGTACTGATATAACCTCCAGACATTACACCATATGTGACTGATATCAGCCTCTTATAGCGCTCCAGTACTGATATAACCTCCAGACATTACATCATATGTGACTGATATCAGCTCCTCTTATAACGCTCCAGTACTGATATAACCTCCAGACATTACATCATATGTGACTGATATCAGCCTCTTATAATGCTCCAGTACTGATATAACCTCCAGACATTACATCATATGTGACTGATATCAGCTCCTCTTATAACGCTCCAGTACTGATATAACCTCCAGACATTACATCATATGTGACTGATATCAGCCCCTCTTATAACGCTCCAGTACTGATATAAACTCCAGACATTACACCATATGTGACTGATTTCAGCCCCTCTTATAGCGCTCCAGTACTGATATAACCTCCAGACATTACATCATATGTGACTGATATCAGCCCCTCTTATAATGCTCCAGTACTGATATAACCTCCAGACATTACACCATATGTGACTGATATCAGCCTCTTATAACGCTGCAGTACTGATATAACCTCCAGACATTACACCATATGTGACTGATATCAGCCTCTTATAACGCTCCAGTACTGATATAACCTCCAGACATTACACCATATGTGACTGATATCAGCTCCTCTTATAACGCTCCAGTACTGATATAACCTCCAGACATTACATCATATGTGACTGATATCAGCCTCTTATAACGCTCCAGTACTGATATAACCTCTAGACATTACATCATATGTGACTGATATCAGCCTCTTATAACACTCCAGTACTGATATAACCTCTAGACATTACATCATATGTGACTGATATCAGCCTCTTATAACACTCCAGTACTGATATAACCTCCAGACATTACACCATATGTGACTGATATCAGCCTCTTATAACACTCCAGTACTGATATAACCCCCAGACATTATATCATATGTGACTGATATCAGCCCCTCTTATAACGCTCCAGTACTGATATAACCTCCAGACATTACACCATATGCGACTGATATCAGCCTCTTATAACGCTCCAGTACTGATATAACCTCCAGACATTACACCATATGTGACTGATATCAGCCTCTTATAACCCTCCAGTACTGATATAACCTCCAGACATTACATCATATGTGACTGATATCAGCCTCTTATAACCCTCCAGTACTGATATAACCTCCAGACATTACATCATATGTGACTGATATCAGCCTGTTATAACGCTCCACTACTGATATAACCTCCAGGCATTACATCATATGTGACTGATATCAGCCTCTTATAATGCTCCAGTACTGATATAACCTCCAGACATTACATCATATGTGACTGATATCAGCCTCTTATAACACTCCAGTACTGATATAACCTCCAGACATTACAACATATGTGACTGATATCAGCCTCTCTTATAACGCTCCAGTACTGATATAACCTCCAGACATTACACCATATGTGACTGATATCAGCCTCTTATAACGCTCCAGTACTGATATAACCTCCAGACATTACACCATATGTGACTGATATCAGCCTCTCTTATAACGCTCCAGTACTGATATAACCTCCAGACATTACACCATATGCGACTGATATCAGCCTCTTATAACGCTCCAGTACTGATATAACCTCCAGACATTACACCATATGTGACTGATATCAGCCCCTCTTATAACGCTCCAGTACTGATATAACCTCCAGACATTACACCATATGTTACTGATATCAGCTCCTCTTATAACGCTCCAGTAATGATATAACCTCCAGACATTGCAAGATATGTGACTGATATCAGCTCCTCTTATAACGCTCCAGTACTGATATAACCTCCAGACATTACATCATATGTGACTGATATCAGCCTCTTATAACGCTCCAGTACTGATATAACCTCCAGACATTACACCATATGTGACTGATATCAGCCTCTTATAACGCTCCAATACTGATATAACCTCCAGACATTACATCATATGTGACTGATATCAGCCTCTTATAACGCTCCAGTACTGATATAACCTCGAGACATTACACCATATGTGACTGATATCAGCCTCTTATAGCGCTCCAGTACTGATATAACCTCCAGACATTACATCATATGTGACTGATATCAGCTCCTCTTATAACGCTCCAGTACTGATATAACCTCCAGACATTACATCATATGTGACTGATATCAGCCTCTTATAATGCTCCAGTACTGATATAACCTCCAGACATTACACCATATGTGACTGATATCAGCCCCTCTTATAACGCTCCAGTACTGATATAAACTCCAGACATTACACCATATGTGACTGATTTCAGCCCCTCTTATAGCGCTCCAGTACTGATATAACCTCCAGACATTACATCATATGTGACTGATATCAGCCCCTCTTATAATGCTCCAGTACTGATATAACCTCCAGACATTACACCATATGTGACTGATATCAGCCTCTTATAACGCTGCAGTACTGATATAACCTCCAGACATTACACCATATGTGACTGATATCAGCCTCTTATAACGCTCCAGTAATGATATAACCTCCAGACATTACACCATATGTGACTGATATCAGCCCCTCTTATAACGCTCCAGTACTGATATAACCTCCAGACATTACACCATATGTTACTGATATCAGCTCCTCTTATAACGCTCCAGTAATGATATAACCTCCAGACATTGCAAGATATGTGACTGATATCAGCTCCTCTTATAACGCTCCAGTACTGATATAACCTCCAGACATTACATCATATGTGACTGATATCAGCCTCTTATAACGCTCCAGTACTGATATAACCTCCAGACATTACACCATATGTGACTGATATCAGCCTCTTATAACGCTCCAATACTGATATAACCTCCAGACATTACATCATATGTGACTGATATCAGCCTCTTATAACGCTCCAGTACTGATATAACCTCGAGACATTACACCATATGTGACTGATATCAGCCTCTTATAGCGCTCCAGTACTGATATAACCTCCAGACATTACATCATATGTGACTGATATCAGCTCCTCTTATAACGCTCCAGTACTGATATAACCTCCAGACATTACATCATATGTGACTGATATCAGCCTCTTATAATGCTCCAGTACTGATATAACCTCCAGACATTACACCATATGTGACTGATATCAGCCCCTCTTATAACGCTCCAGTACTGATATAAACTCCAGACATTACACCATATGTGACTGATTTCAGCCCCTCTTATAGCGCTCCAGTACTGATATAACCTCCAGACATTACATCATATGTGACTGATATCAGCCCCTCTTATAATGCTCCAGTACTGATATAACCTCCAGACATTACACCATATGTGACTGATATCAGCCTCTTATAACGCTGCAGTACTGATATAACCTCCAGACATTACACCATATGTGACTGATATCAGCCTCTTATAACGCTCCAGTACTGATATAACCTCCAGACATTACACCATATGTGACTGATATCAGCTCCTCTTATAACGCTCCAGTACTGATATAACCTCCAGACATTACATCATATGTGACTGATATCAGCCTCTTATAACGCTCCAGTACTGATATAACCTCTAGACATTACATCATATGTGACTGATATCAGCCTCTTATAACACTCCAGTACTGATATAACCTCTAGACATTACATCATATGTGACTGATATCAGCCTCTTATAACACTCCAGTACTGATATAACCTCTAGACATTACACCATATGTGACTGATATCAGCCTCTTATAACACTCCAGTACTGATATAACCCCCAGACATTATATCATATGTGACTGATATCAGCCCCTCTTATAACGCTCCAGTACTGATATAACCTCCAGACATTACACCATATGTGACTGATATCAGCCTCTTATAGCGCTCCAGTACTGATATAACCTCCAGACATTACATCATATGTGACTGATATCAGCTCCTCTTATAACGCTCCAGTACTGATATAACCTCCAGACATTACATCATATGTGACTGATATCAGCCTCTTATAATGCTCCAGTACTGATATAACCTCCAGACATTACACCATATGTGACTGATATCAGCCCCTCTTATAACGCTCCAGTACTGATATAAACTCCAGACATTACACCATATGTGACTGATTTCAGCCCCTCTTATAGCGCTCCAGTACTGATATAACCTTCAGACATTACATCATATGTGACTGATATCAGCCCCTCTTATAATGCTCCAGTACTGATATAACATCCAGACATTACACCATATGTGACTGATATCAGCCTCTTATAACCCTCCAGTACTGATATAACCTCCAGACATTACATCATATGTGACTGATATCAGCCTCTTATAACCTTCCAGTACTGATATAACCTCCAGACATTACATCATATGTGACTGATATCAGCCTGTTATAACGCTCCAGTACTGATATAACCTCCAGGCATTACATCATATGTGACTGATATCAGCCTCTTATAATGCTCCAGTACTGATATAACCTCCAGACATTACATCATATGTGACTGATATCAGCCTCTTATAACACTCCAGTACTGATATAACCTCCAGACATTACAACATATGTGACTGATATCAGCCTCTCTTATAACGCTCCAGTACTGATATAACCTCCAGACATTACACCATATGTGACTGATATCAGCCTCTTATAACGCTCCAGTACTGATATAACCTCCAGACATTACACCATATGTGACTGATATCAGCCTCTCTTATAACGCTCCAGTACTGATATAACCTCCAGACATTACACCATATGTGACTGATATCAGCCTCTTATAACGCTCCAGTACTGATATAACCTCCAGACATTACACCATATGTGACTGATATCAGCCCCTCTTATAACGCTCCAGTACTGATATAACCTCCAGACATTACACCATATGTTACTGATATCAGCTCCTCTTATAACGCTCCAGTAATGATATAACCTCCAGACATTACAAGATATGTGACTGATATCAGCTCCTCTTATAACGCTCCAGTACTGATATAACCTCCAGACATTACATCATATGTGACTGATATCAGCCTCTTATAACGCTCCAGTACTGATATAACCTCCAGACATTACACCATATGTGACTGATATCAGCCTCTTATAACGCTCCAATACTGATATAACCTCCAGACATTACATCATATGTGACTGATATCAGCCTCTTATAACGCTCCAGTACTGATATAACCTCCAGACATTACACCATATGTGACTGATATCAGCCTCTTATAGCGCTCCAGTACTGATATAACCTCCAGACATTACATCATATGTGACTGATATCAGCTCCTCTTATAACGCTCCAGTACTGATATAACCTCCAGACATTACATCATATGTGACTGATATCAGCCTCTTATAATGCTCCAGTACTGATATAACCTCCAGACATTACATCATATGTGACTGATATCAGCTCCTCTTATAACGCTCCAGTACTGATATAACCTCCAGACATTACATCATATGTGACTGATATCAGCCCCTCTTATAACGCTCCAGTACTGATATAAACTCCAGACATTACACCATATGTGACTGATTTCAGCCCCTCTTATAGCGCTCCAGTACTGATATAACCTCCAGACATTACATCATATGTGACTGATATCAGCCCCTCTTATAATGCTCCAGTACTGATATAACCTCCAGACATTACACCATATGTGACTGATATCAGCCTCTTATAACGCTGCAGTACTGATATAACCTCCAGACATTACACCATATGTGACTGATATCAGCCTCTTATAACGCTCCAGTACTGATATAACCTCCAGACATTACACCATATGTGACTGATATCAGCTCCTCTTATAACGCTCCAGTACTGATATAACCTCCAGACATTACATCATATGTGACTGATATCAGCCTCTTATAACGCTCCAGTACTGATATAACCTCTAGACATTACATCATATGTGACTGATATCAGCCTCTTATAACACTCCAGTACTGATATAACCTCTAGACATTACATCATATGTGACTGATATCAGCCTCTTATAACACTCCAGTACTGATATAACCTCCAGACATTACACCATATGTGACTGATATCAGCCTCTTATAACACTCCAGTACTGATATAACCCCCAGACATTATATCATATGTGACTGATATCAGCCCCTCTTATAACGCTCCAGTACTGATATAACCTCCAGACATTACACCATATGTGACTGATATCAGCCTCTTATAGCGCTCCAGTACTGATATAACCTCCAGACATTACATCATATGTGACTGATATCAGCTCCTCTTATAACGCTCCAGTACTGATATAACCTCCAGACATTACATCATATGTGACTGATATCAGCCTCTTATAATGCTCCAGTACTGATATAACCTCCAGACATTACACCATATGTGACTGATATCAGCCCCTCTTATAACGCTCCAGTACTGATATAAACTCCAGACATTACACCATATGTGACTGATTTCAGCCCCTCTTATAGCGCTCCAGTACTGATATAACCTCCAGACATTACATCATATGTGACTGATATCAGCCCCTCTTATAATGCTCCAGTACTGATATAACCTCCAGACATTACACCATATGTGACTGATATCAGCCTCTTATAACGCTGCAGTACTGATATAACCTCCAGACATTACACCATATGTGACTGATATCAGCCTCTTATAACGCTCCAGTACTGATATAACCTCCAGACATTACACCATATGTGACTGATATCAGCTCCTCTTATAACGCTCCAGTACTGATATAACCTCCAGACATTACATCATATGTGACTGATATCAGCCTCTTATAACGCTCCAGTACTGATATAACCTCCAGACATTACACCATATGTGACTGATATCAGCTCCTCTTATAACGCTCCAGTACTGATATAACCTCCAGACATTACATCATATGTGACTGATATCAGCCTCTTATAACACTCCAGTACTGATATAACCTCTAGACATTACATCATATGTGACTGATATCAGCCTCTTATAACGCTCCAGTACTGATATAACCTCCAGACATTACATCATATGTGACTGATATCAGCCTCTTATAACACTCCAGTACTGATATAACCTCTAGACATTACATCATATGTGACTGATATCAGCCTCTTATAACACTCCAGTACTGATATAACCCCCAGACATTATATCATATGTGACTGATATCAGCCCCTCTTATAACGCTCCAGTACTGATATAACCTCTAGACATTACACCATATGTGACTGATATCAGCCTCTTATAACGCTCCAGTACTGATATAACCCCCAGACATTACATCATATGTGACTGATATCAGCCCCTCTTATAACGCTCCAGTACTGATATAACCTCTAGACATTACATCATATGTGACTGATATCAGCCTCTTATAACGCTCCAGTACTGATATAACCCCCAGACATTACATCATATGTGACTGATATCAGCCCCTCTTATAACGCTCCAGTACTGATATAACCTCTAGACATTACATCATATGTGACTGATATCAGCCTCTTATAACGCTCCAGTACTGATATAACCTCCAGACATTACACCATATGTGACTGATATCAGCTCTCTTATAACGCTCCAGTACTGATATAACCTCCAGACATTACACCATATGTGACTGATATCAGCCTGTTATAAAGCTCCAGTACTGATATAACCTCCAGACATTACACCATATGTGACTGATATCAGCCTCTTATAACGCTCCAGTACTGATATAACCTCCAGACATTACATCATATGTGACTGATATCAGCCTCTTATAACGCTCCAGTACTGATATAACGTCCAGACATTACACCATATGTGACTGATATCAGCCTCTTATAACGCTCCAGTACTGATATAACCTCCAGACATTACATCATATGTGAATGATATCAGCCTCTTATAACGCTCCAGTACTGATATAACCTCCAGACATTACACCATATGTGACTGATATCAGCCTCTTATAACGCTCCAGTACTGATATAACCTCCAGACATTACACCATATGTGACTGATATCAGCCTCTTATAAAGCTCCAGTACTGATATAACCTTCAGACATTACACCATATGTGACTGATATCAGCCTCTTATAACGCTCCAGTACTGATATAACCCCCAGACATTACATCATATGTGACTGATATCAGCCCCTCTTATAACGCTCCAGTACTGATATAACCTCTAGACATTACATCATATGTGACTGATATCAGCCTCTTATAACGCTCCAGTACTGATATAACCCCCAGACATTACATCATATGTGACTGATATCAGCCCCTCTTATAACGCTCCAGTACTGATATAACCTCCAGACATTACATCATATGTGACTGATATCACCCTCTTATAACGCTCCAGTACTGATATAACCTCCAGACATTACACCATATGTGACTGATATCAGCTCTCTTATAACGCTCCAGTACTGATATAACCTCCAGACATTACACCATATGTGACTGATATCAGCCTCTTATAACGCTCCAGTACTGATATAACCTCCAGACATAACACCATATGTGACTGATATCAGCTCTCTTATAACGCTCCAGTACTGATATAACCTCCAGACATTACACCATATGTGACGGATATCAGCCTCTTATAAAGCTCCAGTACTGATATAACCTCCAGACATTACACCATATGTGACTGATATCAGCCTCTTATAACGCTCCAGTACTGATATAACCTCCAGACATTACACCATATGTGACTGATATCAGCCTCTTATAAAGCTCCAGTACTGATATAACCTCCAGACATTACACCATATGTGACTGATATCAGCCTCTTATAACGCTCCAGTACTGATATAACCTCCAGACATTACATCATATGTGACTGATATCAGCCTCTTATAACGCTCCAGTACTGATATAACCTCTAGACATTACATCATATGTGACTGATATCAGCCTCTTATAACACTCCAGTACTGATATAACCTCTAGACATTACATCATATGTGACTGATATCAGCCTCTTATAACGCTCCAGTACTGATATAACCCCCAGACATTACATCATATGTGACTGATATCAGCCTCTTATAACGCTCCAGTACTGATATAACCCCCAGACATTACATCATATGTGACTGATATCAGCCTCTTATAACGCTCCAGTACTGATATAACCCCCAGACATTACATCATATGTGACTGATATCAGCCTCTTATAACGCTCCAGTACTGATATAACCCCCAGACATTACATCATATGTGACTGATATCAGCCCCTCTTATAACGCTCCAGTACTGATATAACCTCTAGACATTACATCATATGTGACTGATATCAGCCTCTTATAACGCTCCAGTACTGATATAACCCCCAGACATTACATCATATGTGACTGATATCAGCCCCTCTTATAACGCTCCAGTACTGATATAACCTCTAGACATTACATCATATGTGACTGATATCAGCCTCTTATAACGCTCCAGTACTGATATAACCTCCAGACATTACATCATATGTGACTGATATCAGCCCCTCTTATAGCGCTCCAGTACTGATATAACCCCCAGACATTACATCATATGTGACTGATATCAGCCCCTCTTATAACGCTCCAGTACTGATATAACCTCTAGACATTACATCATATGTGACTGATATCAGCCCCTCTTATAACGCTCCAGTACTGATATAACCCCCAGACATTACATCATATGTGACTGATATCAGCCCCTCTTATAACGCTCCAGTACTGATATAACCTCTAGACATTACATCATATGTGACTGATATCAGCCTCTTATAACGCTCCAGTACTGATATAACCTCCAGACATTACATCATATGTGACTGATATCAGCCCCTCTTATAACTCTCCAGTACTGATATAACCTCCAGACATTACACCATATGTGACTGATATCAGCTCTCTTATAACGCTCCAGTACTGATATAACCTCCAGACATTACACCATATGTGACTGATATCAGCCTCTTAAAAAGCTCCAGTACTGATATAACCTCCAGACATTACACCATATGTGACTGATATCAGCCTTTTATAACGCTCCAGTACTGATATAACCTCCAGACATTACATCATATGTGACTGATATCAGCCTCTTATAACGCTCCAGTACTGATATAACCTCCAGACATTACACCATATGTGACTGATATCAGCCCCTCTTATAACGCTCCAGTACTGATATAACCTCCAGACATTACACCATATGTGACTGATATCAGCCTCTTATAACGCTCCAGTACTGATAAAACCTCCAGACATTACATCATATGTGACTGATATCAGCCCCTCTTATAACGCTCCAGTACTGATATAACCTCCAGACATTACACCATATGTGACTGATATCAGCCTCTTATAACGCTCCAGTACTGATATAACCTCCAGACATTACATCATATGTGACTGATATCAGCCCCTCTTATAACGCTCCAGTACTGATATAACCTCCAGTCATTACGCCATATGTGACTGATATCAGCCTCTTATAACGCTCCAGTACTGATATAACCTCCAGACATTACATCATATGTGACTGATATCAGCCTCTTATAACGCTCCAGTACTGATATAACCACCAGACATTACATCATATGTGACTGATATCAGCCTCTTATAACGCTCCAGTACTGATATAACCCCCAGACATTACATCATATGTGACTGATATCAGTCTCTTATAACGCTCCAGTACTGATATAACCTCCAGACATTACATCATATGTGACTGATATCAGCCTCTTATAACGCTCCAGTACTGATATAACCTCCAGACATTACATCATATGTGACTGATATCAGTCTCTTATAACGCTCCAGTACTGATATAACCTCCAGACATTACACCATATGTGACTGATATCAGCCCCTCTTATAACGCTCCAGTACTGATATAACCTCCAGTAATTACGCCATATGTGACTGATATCAGCCTCTTATAACCCTCCAGTACTGATATAACCTCCAGACATTACATCATATGTGACTGATATCAGCCTCTTATAACGCTCCAGTACTGATATAACCTCCAGACATTACACCATATGTGACTGATATCAACCCCTCTTATAACGCTCCAGTACTGATATAACCTCCAGACATTACATCATATGTGACTGATATCAGCCTCTTATAACGCTCCAGTACTGATATAACCTCCAGACATTACACCATATGTGACTGATATCAACCCCTCTTATAACCCTCCAGTACTGATATAACCTCCAGACATTACATCATATGTGACTGATATCAGCCTCTTATCACGCTCCAGTACTGATATAACCACCAGACATTACATCATATGTGACTGATATCAACCCCTCTTATAACGCTCCAGTACTGATATAACCTCCAGACATTACACCATATGTGACTGATATCAGCCTCTTATAACGCTCCAGTACTGATATAACCTCCAGACATTACATCATATGTGACTGATATCAGTCTCTTATAACGCTCCAGTACTGATATAACCTCCAGACATTACACCATATGTGACTGATATCAGCCCCTCTTATAATGCTCCAGTACTGATATAACGTCCAGACATTACATCATATGTGACTGATATCAGCCCCTCTTATAACGCTCCAGTGCTGATATAACCTCCAGACATTACATCATATGTGACTGATATCAGCCACTTATAACGCTCCAGTACTGATATAACCTCCAGACATTACATCATATGTGACTGATATCAGCCTCTTATAACGCTCCAGTACTGATATAACCTCCAGACATTACATCATATGTGACTGATATCAGCCTCTCTTATAACACTCCAGTACTGATATAACCTCCAGACATTACATCATATGTGACTGATATCAGCCTCTTATAACGCTCCAGTACTGATATAACCTCCAGACATTACATATGTGACTGATATCAGCCTCTTATAACGCTCCAGTACTGATATAACCTCCAGACATTACACTATATGTGACTGATATCAGCCTCTCTTATAACGCTCCAGTACTGATATAACCTCCAGACATTACATCATATGTGACTGATATCAGCCTCTTATAACGCTCCAGTACTGATATAACCTCCAGACATTACACCATATGTGACTGATATCAGCCCCTCTTATAACGCTCCAGTGCTGATATAACCTCCAGACATTACATCATATGTGACTCATATCAGCCTCTCTTATAACGCTCCAGTACTGATATAACCTCCAGACATTACATCATATGTGACTGATATCAGCCTCTTATAACGCTCCAGTACTGATATAACCTCCAGACATTACACCATATGTGACTGATATCAGCCTCTTATAACGCTCCAGTACTGATATAACCTCCAGACATTACACCATATGTGACTGATATCAGCCTCTTATAACGCTCCAGTACTGATATAATCTCTAGACATTACATCATATGTGACTGATATCAGCCTCTTATAACGCTCCAGTACTGATATAACCTCTAGACATTACATCATATGTGACTGATATCAGCCTCTTATAACGCTCCAGAACTGATATAACCTCCAGACATTACATCATATGTGACTGATATCAGCCTCTTATAACGCTCCAGAACTGATATAACCTCCAGACATTACATCATATGTGACTGATATCAGCCCCTCTTATAACGCTCCAGCAATGATATAACCTCCAGACATTACACCATATGTGACTGATATCAGCCTCTTATAACGCTCCAGTACTGATATAACCTCCAGACATTACACCATATGTGACTGATATCAGCCTCTTATAACGCTCCAGTACTGATATAACCTCCAGACATTACATCATATGTGACTGATATCAGCCTCTTATAACACTCCAGTACTGATATAACCTCTAGACATTACATCATATGTGACTGATATCAGCCTCTTATAACGCTCCAGTACTGATATAACCTCTAGACATTACATCATATGTGACTGATATCAGCCTCTTATAACGCTCCAGTACTGATATAACCTCCAGACATTACACCATATGTGACTGATATCAGCTCTCTTATAACGCTTCAGTACTGATATAACCTCCAGACATTACACCATATGTGACTGATATCAGCCTCTTATAAAGCTCCAGTACTGATATAACCTCCAGACATTACACCATATGTGACTGATATCAGCCTCTTATAACGCTCCAGTACTGATATAACCTCCAGACATTACATCATATGTGACTGATATCAGCTACTCTTATAACGCTCCAGTACTGATATAACCTCCAGACATTACATCATATGTGACTGATATCAGCCTCTTATAATGCTCCAGTACTGATATAACCTCCAGACATTACACCATATGTGACTGATATCAGCCCCTCTTATAACGCTCCAGTACTGATATAAACTCCAGACATTACACCATATGTGACTGATTTCAGCCTCTTATAATGCTGCAGTACTGATATAACCTCCAGACATTACACCATATGTGACTGATATCAGCCTCTTATAGCGCTCCAGTACTGATATAACCTCCAGACATTACACCATATGTGACTGATATCAGCCTCTTATAGCGCTCCAGTACTGATATAACCTCCAGACATTACATCATATGTGACTGATATCAGCCCCTCTTATAATGCTCCAGTACTGATATAACCTCCAGACATTACACCATATGTGACTGATATCAGCCTCTTATAATGCTGCAGTACTGATATAACCTCAAGACATTACACCATATGTGACTGATATCAGCCTCTTATAACGCTCCAGTACTGATATAACCTCCAGACATTACACCATATGTGACTGATATCAGCTCCTCTTATAACGCTCCAGTACTGATATAACCTCCAGACATTACATCATATGTGACTGATATCAGCCTCTTATAACGCTCCAGTACTGATATAACCTCTAGACATTACATCATATGTGACTGATATCAGCCTCTTATAACACTCCAGTACTGATATAACCTCTAGACATTACATCATATGTGACTGATATCAGCCTCTTATAACACTCCAGTACTGATATAACCTCCAGACATTACACCATATGTGACTGATATCAGCCTCTTATAACACTCCAGTACTGATATAACCCCCAGACATTATATCATATGTGACTGATATCAGCCCCTCTTATAACGCTCCAGTACTGATATAACCTCCAGACATTACACCATATGTGACTGATATCAGCCTCTTATAGCGCTCCAGTACTGATATAACCTCCAGACATTACATCATATGTGACTGATATCAGCTCCTCTTATAACGCTCCAGTACTGATATAACCTCCAGACATTACATCATATGTGACTGATATCAGCCTCTTATAATGCTCCAGTACTGATATAACCTCCAGACATTACACCATATGTGACTGATATCAGCCCCTCTTATAACGCTCCAGTACTGATATAAACTCCAGACATTACACCATATGTGACTGATTTCAGCCCCTCTTATAGCGCTACAGTACTGATATAACCTCCAGACATTACATCATATGTGACTGATATCAGCCCCTCTTATAATGCTCCAGTACTGATATAACCTCCAGACATTACACCATATGTGACTGATATCAGCCTCTTATAACGCTGCAGTACTGATATAACCTCCAGACATTACACCATATGTGACTGATATCAGCCTCTTATAACGCTCCAGTACTGATATAACCTCCAGACATTACACTATATGTGACTGATATCAGCTCCTCTTATAACGCTCCAGTACTGATATAACCTCCAGACATTACATCATATGTGACTGATATCAGCCTCTTATAACGCTCCAGTACTGATATAACCTCTAGACATTACATCATATGTGACTGATATCAGCCTCTTATAACACTCCAGTACTGATATAACCTCTAGACATTACATCATATGTGACTGATATCAGCCTCTTATAACACTCCAGTACTGATATAACCTCCAGACATTACACCATATGTGACTGATATCAGCCTCTTATAACACTCCAGTACTGATATAACCCCCAGACATTATATCATATGTGACTGATATCAGCCCCTCTTATAACGCTCCAGTACTGATATAACCTCTAGACATTACACCATATGTGACTGATATCAGCCTCTTATAACGCTCCAGTACTGATATAACCCCCAGACATTACATCATATGTGACTGATATCAGCCCCTCTTATAACGCTCCAGTACTGATATAACCTCTAGACATTACATCATATGTGACTGATATCAGCCTCTTATAACGCTCCAGTACTGATATAACCCCCAGACATTACATCATATGTGACTGATATCAGCCCCTCTTATAACGCTCCAGTACTGATATAACCTCTAGACATTACATCATATGTGACTGATATCAGCCTCTTATAACGCTCCAGTACTGATATAACCTCCAGACATTACACCATATGTGACTGATATCAGCTCTCTTATAACGCTCCAGTACTGATATAACCTCCAGACATTACACCATATGTGACTGATATCAGCCTGTTATAAAGCTCCAGTACTGATATAACCTCCAGACATTACACCATATGTGACAGATATCAGCCTCTTATAACGCTCCAGTACTGATATAACCTCCAGACATTACATCATATGTGACTGATATCAGCCTCTTATAACGCTCCAGTACTGATATAACCTCCAGACATTACACCATATGTGACTGATATCAGCCTCTTATAACGCTCCAGTACTGATATAACCTCCAGACATTACATCATATGTGACTGATATCAGCCTCTTATAACGCTCCAGTACTGATATAACCTCCAGACATTACACCATATGTGACTGATATCAGCCTCTTATAACGCTCCAGTACTGATATAACCTCCAGACATTACACCATATGTGACTGATATCAGCCTCTTATAAAGCTCCAGTACTGATATAACCTTCAGACATTACACCATATGTGACTGATATCAGCTCCTCTTATAACGCTCCAGTACTGATATAACCCCCAGACATTACATCATATGTGACTGATATCAGCCCCTCTTATAACGCTCCAGTACTGATATAACCTCTAGACATTACATCATATGTGACTGATATCAGCCTCTTATAAAGCTCCAGTACTGATATAACCTTCAGACATTACACCATATGTGACTGATATCAGCTCCTCTTATAACGCTCCAGTACTGATATAACCCCCAGACATTACATCATATGTGACTGATATCAGCTCCTCTTATAACGCTCCAGTACTGATATAACCCCCAGACATTACATCATATGTGACTGATATCAGCCCCTCTTATAACGCTCCAGTACTGATATAACCTCTAGACATTACATCATATGTGACTGATATCAGCCTCTTATAACGCTCCAGTACTGATATAACCCCCAGACATTACATCATATGTGACTGATATCAGCCCCTCTTATAACGCTCCAGTACTGATATAACCTCTAGACATTACATCATATGTGACTGATATCAGCCTCTTATAACGCTCCAGTACTGATATAACCTCCAGACATTACACCATATGTGACTGATATCAGCTCTCTTATAACGCTCCAGTACTGATATAACCTCCAGACATTACACCATATGTGACTGATATCAGCCTCTTATAACGCTCCAGTACTGATATAACCTCCAGACATAACACCATATGTGACTGATATCAGCTCTCTTATAACGCTCCAGTACTGATATAACCTCCAGACATTACACCATATGTGACTGATATCAGCCTCTTATAAAGCTCCAGTACTGATATAACCTCCAGACATTACACCATATGTGACTGATATCAGCCTCTTATAACGCTCCAGTACTGATATAACCTCCAGACATTACACCATATGTGACTGATATCAGCCTCTTATAACGCTCCAGTACTGATATAACCTCCAGATATTACATCATATGTGACTGATATCAGCCCCTCTTATAACGCTCCAGTACTGATATAACCTCCAGACATTACACCATATGTGACTGATATCAGCCTCTTATAACGCTCCAGTACTGATATAACCTCCAGACATTACATCATATGTGACTGATATCAGCCTCTTATAACGCTCCAGTACTGATATAACCTCTAGACATTACATCATATGTGACTGATATCAGCCTCTTATAACGCTCCAGTACTGATATAACCTCTAGACATTACATCATATGTGACTGATATCAGCCTCTTATAACGCTCCAGTACTGATATAACCCCCAGACATTACATCATATGTGACTGATATCAGCCTCTTATAACGCTCCAGTACTGATATAACCCCCAGACATTACATCATATGTGACTGATATCAGCCTCTTATAACGCTCCAGTACTGATATAACCCCCAGACATTACATCATATGTGACTGATATCAGCCTCTTATAACGCTCCAGTACTGATATAACCCCCAGACATTACATCATATGTGACTGATATCAGCCCCTCTTATAACGCTCCAGTACTGATATAACCTCTAGACATTACATCATATGTGACTGATATCAGCCTCTTATAACGCTCCAGTACTGATATAACCCCCAGACATTACATCATATGTGACTGAAATCAGCCCCTCTTATAAAGCTCCAGTACTGATATAACCTCTAGACATTACATCATATGTGACTGATATCAGCCTCTTATAACGCTCCAGTACTGATATAACCTCCAGACATTACATCATATGTGACTGATATCAGCCCCTCTTATAGCGCTCCAGTACTGATATAACCCCCAGACATTACATCATATGTGACTGATATCAGCCCCTCTTATAACGCTCCAGTACTGATATAACCTCTAGACATTACATCATATGTGACTGATATCAGCCTCTTATAACGCTCCAGTACTGATATAACCCCCAGACATTACATCATATGTGACTGATATCAGCCCCTCTTATAACGCTCCAGTACTGATATAACCTCTAGACATTACATCATATGTGACTGATATCAGCCTCTTATAACGCTCCAGTACTGATATAACCTCCAGACATTACATCATATGTGACTGATATCAGCCCCTCTTATAACGCTCCAGTACTGATATAACCTCCAGACATTACACCATATGTGACTGATATCAGCTCTCTTATAACGCTCCAGTACTGATATAACCTCCAGACATTACACCATATGTGACTGATATCAGCCTCTTAAAAAGCTCCAGTACTGATATAACCTCCAGACATTACACCATATGTGACTGATATCAGTCTTTTATAACGCTCCAGTACTGATATAACCTCCAGACATTACATCATATGTGACTGATATCAGCCTCTTATAACGCTCCAGTACTGATATAACCTCCAGACATTACACCATATGTGACTGATATCAGCCCCTCTTATAACGCTCCAGTACTGATATAACCTCCAGACATTACACCATATGTGACTGATATCAGCCTCTTATAACGCTCCAGTACTGATAAAACCTCCAGACATTACATCATATGTGACTGATATCAGCCCCTCTTATAACGCTCCAGTACTGATATAACCTCCAGACATTACACCATATGTGACTGATATCAGCCTCTTATAACGCTCCAGTACTGATATAACCTCCAGACATTACACCATAAGTGACTGATATCAGCCTCTTATAACGCTCCAGTACTGATATAACCTCCAGACATTACATCATATGTGACTGATATCAGCCCCTCTTATAACGCTCCAGTACTGATATAACCTCCAGACATTACACCATATGTGACTGATATCAGCGTCTTATAATGCTCCAGTACTGATATAACCTCCAGACATTACATCATATGTGACTGATATCAGCCCCTCTTATAACGCTCCAGTACTGATATAACCTCCAGTCATTACGCCATATGTGACTGATATCAGCCTCTTATAACGCTCCAGTACTGATATACCCTCCAGACATTACATCATATGTGACTGATATCAGCCTCTTATAACGCTCCAGTACTGATATAACCACCAGACATTACATCATATGTGACTGATATCAGCCCCTCTTATAACGCTCCAGTACTGATATAACCTCCAGACATTACACCATATGTGACTGATATCAGCCTCTTATAACGCTCCAGTACTGATATAACCTCCAGACATTACATCATATGTGACTGATATCAGTCTCTTATAACGCTCCAGTACTGATATAACCTCCAGACATTACATCATATGTGACTGATATCAGCCTCTTATAACGCTCCAGTACTGATATAACCTCCAGACATTACATGGTATGTGACTGATATCAGTCTCTTATAACGCTCCAGTACTGATATAACCTCCAGACATTACACCATATGTGACTGATATCAGCCCCTCTTATAACGCTCCAGTACTGATATAACCTCCAGTAATTACGCCATATGTGACTGATATCAGCCTCTTATAATGCTCCAGTACTGATATAACCTCCAGACATTACATCATATGTGACTGATATCAGTCTCTTATAACGCTCCAGTACTGATATAACCTCCAGACATTACACCATATGTGACTGATATCAGCCCCTCTTATAATGCTCCAGTACTGATATAACGTCCAGACATTACATCATATGTGACTGATATCAGCCCCTCTTATAACGCTCCAGTGCTGATATAACCTCCAGACATTACATCATATGTGACTGATATCAGCCACTTATAACGCTCCAGTACTGATATAACCTCCAGACATTACATCATATGTGACTGATATCAGCCTCTTATAACGCTCCAGTACTGATATAACCTCCAGACATTACATCATATGTGACTGATATCAGCCTCTCTTATAACACTCCAGTACTGATATAACCTCCAGACATTACATCATATGTGACTGATATCAGCCTCTTATAACGCTCCAGTACTGATATAACCTCCAGACATTACATATGTGACTGATATCAGCCTCTTATAACGCTCCAGTACTGATATAACCTCCAGACATTACACTATATGTGACTGATATCAGCCTCTCTTATAACGCTCCAGTACTGATATAACCTCCAGACATTACATCATATGTGACTGATACCAGCCTCTTATAACGCTCCAGTACTGATATAACCTCCAGACATTACACCATATGTGACTGATATCAGCCCCTCTTATAACGCTCCAGTGCTGATATAACCTCCAGACATTACATCATATGTGACTCATATCAGCCTCTCTTATAACGCTCAAGTACTGATATAACCTCCAGACATTACATCATATGTGACTGATATCAGCCTCTTATAACGCTCCAGTACTGATATAACCTCCAGACATTACACCATATGTGACTGATATCAGCCTCTTATAACGCTCCAGTACTGATATAACCTCCAGACATTACACCATATGTGACTGATATCAGCCTCTTATAACGCTCCAGTACTGATATAATCTCTAGACATTACATCATATGTGACTGATATCAGCCTCTTATAACGCTCCAGTACTGATATAACCTCTAGACATTACATCATATGTGACTGATATCAGCCTCTTATAACGCTCCAGAACTGATATAACCTCCAGACATTACATCATATGTGACTGATATCAGCCTCTTATAACGCTCCAGAACTGATATAACCTCCAGACATTACATCATATGTGACTGATATCAGCCCCTCTTATAACGCTCCAGCACTGATATAACCTCCAGACATTACACCATATGTGACTGATATCAGCCTCTTATAACGCTCCAGTACTGATATAACCTCCAGACATTACACCATATGTGACTGATATCAGCCTCTTATAACGCTCCAGTACTGATATAACCTCCAGACATTACATCATATGTGACTGATATCAGCCTCTTATAACACTCCAGTACTGATATAACCTCTAGACATTACATCATATGTGACTGATATCAGCCTCTTATAACGCTCCAGTACTGATATAACCTCTAGACAGTACATCATATGTGACTGATATCAGCCTCTTATAACGCTCCAGTACTGATATAACCTCCAGACATTACACCATATGTGACTGATATCAGCTCTCTTATAACGCTTCAGTACTGATATAACCTCCAGACATTACACCATATGTGACTGATATCAGCCTCTTATAAAGCTCCAGTACTGATATAACCTCCAGACATTACACCATATGTGACTGATATCAGCCTCTTATAACGCTCCAGTACTGATATAACCTCCAGACATTACATCATATGTGACTGATATCAGCCTCTTATAACGCTCCAGAACTGATATAACCTTCAGACATTACATCATATGTGACTGATATCAGCCCCTCTTATAACGCTCCAGTACTGATATAACCTCCAGACATTACACCATATGTGACTGATATCAGCCTCTTATAACGCTCCAGTACTGATATAACCTCCAGACATTACATCATATGTGACTGATATCAGCCTCTTATAACGCTCCAGTACTGATATAACCTCCAGACATTACATCATATGTGACTGATATCAGCCTCTTATAACGCTCCAGTACTGATATAACCTCCAGACATTACATCATATGTGACTGATATCATCCCCTTTTATAACGCTCCAGTACTGATATAACCTCCAGACATTACACCATATGTGACTGATATCAGCCTCTTATAATGCTCCAGTACTGATATAACCTCCAGACATTACATCATATGTGACTGATATCAGCCCCTCTTATAACGCTCCAGTACTGATATAACCTCCAGACATTACACCATATGTGACTGATGTCAGCCTCTTATAATGCTCCAGTACTGATATAACCTCCAGACATTACATCATATGTGACTGATATCAGCCTCTTATAACGCTCCAGTACTGATATAACCTCCAGACATTACATCATATGTGACTGATATCAGCCCCTCTTATAACGCTCCAGTACTGATATAACCTCCAGACATTACACCATATGTGACTGATATCAGCCTCTTATAACGCTCCAGTACTGATATAACCTCCAGACATTACACCATATGTGACTGATATCAGCCTCTTATAACGCTCCAGTACTGATATAACCTCCAGACATTACATCATATGTGACTGATATCAGCCTCTTATAACGCTCCAGTACTGATATAACCACCAGACATTACATCATATGTGACTGATATCAGCCTCTCTTGTAACGCTCCAGTACTGATATAACCTCCAGACATTACACCATATGTGACTGATATCAGCCCCTCTTATAACGCTCCAGTACTGATATAACCTCCAGACATTACATCATATGTGACTGATATCAGCCCCTTTTATAACGCTCCAGTGCTGATATAACCTCCAGACATTACATCATATGTGACTGATATCAGCCACTTATAACGCTCCAGTACTGATATAACCTCCAGACATTACATCATATGTGACTGATATCAGCCTCTTATAACGCTCCAGTACTGATATAACCTCCAGACATTACATCATATGTGACTGATATCAGCTCCTCTTATAACACTCCAGTACTGATATAACCTCCAGACATTACATCATATGTGACTGATATCAGCCTCTTATAACGCTCCAGTACTGATATAACCTCCAGACATTACATCATATGTGACTGATATCAGCCTCACTTATAACGCTCCAGTACTGATATAACCTCCAGACATTACATCATATGTGACTGATATCAGCCTCTTATAACGCTCCAGTACTGATATAACCTCCAGACATTACATCATATGTGACTGATATCAGCTCCTCTTATAACACTCCAGTACTGATATAACCTCCAGACATTACATCATATGTGACTGATATCAGCCTCTTATAACACTCCAGTACTGATATAACCTCCAGACATTACATCATATGTGACTGATATCAGCCTCTTATAACGCTCCAGTACTGATATAACCTCCAGACATTACATATGTGACTGATATCAGCCTCTTATAACGCTCCAGTACTGATATAACCTCCAGACATTACACCATATGTGACTGATATCAGCCTCTCTTATAACGCTCCAGTACTGATATAACCTCCAGACATTACATCATATGTGACTGATATCAGCCTCTTGTAACGCTCCAGTACTGATATAACCTCCAGACATTACATCATATGTGACTGATATCAGCCTCTCTTATAACGCTCCAGTGCTGATATAACCTCCAGACATTACATCATATGTGACTCATATCAGCCTCTCTTATAACGCTCCAGTACTGATATAACCTCCAGACATTACATCATATGTGACTGATATCAGCCCCTCTTATAACGCTCCAGTACTGATATAACCTCCAGACATTACATCATATGTGACTGATATCAGCCTCTCTTATAACGCTCCAGTACTGATATAACCTCCAGACATTACATCATATGTGACTGATATCAGCCTCTCTTATAACGCTCCAGTACTGATATAACCTCCAGACATTACACCATAAGTGACTGATATCAGCCTCTTATAACGCTCCAGTACTGATATAACCTCCAGACATTACATCATATGTGACTGATATCAGCCTCTCTTATAACGCTCCAGTGCTGATATAACCTCCAGACATTACATCATATGTGACTCATATCAGCCTCTCTTATAACGCTCCAGTACTGATATAACCTCCAGACATTACATCATATGTGACTGATATCAGCCCCTCTTATAACGCTCCAGTACTGATATAACCTCCAGACATTACATCATATGTGACTGATATCAGCCTCTCTTATAACGCTCCAGTACTGATATAACCTCCAGACATTACATCATATGTGACTGATATCAGCCTCTCTTATAACGCTCCAGTACTGATATAACCTCCAGACATTACACCATAAGTGACTGATATCAGCCTCTTATAACGCTCCAGTACTGATATAACCTCCAGACATTACATCATATGTGACTAATATCAGCCCCTCTTATAACGCTCCAGTACTGATATAACCTCCAGACATTACACCATATGTGACTGATATCAGCCTCTTATAACACTCCAGTACTGATATAACCTCCAGACATTACACCATATGTGACTGATATCAGCCTCTTATAACGCTCCAGTACTGATATAACCTCCAGACATTACATCATATGTGACTGATATCAGCCTCTTATAACGCTCCAGTACTGATATAACCTCCAGACATTACATCATATGTGACTGATATCAGCCCCTCTTACAACGCTCCAGTACTGATATAACCTCCAGACATTACACCATATGTGACTGATATCAGCCTCTTATAATGCTCCAGTACTGATATAACCTCCAGACATTACACCATATGTGACTGATATGAGCTCCTCTTTTAACGCTCCAGTACTGATATAAACTCCAGACATTACATCATATGTGACTGATATCAGCCTCTCTTATAACGCTCCAGTACTGATATAACCTCCAGACATTACACCATATGTGACTGATATCAGCCCCTCTTATAACGCTCCAGTACTGATATAACCTCCAGACGTTACATCATATGTGACTGATATCAGCTCCTCTTATAACGCTCCAGTGCTGATATAACCTCCAGACATTACATCATATGTGACTGATACCAGCCACTTATAACGCTCCAGTACTGATATAACCTCCAGACATTACATCATATGTGACTGATATCAGCCTCTCTTATAACACTCCAGTACTGATATAACCTCCAGACATTACATCATATGTGACTGATATCAGCCTCTTATAACGCTCCAGTACTGATATAACCTCCAGACATTACATATGTGACTGATATCAGCCTCTTATAACGCTCCAGTACTGATATAACCTCCAGACATTACACCATATGTGACTGATATCAGCCTCTCTTATAACGCTCCAGTACTGATATAACCTCCAGACATTACATCATATGTGACTGATATCAGCCTCTTATAACGCTCCAGTACTGATATAACCTCCAGACATTACACCATATGTGACTGATATCAGCCTCTTATAACGCTCCAGTACTGATATAACCTCCAGACATTACATCATATGTGACTGATATCAGCCTCTCTTATAACGCTCCAGTACTGATATAACCTCCAGATATTACATCATATGTGACTGATATCAGCCCCTCTTATAACGCTCCAGTACTGATATAACCTCCAGACATTACATCATATGTGACTGATATCAGCCTCTCTTATAACGCTCCAGTACTGATATAACCTCCAGACATTACATCATATGTGACTGATATCAGCCCCTCTTATAACGCTCCAGTACTGATATAACCTCCAGACATTACATCATATGTGACTGATATCAGCCTCTTATAACGGTCCAGTACTGATATAACCTCCAGACATTACATCATATGTGACTGATATCAGCCCCTCTTATAACGGTCCAGTACTGATATAACCTCCAGACATTACATCATATGTGACTGATATCAGCCCCTCTTATAACGCTCCAGTACTGATATAACCTCCAGACATTACATCATATGTGATAATATCAGCCCCTCTTATAATGCTCCAGTACTGATATAAGCTCCAGACATTACATCATATGTGACTGATATCAGCCCCTCTTATAACGCTCCAGTACTGATATAACCTCCAGTCATTACATCATATGTGACTGATATCAGCCCCTCTTATAACGCTCCAGTGCTGATATAACCTCCAGACATTACATCATATGTGACTGATATCAGCCCCTCTTATAACGCTCCAGTGCTGATATAACCTCCAGACATTACATCACATGTGACTGATATCAGCCCCTCTTATAACCCTCCAGTGCTGATATAACCTCCAGACATTACATCATATGTGACTGATATCAGACTCTTATAACGCTCCAGTACTGATATAACCTCCAGACATTACACCATATGTGACTGATATCAGCCTCTTATAACGCTCCAGTACTGATATAACCTTCAGACATTATACCATATGTGACTGATATAAGCCCCTCTTATAACGCTCCAGTACTGATATAACCTCCAGACATTACATCATATGTGACTGATATCAGCCTCTTATAACGCTCCAGTACTGATATAACCTCCAGACATTACATCATATGTGACTGATATCAGCCTCTTATACAGCTCCAGTACTGATATAACCTCCAGACATTACACCATATGTGACTGATATCAGCCTCTTATAACGCTCCAGTACTGATATAACCTCCAGACATTACATCATATGTGACTGATATCAGCCCCTCTTATAACGCTCCAGTACTGATATAACCTCCAGACATTACATCATATGTGACTGATATCAGCCTCTTATAACGCTCCAGTACTGATATAACCTCCAGACATTACATCATATGTGACTGATATCAGCCCCTCTTATAACGCTCCAGTACTGATATAACCTCCAGACATTACATCATATGTGACTGATATCAGCCTCTTATAACGCTCCAGTACTGATATAACCTCCAGACATTACACCATATGTGACTGATATCAGCCCCTCTTATAACGCTCCAGTACTGATATAACCTCCAGACATTACATCATGTGTGACTGATATCAGCCCCTCTTATAACGCTCCAGTACTGATATAACCTCCAGACATTACATCATATGTGACTGATATCAGCCCCTCTTATAACGCTCCAGTACTGATATAACCTCCAGACATTACACCATATGTGACTGATATCAGCCTCTTATAACGCTCCAGTACTGATATAACCTCCAGACATTACACCATATGTGACTGATATCTGCCCCTCTTATAACGCTCCAGTACTGATATAACCTCCAGACATTACATCATATGTGACTGATATCAGCCCCTCTTATAACGCTCCAGTACTGATATAACCTCCAGACATTACATCATATGTGACTGATATCAGCCCCTCTTATAACGCCCAAGTACTGATATAACCTCCAGACATTACATCATATGTGACTGATATCAGCCTCTTATAACGCTCCAGTACTGATATAACCTCCAGACATTACATCATATGTGACTGATATCAGCCCCTCTTATAACGCTCCAGTACTGATATAACCTCCAGACATTACATCATATGTGACTGATATCAGCCTCTTATAACGCTCCAGTACTGATATAACCTCCAGACATTACACCATATGTGACTGATATCAGCCCCTCTTATAACGCTCCAGTACTGATATAACCTCCAGACATTACACCATATGTGACTGATATCAGCCCCTCTTATAACGCTCCAGTACTGATATAACCTCCAGACATTACACCACATGTGACTGATATCAGCCTCTTATAACGCTCCAGTACTGATATAACAACCAGACATTACATCATATGTGACTGATATCAGCGCCTCTTATAACGCTCCAGTACTGATATAACCTCCAGACATTACACCATATGTGACTGATATCAGCCCCTCTTATAACGCTCCAGTACTGATATAACCTCAGGACATTACATCATATGTGACTGATATCAGCGCCTCTTATAACGCTCCAGTACTGATATAACCTCCAGACATTACATCATATGTGACTGATATCAGCCTCTTATAACGCTCCAGTACTGATATAACCACCAGGTATTACATCATATGTGAGTGATATCAGCCCCTCTTATAACGCTCCAGTACTGATATAACCTCCAGACATTACATCATATGTGACTGATATCAGCCCCTCTTATAACGCTCCAGTACTGATATAACCTCCAGACATAACACCATATGTGACTGATATCAGCTCCTCTTATAACGCTCCAGTACTGATATAACCTCCAGACATTACATCATATGTGACTGATATCAGCCTCTTATAACGCTCCAGTACTGATATAACCTCCAGACATTACATCATATGTGACTGATATCAGCCCCTCTTATAACGCTCCAGTACTGATATAACCTCCAGACATTACACCATATGTGACTGATATCAGCTCTCTTATAACGCTCCAGTACTGATATATCCTCCAGACATTACATCATATGTGACTGATATCAGCCTCTTATAACGGTCCAGTACTGATATAACCTCCAGACATTACATCATATGTAACTGATATCAGCCCCTCTTATAACGCTCCAGTACTGATATAAACTCCAGACATTACACCATATGTGACTGATATCAGCCTCTTCTAACGCTCCAGTACTGATATAATCTCCAGACATTACACCATATGTGACTGATATCAGCCCCTCTTATAACGCTCCAGTACTGATATAACCTCCAGACATTACATCACATGTGTCTGATATCAGCCTCTTATAACGCTCCAGTACTGATATAACCTCCAGACATTACATCTTATGTGACTGATATCAGCCCCTCTTATAACGCTCCAGTACTGATATAACCTCCAGACATTACATCATATGTGACTGATATCAGCCTCTTATAACGCTCCAGTACTGATATAACCTCCAGACATTACACCATATGTGACTGATATCAGCCTCTTAAAACGCTCCAGTACTGATATAACCTCCAGACATTACATCATATGTTACTGATATCAGCCTCTCTTATAACGCTCCAGTACTGATATAACCTCCAGATATTACATCATATGTGACTGATATCAGCCCCTCTTATAACGCTCCAGTACTGATATAACCTCCAGACATTACATCATATGTGACTGATATCAGCCTCTCTTATAACGCTCCAGTACTGATATAACCTCCAGACATTACATCATATGTGACTGATATCAGCCCCTCTTATAACGCTCCAGTACTGATATAACCTCCAGACATTACATCATATGTGACTGATATCAGCCTCTTATAACGCTCCAGTACTGATATAACCTCCAGACATTACATCATATGTGACTGATATCAGCCCCTCTTATAACGCTCCAGTACTGATATAACCTCCAGACATTACATCATATGTGACTGATATCAGCCCCTCTTATAACGCTCCAGTACTGATATAACCTCCAGACATTACATCATATGTGACTGATATCAGCCCCTCTTATAACGCTCCAGTACTGATATAACCTCCAGTCATTACATCATATGTGACTGATATCAGCCCCTCTTATAACGCTCCAGTGCTGATATAACCTCCAGACATTACATCATATGTGACTGATATCAGCCCCTCTTATAACGCTCCAGTGCTGATATAACCTCCAGACATTACATCACATGTGACTGATATCAGCCCCTCTTATAACGCTCCAGTGCTGATATAACCTCCAGACATTACATCATATGTGACTGATATCAGACTCTTATAACGCTCCAGTACTGATATAACCTCCAGATATTACACCATATGTGACTGATATCAGCCTCTTATAACGCTCCAGTACTGATATAACCTCCAAACATTAAACCATATGTGACTGATATCAGCCTCTTATAACGCTCCAGTACTGATATAACCTTCAGACATTATACCATATGTGACTGATATCAGCCCCTCTTATAACACTCCAGTACTGATATAACCTCCAGACATTACATCATATGTGACTGATATCAGCCTCTTATAACGCTCCAGTACTGATATAACCTCCAGACATTACATCATATGTGACTGATATCAGCCTCTTATAAAGCTCCAGTACTGATATAACCTCCAGACATTACAACATATGTGACTGATATCAGCCTCTTATAACGCTCCAGTACTGATATAACCTCCAGACATTACATCATATGTGACTGATATCAGCCCCTCTTATAACGCTCCAGTACTGATATAACCTCCAGACATTACATCATATGTGACTGATATCAGCCTCTTATAACGCTCCAGTACTGATATAACCTCCAGACATTACATCATATGTGACTGATATCAGCCTCTTATAACGCTCCAGTACTGATATAACCTCCAGACATTACACCATTTGTGACTGATATCAGCCTCTTATAACGCTCCAGTACTGATATAACCTCCAGACATTACATCATATGTGACTGATATCAGCCCCTCTTATAACGCTCCAGTACTGATATAACCTCCAGACATTACATCATATGTGACTGATATCAGCCTCTTATAACGCTCCAGTACTGATATAACCTCCAGACATTACACCATATGTGACTGATATCAGCCCCTCTTATAACGCTTCAGTACTGATATAACCTCCAGACATTACATCATATGTGACTGATATCAGCCCCTCTTATAACGCTCCAGTACTGATATAACCTCCAGACATTACATCATATGTGACTGATATCAGCCCCTCTTATAACGCTCCAGTACTGATATAACCTCCAGACATTACATCATATGTGACTGATATCAGCCCCTCTTATAACGCTCCAGTACTGATATAACCTCCAGTGATTACATCATATGTGACTGATATCAGCCCCTCTTATAACGCTCCAGTGCTGATATAACCTCCAGACATTACATCATATGTGACTGATATCAGCCCCTCTTATAACGCTCCAGTGCTGATATAACCTCCAGACATTACATCACATGTGACTGATATCAGCCCCTCTTATAACGCTCCAGTGCTGATATAACCTCCAGACATTACATCATATGTGACTGATATCAGACTCTTATAACGCTCCAGTACTGATATAACCTCCAGACATTACACCATATGTGACTGATATCAGCCTCTTATAACGCTCCAGTACTGATATAACCTCCAAACATTAAACCATATGTGACTGATATCAGCCTCTTATAGCGCTCCAGTACTGATATAACCTTCAGACATTATACCATATGTGACTGATATCAGCCCCTCTTATAACGCTCCAGTACTGATATAACCTCCAGACATTACATCATATGTGACTGATATCAGCCTCTTATAACGCTCCAGTACTGATATAACCTCCAGACATTACACCATATGTGACTGATATCAGCCTCTTATAACGCTCCAGTACTGATATAACTTCCAGACATTACATCATATGTGACTGATATCAGCCCCTCTTATAACGCTCCAGTACTGATATAACCTCCAGACATTACATCATATGTGACTGATATCAGCCTCTTATAACGCTCCAGTACTGATATAACCTCCAGACATTACACCATATGTGACTGATATCAGCCCCTCTTATAACGCTCCAGTACTGATATAACCTCCAGACATTACACCATATGTGACTGATATCAGCCTCTTATAACGCTCCAGTACTGATATAACCACCAGACATTACATCATATGTGACTGATATCAGCGCCTCTTATAACGCTCCAGTACTGATATAACCTCCAGACATTACACCATATGTGACTGATATCAGCCCCTCTTATAACGCTCCAGTACTGATATAACCTCAGGACATTACATCATATGTGACTGATATCAGCGCCTCTTATAACGCTCCAGTACTGATATAACCTCCAGACATTACATCATATGTGACTGATATCAGCCTCTTATAACGCTCCAGTACTGATATAACCACCAGGTATTACATCATATGTGAGTGATATCAGCCCCTCTTATAACGCTCCAGTACTGATATAACCTCCAGACATTACATCATATGTGACTGATATCAGCCCCTCTTATAACGCTCCAGTACTGATATAACCTCCAGACATTACAGCATATGTGACTGATATCAGCCCCTCTTATAACGCTCCAGTACTGATATAACCTCCGGACATTACTTCATATGTGACTGATATCAGCCTCTTATAACGCTCCAGTACTGATATAACCTCCAGACATTACATCATATGTGACTGATATCAGCCCCTCTTATAACGCTCCAGTACTGATATAACCTCCAGACATTACACCATATGTGACTGATATCAGCTCTCTTATAACGCTCCAGTACTGATATATCCTCCAGACATTACATCATATGTGACTGATATCAGCCCCTCTTATAACGCTCCAGTACTGATATAACCTCCAGACATTACATCATATGTAACTGATATCAGCCCCTCTTATAACGCTCCAGTACTGATATAACCTCCAGACATTACACCATATGTGACTGATATCAGCCTCTTCTAACGCTCCAGTACTGATATAATCTCCAGACATTACACCATATGTGACTGATATCAGCCTCTTATAACGCTCCAGTACTGATATAACCTCCAGACATTACTCCATATTTGACTGATATCAGCCCCTCTTATAACGCTCCAGTACTGATATAACCTCCAGACATTACACCATATGTGACTGATATCAGCCTCTTATAGCGCTCCAGTACTGATAAAACCTCCAGACATTACATCATATGTGACTGATATCAGCCCCTCTTATAACGCTCCAGTACCAATATAACCTCCAGACATTACATCATATGTGACTGATATCAGCCTCTTATAACGCTCCAGTACTGATATAACCTCCAGACATTAATCCATCTTTGACTGATATCAGCCCCTCTTATAACGCTCCAGTACTGATATAACCTCCAGACATTACACCATATGTGACTGATATCAGCCTCTTATAACGCTCCAGTACTGATATAACCTCCAGACATTACATCATATGTGACTGATATCAGCCTCTTATAATGCTCCAGTACTGATATAACCTCCAGACATTACATCATATGTGACTATCAGCCCCTCTTATAACGCTCCAGTACTGATATAACCTCCAGACATTACTCCATATTTGACTGATATCAGCTCCTCTTATAACGCTCCAGTACTGATATAACCTCCAGACATTACACCATATGTGACTGATATCAGCCTCTTATAACGCTCCAGTACTGATATAACCCCCAGACATTACACCATATGTGACTGATATCAGCGCCTCTTATAACGCTCCAGTACTGATATAACCTCCAGACATTACACCATATGTGACTGATATCAGCGCCTCTTATAACGCTCCAGTACTGATATAACCTCCAGACATTACATCATATGTGACTGATATCAGCGCCTCTTATAACGCTCCAGTACTGATATAACCTCCAGACATTACATCATATGTGACTGATATCAGCCCCTCTTATAACGCTCCAGTACTGATATAACCTCCAGACATTACATCATATGTGACTGATATCAGCGCCTCTTATAACGCTCCAGTACTGATATAACCTCCAGACATTACACCATATGTGACTGACATCAGCGCCTCTTATAACGCTCCAGTACTGATATAACCTCCAGACATTACGTCATATGTGACTGATATCAGCTCCTCTTATAACGCTCCAGTACTGATATAACCTCCAGACATTACATCATATGTGACTGATATCAGCCCCTCTTATAACGCTCCAGTACTGATATATCCTCCAGACATTACACCATATGTGACTGATATCAGCCTCTTATAACGCTCCAGTACTGATATAACCTCCAGACATTACATCATATGTGACTGATATCAGCCTCTTATAACGCTCCAGTACTGATATAACCTCCAGACATTACACCATATGTGACTGATATCAGCCCCTCTTATAACGCTCCAGTACTGATATAACCTCCAGACATTACATCATATGTGACTGATATCAGCCTCTTATAACGCTCCAGTACTGATATAACCTCCAGACATTACACCATATGTGACTGATATCAGCCCCTCTTATAACGCTCCAGTACTTAAATAACCTCCAGACATTACACCATATGTGACTGATATCAGCCCCTCTTATAACGCTCCAGTACTGATATAACCTCCAGACATTACACCATATGTGACTGATATAAGCCTCTTATAACGCTCCAGTACTGATATAACCTCCAGACATTACATCATATGTGACTGATATCAGCCTCTCTTATAACGCTCCAGTACTGATATAACCCCCAAACATTACACCATATGTGACTGATATCAGCCTCTTATAACGCTCCAGTACTGATATAACCTCCAGACATTACATCATATGTGACTGATATCAGCATCTTATAACGCTCCAGTACTGATATAACCTCCAGACATTACACCATATGTGACTGATATCAGCCCCTCTTATAACGCTCCAGTACTTAAATAACCTCCAGACATTACACCATATGTGACTGATATCAGCCCCTCTTATAACGCTCCAGTACTGATATAACCTCCAGACATTACACCATATGTGACTGATATAAGCCTCTTATAACGCTCCAGTACTGATATAACCCCCAGACATTACACCATATGTGACTGATATCAGCCTCTTATAACACTCCAGTACTGTTATAACCTCCAGACATTACATATGTGACTGATATCAGCCTCTTATAATGCTCCAGTACTGATATAACCTCCAGACATTACATCATATGTGACTGATATCAGCCTCTTATAACACACTAGTACTGATATAACCTCCAGACATTACATCATATGTGACTGATATCAGCCTCTTATAACGCTCCAGTAATGATATAACCCCCAGACATTACACCATATGTGACTGATATCAGCCCCTCTTATAACGCTCCAGTACTGATATCACCTCCAGACATTACATCATATGTGACTGATATCAGCTCCTCTTATAAAGCTCCAGTACTGATATAACCTCCAGACATTACATCATATGTGACTGATATCAGCCCCTCTTATAATGCTCGAGTACTGATATAACCTCTTGACATTACACCATATGTGACTGATATCAGCCTCTTATAACGTTCCAGTACTGATATAACCTCCAGACATTACACCATATGTGACTGATATCAGCTCCTCTTATAACACTCCAGTACTGATATAACCTCCAGACATTGCATCATATGTGACTGATATCAGCTCCTCTTATAACACTCCAGTACTGATATAACCTCCAGACATTACATCATATGTGACTGATATCAGCTCCTCTTATAACGCTCCAGTACTGATATAACCTCCAGACATTACACCATATGTGACTGATATCAGCTCTCTTATAACGCTCCAGTACTGATATAACGTCCAGACATTACACCATATGTGACTGATATCAGCCCCTCTTATAACGCTCCAGTACTTAAATAACCTCTAGACATTACACCATATGTGACTGATATCAGCCCCTCTTATAACGCTCCAGTACTGATATAACCTCCAGACATTACACCATATGTGACTGATATAAGCCTCTTATAACGCTCCAGTACTGATATAACCTCCAGACATTACATATGTGACTGATATCAGCCTCTTATAATGCTCCAGTACTGATATAACCTCCAGACATTACATCATATGTGACTGATATCAGCCTCTTATAACACACCAGTACTGATATAACCTCCAGACATTACATCATATGTGACTGATATCAGCCTCTTATAACGCTCCAGTAATGATATAACCCCCAGACATTACACCATATGTGACTGATATCAGACTCTTCTAACGCTCCAGTACTGATATAATCTCCAGACATTACACCATATGTGACTGATATCAGCCCCTCTTATAACGCTCCAGTACTGATATAACCTCCAGACATTACATCACATGTGTCTGATATCAGCCTCTTATAACGCTCCAGTACTGATATAACCTCCAGACATTACATCATATGTGACTGATATCAGCCCCTCTTATAACGCTCCAGTACTGATATAACCTCCAGACATTACATCATATGTGACTGATATCAGCCTCTTATAACGCTCCAGTACTGATATAACCTCCAGACATTACACCATATGTGACTGATATCAGCCTCTTAAAACGCTCCAGTACTGATATAACCTCCAGACATTACATCATATGTGACTGATATCATCCTCTCTTATAACGCTCCAGTACTGATATAACCTCCAGATATTACATCATATGTGACTGATATCAGCCCCTCTTATAAACGCTCCAGTACTGATATAACCTCCAGACATTACATCATATGTGACTGATATCAGCCTCTCTTATAACGCTCCAGTACTGATATAACCTCCAGACATTACATCATATGTGACTGATATCAGCCCCTCTTATAACGCTCCAGTACTGATATAACCTCCAGACATTACATCATATGTGACTGATATCAGCCTCTTATAACGCTCCAGTACTGATATAACCTCCAGACATTACATCATATGTGACTGATATCAGCCCCTCTTATAACGCTCCAGTACTGATATAACCTCCAGACATTACATCATATGTGACTGATATCAGCCCCTCTTATAACGCTCCAGTACTGATATAACCTCCAGACATTACATCATATGTGACTGATATCAGCCCCTCTTATAACGCTCCAGTACTGATATAACCTCCAGTCATTACATCATATGTGACTGATATCAGCCCCTCTTATAACGCTCCAGTGCTGATATAACCTCCAGACATTACATCATATGTGACTGATATCAGCCCCTCTTATAACGCTCCAGTGCTGATATAACCTCCAGACATTACATCACATGTGACTGATATCAGCCCCTCTTATAACGCTCCAGTGCTGATATTACCTCCAGACATTACATCATATGTGACTGATATCAGACTCTTATAACGCTCCAGTACTGATATAACCTCCAGACATTACACCATATGTGACTGATATCAGCCTCTTATAACGCTCCAGTACTGATATAACCTCCAAACATTAAACCATATGTGACTGATATCAGCCTCTTATAACGCTCCAGTACTGATATAACCTTCAGACATTATACCATATGTGACTGATATCAGCCCCTCTTATAACGCTCCAGTACTGATATAACCTCCAGACATTACATCATATGTGACTGATATCAGCCTCTTATAACGCTCCAGTACTGATATAACCTCCAGACATTACATCATATGTGACTGATATCAGCCTCTTATAAAGCTCCAGTACTGATATAACCTCCAGACATTACACCATATGTGACTGATATCAGCCTCTTATAACGCTCCAGTACTGATATAACCTCCAGACATTACATCATATGTGACTGATATCAGCCCCTCTTATAACGCTCCAGTACTGATATAACCTCCAGACATTACACCATATGTGACTGATATCAGCCCCTCTTATAACGCTCCAGTACTGATATAACCTCCAGACATTACATCATATGTGACTGATATCAGCCTCTTATAACGCTCCAGTACTGATATAACCTCCAGACATTACATCATATGTGACTGATATCAGCCTCTTATAACGCTCCAGTACTGATATAACCTCCAGACATTACACCATTTGTGACTGATATCAGCCTCTTATAACGCTGCAGTACTGATATAACCTCCAGACATTACATCATATGTGACTGATATCAGCCCCTCTTATAACGCTCCAGTACTGATATAACCTCCAGACATTACATCATATGTGACTGATATCAGCCTCTTATAACGCTCCAGTACTGATATAACCTCCAGACATTACACCATATGTGACTGATATCAGCCCCTCTTATAACGCTCCAGTACTGATATAACCTCCAGACATTACATCATATGTGACTGATATCAGCCCCTCTTATAACGCTCCAGTACTGATATAACCTCCAGACATTACATCATATGTGACTGATATCAGCCCCTCTTATAACGCTCCAGTACTGATATAACCTCCAGACATTACATCATATGTGACTGATATCAGCCTCTTATAACGCTCCAGTACTGATATAACCTCCAGACATTACATCATATGTGACTGATATCAGCCCCTCTTATAACGCTCCAGTACTGATATAACCTCCAGTGATTACATCATATGTGACTGATATCAGCCCCTCTTATAACGCTCCAGTGCTGATATAACCTCCAGACATTACATCATATGTGACTGATATCAGCCCCTCTTATAACGCTCCAGTGCTGATATAACCTCCAGACATTACATCACATGTGACTGATATCAGCCCCTCTTATAACGCTCCAGTGCTGATATAACCTCCAGACATTACATCATATGTGACTGATATCAGACTCTTATAACGCTCCAGTACTGATATAACCTCCAGACATTACACCATATGTGACTGATATCAGCCTCTTATAACGCTCCAGTACTGATATAACCTCCAAACATTAAACCATATGTGACTGATATCAGCCTCTTATAGCGCTCCAGTACTGATATAACCTTCAGACATTATACCATATGTGACTGATATCAGCCCCTCTTATAACGCTCCAGTACTGATATAACCTCCAGACATTACATCATATGTGACTGATATCAGCCTCTTATAACGCTCCAGTGCTGATATAACCTCCAGACATTACATCATATGTGACTGATATCAGCCTCTTATAACGCTCCAGTACTGATATAACCTCCAGACATTACACCATATGTGACTGATATCAGCCTCTTATAACGCTCCAGTACTGATATAACTTCCAGACATTACATCATATGTGACTGATATCAGCCCCTTTTATAACGCTCCAGTACTGATATAACCTCCAGACATTACATCATATGTGACTGATATCAGCCTCTTATAACGCTCCAGTACTGATATAACCTCCAGACATTACACCATATGTGACTGATATCAGCCCCTCTTATAACGCTCCAGTACTGATATAACCTCCAGACATTACACCATATGTGACTGATATCAGCCTCTTATAACGCTCCAGTACTGATATAACCACCAGACATTACATCATATGTGACTGATATCAGCGCCTCTTATAACGCTCCAGTACTGATATAACCTCCAGACATTACACCATATGTGACTGATATCAGCCCCTCTTATAACGCTCCAGTACTGATATAACCTCAGGACATTACATCATATGTGACTGATATCAGCGCCTCTTATAACGCTCCAGTACTGATATAACCTCCAGACATTACATCATGTGTGACTGATATCAGCCTCTTATAACGCTCCAGTACTGATATAACCACCAGGTATTACATCATATGTGAGTGATATCAGCCCCTCTTATAACGCTCCAGTACTGATATAACCTCCAGACATTACATCATATGTGACTGATATCAGCCCCTCTTATAACGCTCCAGTACTGATATAACCTCCAGACATTACAGCATATGTGACTGATATCAGCCCCTCTTATAACGCTCCAGTACTGATATAACCTCCGGACATTACTTCATATGTGACTGATATCAGCCTCTTATAACGCTCCAGTACTGATATAACCTCCAGACATTACATCATATGTGACTGATATCAGCCCCTCTTATAACGCTCCAGTACTGATATAACCTCCAGACATTACACCATATGTGACTGATATCAGCTCTCTTATAACGCTCCAGTACTGATATATCCTCCAGACATTACATCATATGTGACTGATATCAGCCCCTCTTATAACGCTCCAGTACTGATATAACCTCCAGACATTACATCATATGTAACTGATATCAGCCCCTCTTATAACGCTCCAGTACTGATATAACCTCCAGACATTACACCATATGTGACTGATATCAGCCTCTTCTAACGCTCCAGTACTGATATAATCTCCAGACATTACACCATATGTGACTGATATCAGCCCCTCTTATAACGCTCCAGTACTGATATAACCTCCAGACATTACATCATATGTGACTGATATCAGCCTCTTATAACGCTCCAGTACTGATATAACCTCCAGACATTACTCCATATTTGACTGATATCAGCCCCTCTTATAACGCTCCAGTACTGATATAACCTCCAGACATTACACCATATGTGACTGATATCAGCCTCTTATAGCGCTCCAGTACTGATATAACCTCCAGACATTACATCATATGTGACTGATATCAGCCCCTCTTATAACGCTCCAGTACCGATATAACCTCCAGACATTACATCATATGTGACTGATATCAGCCTCTTATAACGCTCCAGTACTGATATAACCTCCAGACATTCCTCCATATTTGACTGATATCAGCCCCTCTTATAACGCTCCAGTACTGATATAACCTCCAGACATTACACCATATGTGACTGATATCAGCCTCTTATAATGCTCCAGTACTGATATAACCTCCAGACATTACATCATATGTGACTGATATCAGCCTCTTATAATGCTCCAGTACTGATATAACCTCCAGACATTACATCATATGTGACTATCAGCCCCTCTTATAACGCTCCAGTACTGATATAACCTCCAGACATTACTCCATATTTGACTGATATCAGCTCCTCTTATAACGCTCCAGTACTGATATAACCTCCAGACATTACACCATATGTGACTGATATCAGCCTCTTATAACGCTCCAGTACTGATATAACCCCCAGACATTACACCATATGTGACTGATATCAGCCCCTCTTGTAACGCTCCAGTACTGATATAACCTCCAGACATTACACCATATGTGACTGATATCAGCGCCTCTTATAACGCTCCAGTACTGATATAACCTCCAGACATTACATCATATGTGACTGATATCAGCGCCTCTTATAACGCTCCAGTACTGATATAACCTCCAGACATTACATCATATGTGACTGATATCAGCCCCTCTTATAACGCTCCAGTACTGATATAACCTCCAGACATTACATCATATGTGACTGATATCAGCGCCTCTTATAACGCTCCAGTACTGATATAACCTCCAGACATTACACCATATGTGACTGATATCAGCGCCTCTTATAACGCTCCAGTACTGATATAACCTCCAGACATTACATCATATGTGACTGATATCAGCCCCTCTTATAACGCTCCAGTACTGATATAACCTCCAGACATTACATCATATGTGACTGATATCAGCCCCTCTTATAACGCTCCAGTACTGATATATCCTCCAGACATTACACCATATGTGACTGATATCAGCCTCTTATAACGCTCCAGTACTGATATAACCTCCAGACATTACATCATATGTGACTGATATCAGCCTCTTATAACGCTCCAGTACTGATATAACCTCCAGACATTACACCATATGTGACTGATATCAGCCCCTCTTATAACGCTCCAGTACTGATATAACCTCCAGACATTACATCATATGTGACTGATATCAGCCTCTTATAACGCTCCAGTACTGATATAACCTCCAGACATTACACCATATGTGACTGATATCAGCCCCTCTTATAACGCTCCAGTACTTAAATAACCTCCAGACATTACACCATATGTGACTGATATCAGCCCCTCTTATAACGCTCCAGTACTGATATAACCTCCAGACATTACACCATATGTGACTGATATAAGCCTCTTATAACGCTCCAGTACTGATATAACCTCCAGACATTACATCATATGTGACTGATATCAGCCTCTCTTATAACGCTCCAGTACTGATATAACCCCCAGACATTACACCATATGTGACTGATATCAGCCTCTTATAACGCTCCAGTACTGATATAACCTCCAGACATTACATCATATGTGACTGATATCAGCATCTTATAACGCTCCAGTACTGATATAACCTCCAGACATTACACCATATGTGACTGATATCAGCCCCTCTTATAACGCTCCAGTACTTAAATAACCTCCAGACATTACACCATATGTGACTGATATCAGCCCCTCTTATAACGCTCCAGTACTGATATAACCTCCAGACATTACACCATATGTGACTGATATAAGCCTCTTATAACGCTCCAGTACTGATATAACCCCCAGACATTACACCATATGTGACTGATATCAGCCTCTTATAACACTCCAGTACTGATATAACCTCCAGACATTACATATGTGACTGATATCAGCCTCTTATAATGCTCCAGTACTGATATAACCTCCAGACATTACATCATATGTGACTGATATCAGCCTCTTATAACACACTAGTACTGATATAACCTCCAGACATTACATCATATGTGACTGATATCAGCCTCTTATAACGCTCCAGTAATGATATAACCCCCAGACATTACACCATATGTGACTGATATCAGCCCCTCTTATAACGCTCCAGTACTGATATAACCTCCAGACATTACATCATATGTGACTGATATCAGCTCCTCTTATAAAGCTCCAGTACTGATATAACCTCCAGACATTACATCATATGTGACTGATATCAGCCCCTCTTATAACACTCCAGTACTGATATAATCTCCAGACATTGCATCATATGTGACTGATATCAGCTCCTCTTATAACACTCCAGTACTGATATAACCTCCAGACATTACATCATATGTGACTGATATCAGCTCCTCTTATAACGCTCCAGTACTGATATAACCTCCAGACATTACACCATATGTGACTGATATCAGCTCTCTTATAACGCTCCAGTACTGATATAACGTCCAGACATTACACCATATGTGACTGATATCAGCCCCTCTTATAACGCTCCAGTACTTAAATAACCTCCAGACATTACACCATATGTGACTGATATCAGCCCCTCTTATAACGCTCCAGTACTGATATAACCTCCAGACATTACACCATATGTGACTGATATAAGCCTCTTATAACGCTCCAGTACTGATATAACCTCCAGACATTACATCATATGTGACTGATATCAGCCTCTCTTATAACGCTCCAGTACTGATATAACCCCCAGACATTACACCATATGTGACTGATATCAGCCTCTTATAACACTCCAGTACTGATATAACCTCCAGACATTACATATGTGACTGATATCAGCCTCTTATAATGCTCCAGTACTGATATAACCTCCAGACATTACATCATATGTGACTGATATCAGCCTCTTATAACACACCAGTACTGATATAACCTCCAGACATTACATCATATGTGACTGATATCAGCCTCTTATAACGCTCCAGTAATGATATAACCCCCAGACATTACACCATATGTGACTGATATCAGCCCCTCTTATAACGCTCCAGTACTGATATAACCTCCAGACATTACATCATATGTGACTGATATCAGCTCCTCTTATAAAGCTCCAGTACTGATATAACCTCCAGACATTACATCATATGTGACTGATATCAGCCCCTCTTATAATGCTCCAGTACTGATATAACCTCCAGACATAACACCATATGTGACTGATATCAGCTCCTCTTATAACACTCCAGTACTGATATAACCTCCAGACATTACATCATGTGTGACTGATATCAGCTCCTCTTATAACGCTCCAGTACTGATATAACCTCCAGACATTACAACATATGCGACTGATATCAGCCTCTTATAACGCTACAGTACTGATATAACCTCCAGACATTACACCATATGTGACTGATATCAGCTCCTCTTATAACGCTCCAGTACTGATATAACCCCCAGACATTACACCATATGTGACTGATATCAGCTCCTCTTATAATGCTCCAGTACTGATATAACCTCCAGACATTACACCATATGTGACTGATATCAGCTCCTTTTATAACGCTCCAGTACTGATATAACCTCCAGACATTACACCATATGTGACTGATATCAGCCTCTTATAACGCTCCAGTACTGATATAACCTCCAGACATTACATCATATGTGACTGATATCAGCCCCTCTTATAACGCTCCAGTACTGATATAACCTCCAGACATTACATCATATGTGACTGATATCAGCTCCTCTTATAAAGCTCCAGTACTGATATAACCTCCAGACATTACATCATATGTGACTGACATAAGCCCCTCTTATAACGCTCCAGTACTGATATAACCTCCAGACATAACACCATATGTGACTGATATCAGCTCCTCTTATAACGCTCCAGTACTGATATAACCTCCAGACATTACACCATATGTGACTGATATCAGCTCCTCTTATAACGCTCCAGTACTGATATAACCTCCAGACATTACACCATATGTGACTGATATCAGCGCCTCTTATAACGCTCCAGTACTGATATAACCTCCAGACATTACATCATATGTGACTGATATCAGCTCCTCTTATAACGCTCCAGTACTGATATAACCTCCAGACATTACACCATATGTGACTGATATCAGCCTCTTATAACACTCCAGTACTGATATAACCTCCAGACATTACACCATATGTGACTGATATCAGCCCCTCTTATAACGCTCCAGTACTGATATAACCTCCAGACATTACACCATATGTGACTGATATCAGCCCCTCTTATAACGCTCCAGTACTGATATAACCTCCAGACATTACATCATATGTGACTGATATCAGCTCCTCTTATAACGCTCCAGTACTGATATAACCTCCAGACATTACATCATATGTGACTGATATCAGCTCCTCTTATAACGCTCCAGTACTGATATAACCTCCAGACATTACATCATATGTGACTGATATCAGCTCCTCTTATAACGCTCCAGTACTGATATAACCTCCAGACATTACACCATATGTGACTGATATCAGCCTCTTATAACACTCCAGTACTGATATAACCTCCAGACATTACACCATATGTGACTGATATCAGCCCCTCTTATAACGCTCCAGTACTGATATAACCTCCAGACATTACACCATATGTGACTGATATCAGCCCCTCTTATAACGCTCCAGTACTGATATAACCTCCAGACATTACATCATATGTGACTGATATCAGCCTCTTATAACGCTCCAGTACTGATATAACCTCCAGTCATTACACCATATGTGACTGATATCAGCCCCTCTTATAACGCTCCAGTACTGATATAACCTCCAGACATTACATCATATGTGACTGATATCAGCCTCTTATAACGCTCCAGTACTGATATAACCTCCAGACATTACATCATGTGACTGATATCAGCCCCTATTATAACGCTCCAGTACTGATATAACCTCCAGACATTACACCATATGTGACTGATATCAGCCCCTCTTATAACTCTCCAGTACTGATATAACCTCCAGACATTACACCATATGTGACTGATATCAGCCTCTTATAACGCTCCAGTACTGATATAACCTCCATACATTACACCATATGTGACTGATATCAGCCCCTCTTATAACGCTCCAGTACTGATATAACCTCCAGACATTACATCATATGTGACTGATATCAGCTCCTCTTATAACGCTCCAGTACTGATATAACCTCCAGACATTACATCATATGTGACTGATATCAGCCCCTTATAACGCTCCAGTACTGATATAACCTCCAGACATTACATCATATGTGACTGATATCAGCTCCTCTTATAACGCTCCAGTACTGATATAACCTCCAGACATTACATCATATGTGACTGATATCAGCCTCTTATAACGCTCCAGTACTGATATAACCTCCAGACATTACACCATATGTGACTGATATCAGCCTCTTATAACGCTCCAGTACTGATATAACCTCCAGACATTACACCATATGTGACTGATATCAGCTCCTCTTATAACGCTCCAGTACTGATATAACCTCCAGACATTACATCATGTGACTGATATCAGCCCCTCTTATAACGCTCCAGTACTGATATAACCTCCAGACATTACACCATATGTGACTGATATCAGCCCCTCTTATAACGCTCCAGTACTGATATAACCTCCAGACATTACACCATATGTGACTGATATCAGCCTCTTATAACGCTCCAGCACTGATATAACCTCCAGACATTACATCATATGTGACTGATATCAGCCTCTTATAACGCTCCAGTACTGATATAACCTCCAGACATTACACCATATGTGACTGATATCAGCCTCTTATAACGCTCCAGCACTGATATAACCTCCAGACATTACATCATATGTGACTGATATCAGCCTCTTATAACGCTCCAGTACTGATATAACCTCCAGACATAACACCATATGTGACTGATATCAGCTCCTCTTATAACACTCCAGTACTGATATAACCTCCAGACATTACATCATATGTGACTGATATCAGCTCCTCTTATAACGCTCCAGTACTGATATAACCTCCAGACATTACACCATATGTGACTGATATCAGCTCTCTTATAACGCTCCAGTACTGATATAACGTCCAGACATTACACCATGTGTGACTGATATCAGCCTCTTATAACGCTCCAGTACTGATATAACCTCCAGACATTACACCATATGTGACTGATATCAGCCCCTCTTATAACGCTCCAGTACTTAAATAACCTCCAGACATTACACCATATGTGACTGATATCAGCCCCTCTTATAACGCTCCAGTACTGATATAACCTCCAGACATTACACCATATGTGACTGATATAAGCCTCTTATAACGCTCCAGTACTGATATAACCTCCAGACATTACATCATATGTGACTGATATCAGCCTCTCTTATAACGCTCCAGTACTGATATAACCCCCAGACATTACACCATATGTGACTGATATGAGCCTCTTATAACACTCCAGTACTGATATAACCTCCAGACATTACATATGTGACTGATATCAGTCTCTTATAATGCTCCAGTACTGATATAACCTCCAGACATTACATCATATGTGACTGATATCAGCCTCTTATAACACACCAGTACTGATATAACCTCCAGACATTACATCATATGTGACTGATATCAGCCTCTTGTAACGCTCCAGTAATGATATAACTCCCAGACATTACACCATATGTGACTGATATCAGCCCCTCTTATAACGCTCCAGTACTGATATAACCTCCAGACATTACATCATATGTGACTGATATCAGCTCCTCTTATAAAGCTCCAGTACTGATATAACCTCCAGACATTACATCATATGTGACTGATATCAGCCCCTCTTATAATGCTCCAGTACTGATATAACCTCCAGACATAACACCATATGTGACTGATATCAGCTCCTCTTATAACACTCCAGTACTGATATAACCTCCAGACATTACATCATATGTGACTGATATCAGCTCCTCTTATAACGCTCCAGTACTGATATAACCTCCAGACATTACACCATATGTGACTGATATCAGCTCATCTTATAATGCTCCAGTACTGATATAACCTCCAGACATTACACCATATGTGACTGATATCAGCTCCTCTTATAACGCTCCAGCACTGATATAACCTCCAGACATTACACCATATGTGACTGATATCAGCCTCTTATAACGCTCCAGTACTGATATAACCCCCAGACAATACACCATATGTGACTGATATCAGCTCCTCTTATAATGCTCCAGTACTGATATAACCTCCAGACATTACACCATATGTGACTGATATCAGCTCCTCTTATAACGCTCCAGCACTGATATAACCTCCAGACATTACACCATATGTGACTGATATCAGCCTCTTATAACGCTCCAGTACTGATATAACCTCCACACATTACACCATATGTGACTGATATCAGCCTCTTATAATGCTCCAGTACTGATATAACCTCCAGACATTACATCATATGTGACTGATATCAGCCCCTCTTATAACGCTCCAGTACTGATATAACCTCCAGACATTACATTATATGTGACTGATATCAGCTCCTCTTATAAAGCTCCAGTACTGATATAACCTCCAGACATTACATCATATGTGACTGATATAAGCCCCTCTTATAACGCTCCAGTACTGATATAACCTCCAGACATAACACCATATGTGACTGATATCAGCTCCTCTTATAACGCTCCAGTACTGATATAACCTCCAGACATTACACCATATGTGACTGATATCAGCCTCTTATAACACTCCAGTACTGATATAACCTCCAGACATTACACCATATGTGACTGATATCAGCTCCTCTTATAACGCTCCAGTACTGATATAACCTCCAGACATTACACCATATGTGACTGATATCAGCCCCTCTTATAACGCTCCAGTACTGATATAACCTCCAGACATTACACCATATGTGACTGATATCAGCTCCTCTTATAACGCTTCAGTACTGATATAACCTCCAGACATTACACCATATGTGACTGATATCAGCCCCTCTTATAACGCTCCAGTACTGATATAACCTCCAGACATTACACCATATGTGACTGATATCAGCTCCTCTTATAACGCTCCAGTACTGATATAACCTCCAGTCATTACATCATATGTGACTGATATCAGCTCCTCTTATAAGGCTCCAGTACTGATATAACCCCCAGACATTACACCATATGTGACTGATATCAGCTCCTCTTATAACGCTCCAGTACTGATATAAGCTCCAGACATTACACCATTTGTGACTGATATCAGCCCCTCTTATAACGCTCCAGTACTGATATAACCTCCAGACATTACACCATATGTGACTGATATCAGCTCCTCTTATAACGCTCCAGTACTGATATAACCTCCAGTCATTAAACCATATGTGACTGATATCAGCTCCTCTTATAAGGCTCCAGTACTGATATAACCTCCAGACATTACACCATATGTGACTAATATCAGCCTCTTATAACGCTCCAGTACTGATATAATCTCCAGACATTACACCATATGTGACTGATATCAGCCTCTTATAACGCTCCAGTACTGATATAACCTCCAGACATTACACCATATGTGACTGATATCAGCTACTCTTATAACGGTCCAGTACTGATATAACCTCCTGACATTACACCATATGTGACTGATATCAGCCCCTCTTATAACGCTCCAGTGCTGATATAACCCCCAGACATTACACCATATGTGACTGATATCAGCTCCTCTTATAACGGTCCAGTACTGATATAACCTCCAGACATTACACCATATGTGACTGATATCAGCTCCTGTTATAACGCTCCAGTACTGATATAACCTCCAGACATTACATCATATGTGACTGATATCAGCCTCTTATAACGCTCCAGTACTGATATAACCTCCAGACATTACCCCATATGTGACTGATATCAGCCTCTTATAACGCTCCAGTACTGATATAACCTCCAGACATTACATCATATGTGACTGATATCAGCGCCTCTTATAACGCTCCAGTACTGATATAACCTCCAGACATTACACCATATGTGACTGATATCAGCGCCTCTTATAACGCTCCAGTACTGATATAACCTCCAGACATTACATCATATGTGACTGATATCAGCTCCTCTTATAACGCTCCAGTACTGATATAACCTCCAGACATTACACCATATGTGACTGATATCAGCCTCTTATAACACTCCAGTACTGATATAACCTCCAGACATTACACCATATGTGACTGATATCAGCCCCTCTTATAACGCTCCAGTACTGATATAACCTCCAGACATTACACCATATGTGACTGATATCAGCCCCTCTTATAACGCTCCAGTACTGATATAACCTCCAGACATTACATCATATGTGACTGATATCAGCCTCTTATAACGCTCCAGTACTGATATAACCTCCAGACATTATACCATATGTGACTGATATCAGCCCCTCTTATAACGCTCCAGTACTGATATAACCTCCAGACATTACACCATATGTGACTGATATCAGCCCCTCTTATAACGCTCCAGTACTGATATAACCTCCAGACATTACACCATATGTGACTGATATCAGCTCCTCTTATAACGCTCCAGTACTGATATAACCTCCAGTCATTACACCATATGTGACTGATATCAGCTCCTCTTATAAGGCTCCAGTACTGATATAACCTCCAGACATTACATCATATGTGACTGATATCAGCCCCTCTTAAAACGCTCCAGTACTGATATAACCTCCAGACATTACATCATATGTGACTGATATCAGCTCCTCTTATAACGCTCCAGTACTGACATAACCTCCAGACATTACATCATGTGACTGATATCAGCCCCTCTTATAACGCTCCAGTACTGATATAACCTCCAGACATTACACCATATGTGACTGATATCAGCCCCTCTTATAACTCTCCAGTACTGATATAACCTCCAGACATTACACCATATGTGACTGATATCAGCCTCTTATAACGCACCAGTACTGATATAACCTCCAGACATTACACCATATGTGACTGATATCAGCCCCTCTTATAACGCTCCAGTACTGATATAACCTCCAGACATTACATCATATGTGACTGATATCAGCTCCGCTTATAACGCTCCAGTACTGATATAACCTCCAGACATTACATCATATGTGACTGATATCAGCCCCTTATAACGCTCCAGTACTGATATAACCTCCAGACATTACATCCTATGTGACTGATATCAGCTCCTCTTATAACGCTCCAGTACTGATATAACCTCCAGACATTACACCATATGTGACTGATATCAGCCCCTCTTATTACGCTCCAGTACTGATATAACCTCCAGACATTACACCATATGTGACTGATATCAGCCTCTCATAACGCTTCAGCACTGATATAACCTCCAGACATTACATCATATGTGACTGATATCAGCCTCTTATAACGCTCCAGTACTGATATAACCTCCAGACATTACACCATATGTGACTGATATCAGCCTCTTATAACGCTCCAGTACTGATATAACCTCCAGACATTACATCATATGTGACTGATATCAGCCTCTTATAACGCTCCAGCACTGATATAACCTCCAGACATTACACCATATGTGACTGATATCAGCCCCTCTTATAACGCTCCAGTACTGATATAACCTCCAGACATTACACCATATGTGACTGATATCAGCCCCTCTTATAACGCTCCAGTACTGATATAACCTCCAGACATTACACCATATGTGACTGATATCAGCGTCTTATAATGCTCCAGCACTGATATAACCTCCAGACATTACATCATATGTGACTGATATCAGCCCCTCTTATAACGCTCCAGTACTGATATAACCTCCAGACATTAAACCATATGTGACTGATATCAGCTCTCTTATAACGCTCCAGTACTGATATAACCTCCAGACATTACACCATATGTGACTGATATCAGCTCCTCTTATAACGCTCCAGTACTGATATAACTTCCAGACATTACATCATATGTGACTGATATCAGCCTCTTATAACGCTCCAGTACTGATATAACCTCCAGACATTACATCATATGTGACTGATATCAGCCCCTCTTATAACGCTCCAGTACTGATATAACCTCCAGACATTACACCATATGTGACTGATATCAGCCTCTTATAACGCTCCAGTACTGATATAACCTCCAGACATTACATCATATGTGACTGATATCAGCTCCTCTTATAACGCTCCAGTACTGATATAACCTCCAGACATTACATCATATGTGACTGATATCAGCTCCTCTTATAACGTTCCAGTACTGATATAACCTCCAGACATTACATCATATGTGACTGATATCAGCTCCTCTTATAACGCTCCAGTACTGATATAACCTCCAGACATTACATCATATGTGACTGATATCAGCCTCTTATAACGCTCCAGTACTGATATAACCTCCAGACATTACACCATATGTGAATGATATCAGCTCCTCTTATAACGCTCCAGTACTGATATAACCTCCAGACATTACACCATATGTGACTGATATCAGCTCCTCTTATAACGCTCCAGTACTGATATAACCTCCAGACATTACATCATATGTGACTGATATCAGCCTCTTATAACGCTCCAGTACTGATATAACCTCCAGACATTACACCATATGTGACTGATATCAGCCCCTCTTATAATGCTCCAGTACTGATATAACCTCCAGATATTATACCATATGTGACTGATATCAGCCTCTTATAACGCTCCAGTACTATTATAACCTCCAGACATTACACCATATGTGACTGATATCAGCCCCTCTTATAACGCTCCAGTACTGATATAACCTCCAGACATTACACCATATGTGACTGATATCAGCCTCTTATAACGCTCCAGTACTGATATAACCTCCAGACATTACATCATATGTGACTGATATCAGCCTCTTATAACGCTCCAGTACTGATATAACCTCCAGACATTACACCATATGTGACTGATATCAGCCTCTTATAACGCTCCAGTACTGATATAACCTCCAGACATTACACCATATGTGACTGATATCAGCTCCTCTTATAACGCTCCAGTACTGATATAACCTCCAGACATTACACCATATGTGACTGATATCAGCCTCTTATAACGCTTCAGCACTGATATAACCTCCAGACATTACATCATATGTAACTGATATCAGCCTCTTATAACGCTCCAGTACTGATATAACCTCCAGACATTACACCATATGTGACTGATATCAGCCTCTTATAACGCTCCAGTACTGATATAACCTCCAGACATTACATCATATGTGACTGATATCAGCCTCTTATAACGCTCCAGCACTGATATAACCTCCAGACATTACATCATATGTGACTGATATCACCCTCTTATAACGCTCCAGTACTGATATAACCTCCAGACATTACATCATATGTGACTGTTATCAGCCTCTTATAACGCTCCAGCACTGATATAACCTCCAGACATTACATCATATGTGACTGATATCACCCTCTTATAACGCTCCAGTACTGATATAACCTCCAGACATTACATCATATGTGACTGATATCACCCTCTTATAACGCTCCAGTACTGATATAACCTCCAGACATTACATCATATGTGACTGATATCAGCCTCTTATAACGCTCCAGCACTGATATAACCTCCAGACATTACACCATATGTGACTGATATCAGCCCCTCTTATAACGCTCCAGTACTGATATAACCTCCAGACATTACACCATATGTGACTGATATCAGCGTCTTCTAATGCTCCAGCACTGATATAACCTCCAGACATTACATCATATGTGACTGATATCAGCCCCTCTTATAACGCTCCAGTACTGATATAACCTCCAGACATTACACCATATGTGACTGATGTCAGCTCCTCTTATAACGCTCCAGTACAGATATAACCTCCGGACATTACACCATATGTGACTGATATCAGCTCCTCTTATAACGCTCCAGTACTGATATAACCTCCAGACATTACACCATATGTGACTGATATCAGCTCTCTTATAACGCTCCAGTACTGATATAACCTCCAGACATTACACCATATGTGACTGATATCAGCTCTCTTATAACGCTCCAGTACTAATATAACCTCCAGACATTACACCATATGTGACTGATATCAGCTCTCTTATAACGCTCCAGTACTGATATAACCTCCAGACATTACACCATATGTGACTGATATCAGCTCCTCTTATAACGCTCCAGTACTGATATAACTTCCAGACATTACATCATATGTGACTGATATCAGCCTCTTATAACGCTCCAGTACTGATATAACCTCCAGACATTACATCATATGTGACTGATATCAGCCCCTCTTATAACGCTCCAGTACTGATATAACCTCCAGACATTACACCATATGTGACTGATATCAGCCTCTTATAACGCTCCAGTACTGATATAACCTCCAGACATTACACCATATGTGACTGATATCAGCTCCTCTTATAACGTTCCAGTACTGATATAACCTCCAGACATTACATCATATGTGACTGATATCAGCCCCTCTTATAACGCTCCAGTACTGATATAACCTCCAGACATTACACCATATGTGACTGTTATCAGTCTCTTATAACGCTCCAGTACTAATATAACCTCCAGACATTACACCATATGTGGCTGATATCAGCCTCTCTTATAACGCTCCAGTACTGATATAACCTCCAGACATTACACCATATGTGACTGATATCAGCCTCTTATAACGCTCCAGTACTGATATAACCTCCAGACATTACACCATATGTGAGTGATATCAGCCCCTCTTATAACGCTCCAGTACTGATATAACCTCCAGACATTACATCATATGTGACTGATATCAGCCTCTTATAACGCTCCAGCACTGATATAACCTCCAGACATTACACCATATGTGACTGATATCAGCCCCTCTTATAACGCTCCAGTACTGATATAACCTCCAGACATTACAGCATATGTGACTGATATCAGCGTCTTCTAATGCTCCAGCACTGATATAACCTCCAGACATTACATCATATGTGACTGATATCAGCCCCTCTTATAACGCTCCAGTACTGATATAACCTCCAGACATTACACCATATGTGACTGATGTCAGCTCCTCTTATAACGCTCCAGTACAGATATAACCTCCGGACATTACACCATATGTGACTGATATCAGCTCCTCTTATAACGCTCCAGTACTGATATAACCTCCAGACATTACACCATATGTGACTGATATCAGCTCTCTTATAACGCTCCAGTACTGATATAACCTCCAGACATTACACCATATGTGACTGATATCAGCTCTCTTATAACGCTCCAGTACTAATATAACCTCCAGACATTACACCATATGTGACTGATATCAGCTCTCTTATAACGCTCCAGTACTGATATAACCTCCAGACATTACACCATATGTGACTGATATCAGCTCCTCTTATAACGCTCCAGTACTGATATAACTTCCAGACATTACATCATATGTGACTGATATCAGCCTCTTATAACGCTCCAGTACTGATATAACCTCCAGACATTACATCATATGTGACTGATATCAGCCCCTCTTATAACGCTCCAGTACTGATATAACCTCCAGACATTACACCATATGTGACTGATATCAGCCTCTTATAACGCTCCAGTACTGATATAACCTCCAGACATTACACCATATGTGACTGATATCAGCTCCTCTTATAACGTTCCAGTACTGATATAACCTCCAGACATTACATCATATGTGACTGATATCAGCCCCTCTTATAACGCTCCAGTACTGATATAACCTCCAGACATTACACCATATGTGACTGTTATCAGTCTCTTATAACGCTCCAGTACTAATATAACCTCCAGACATTACACCATATGTGGCTGATATCAGCCTCTCTTATAACGCTCCAGTACTGATATAACCTCCAGACATTACACCATATGTGACTGATATCAGCCTCTTATAACGCTCCAGTACTGATATAACCTCCAGACATTACACCATATGTGAGTGATATCAGCCCCTCTTATAACGCTCCAGTACTGATATAACCTCCAGACATTACATCATATGTGACTGATATCAGCCTCTTATAACGCTCCAGTACTGATATAACGCTCCAGTACATGAAGCTGCTGCAGTATCAGCTCGTAGAGAGATCGTTAGTGATAAGATAATGAAGTGCAGATTCTCGGAGGCTGGAGCGCGGCACATTACAGACTTCATACACACGGAGCTATGGGCCAGGAAAGAATGTGTGTGCTGAGGATACAGTGTATCAGTGTGGGGTATAAAACCGATACAATGTGCGTAGTACTGCCATGTATGGATCACCTACACTGCTAATCACTCTGTATATTCCATACAACATCACTGATCACCCTGTATATACCGTATACCATTTACTCTGTTACACTGTATCACTGATCCCCCAGTATATACCGTATACTATCTTCTCTGCTACAGTGCGTCCTGTCTTCTGTTCATCACAGTCTTGTTGAGTCCCCGCGGAGCCTGACTGGCACCACAGCTTTATAGTGGGGGCTGCAGCTGCTTTGTGGTTTTTGTCATTTTGTCACCAGTACAGCGCCGCCCGCTGCGCTTTTCATATCATCAAATCTATCAGAATCCAGGGAAACTTCAATGCAAACAGCCATGACAGCAGATTATGCACAGCGTGCTCTATCCACACTGAATGTCCTCTGTCACAGAGACCCCTGGAGGATTCCTGTCCGGACATTAGACCCCTGACCCCAGAGTGCAGCAGAAAATCCAGGGAGCAGTTTTCCTTGGATCAGTATCACTGTGAATCCACATGAAAATAAGAAAAATCCAGCAGTTAAAGTCACGTGGAATGAGGACTGGTCATCCGTGCTGACGTGCCAGGGCTTAGTACCACAGGACCTGCCGATCGTGTGGGGTTTTCGGTCATCACAAATAGAGAATATATGGAGAATGGTGCGATCAGGAAAAACATCCACTGAAAGGGAACCTGAAACAATTCATCTAGGAAAGGATCAGAGGAGGATGTGGAGAATCATCACAATGAAAGGATTGGAAGAGGATATGAAGAACCATTCTGGTCAAAGGATCAGTGGAAAATGTGAAGAATCATTCTGATTAAAGGATCATTGTAGATGTAAAGAATCGTTCTGATAAAAGGATCAGAGGAGGATATGAAGAATCTGTCTGGTGAAAGGATCAGAGTTGGATATGAATAATCATTTTGATGAAAGGATCAGCAGAGGATGTGAATAATCATTCTGACAAAATGGTCAGAGGAGGATGTGAATAATCATTCTGATGAAAGGATCAGAGAAGGATGTAAAGAACCGTTCTGATGAAAGGATCAGAGGAGGATGTGAGGAATCGCTCTGATGAAAGGATCAAAGGAGGATGTGAAAAATCGTTCTGATAAAAGGATCAGAGAAAGATATGAAGAAATATTCTGATCAAAGGATCAGAGGAGGATGTGAAGAATCGTTCTGACCAAAGGATCATTGTGGATGTGCGGAATCGTTCTGATGAAAGGATCAGAGGAGGATAAGAGTAATCATTCTTATGAAAGGATCAGAGGAGAATGTTAAGAATCATTCTGATGAAAGGATGAGAGAAGGATGTAAAGAACCGTTCAGATGAAAGGATCAGAGGAGGATGTGAGGAATCGTTCTGATGAAAGGATCAAAGAAGAATGTTAAGAATCATTCTGATGAAAGGATGAGAGAAGGATGTAAAGAACCGTTCAGATGAAAGGATCAGAGGAGGATGTGAGGAATCGCTCTGATGAAAGGATCAAAGGAGGATGTGAAAAATCGTTCTGATAAAAGGATCAGAGAAAGATATGAAGAAATATTCTGATCAAAGGATCAGAGGAGGATGTGAAGAATCGTTCTGACCAAAGGATCATTGTGGATGTGCGAAATCGTTCTGATGAAAGGATCAGAGGAGGATATGAGGAATCGTTCTGATGAAAGGATCAAAGAAGAATGTTAAGAATCATTCTGATGAAAGGATGAGAGAAGGATGTAAAGAACCGTTCAGATTAAAGGATCAGAGGAGGATATGAGGAATCGTTCTGATGAAAGGATCAAAGAAGAATGTTAAGAATCATTCTGATGAAAGGATGAGAGAAGGATGTAAAGAACCGTTCAGATGAAAGGATCAGAGGAGGATGTGAGGAATCGCTCTGATGAAAGAATCAGAGGAGGATGTGAAAAATCGTTCAAATAAAAGGATCAGAGGAGGATGTGAAGAATAGTTCTGATGAAAGGATCAGAGGAGCATGTGAAGAATCGCTACAATGAAAGGATTTAAAGAGGATGTGAAGAACCGTTCTGATGAAAGGATCAGAGGAGGATATGAAGAATAGTTTTAATGAAAGGATCAGAAGAGGATGTGAAAAAACATTCTGATGAAGGTATCATAGAAGGATGTGAAGAACCGTTCTGTGAAAGGATCAGAGGAGGATGTGAGGAATCGTTCTGATTAAAGGATCAGAGGAGGATATGAGGAATAAATTTGATGGTAGGATCAGCAGAGGATGTGAATAATCATTCTGATGAAATTGTCAGAGGAGGATGTCAAGAATCATTTTGATGAGCTAGTTATGTACAGTCAACAAAACTGAATACAATGCTGGTGTCCAATTAACATGTCCGAAAGCACAACTCATAGTTACATAGCACAGATGTGAACAATCAATCAGATGAACGTGTCAGAGGAGGATGTGTATGATTCTGACAAAAAGGATCAAAGGAAGAAGTGAAGAGTTACATTGATGGAAAGTGTCAGAGGAGGACGACCCCTTCCTGTCAGGCTGGTGGAGCTGGAGTAACGGTGTTTGGGGAAGGTTTTCTTGGTGCACCCTGGCTCCTCTGGAGGGAGGTTTAGAGGTGGCGATGCCTCAGGAGGGAGGTTTAGAGGTGGTGATGCCTCAGGAGGGAGGTTTAGAGGTAGCGCTGCCTCAGGAGGGAGGTTTAGAGGTAGCGATGCCTCAGGAGGGAGGTTTAGAGGTAGTGATGCCTCAGGAGGGAGGTTTAGAGGTAGCGCTGCCTCAGGAGGGAGGTTTAGAGGTGGTGATGCCTCAGGAGGGAGGTTTAGAGCCAGTGCTGCCTCAGGAGGGAGATTTAGAGGTGGTGATGCCTCAGGAGGGAGGTTTAGAGCCAGTGCTGCCTCAGGAGGGAGATTTAGAGGTGGTGATGCCTCAGGAGGGAGGTTTCGAGGTAGCGCTGCCTCAGGAGGGAGGTCTAGAGGTAGCGATGCCTCAGGAGGGAGGTTTAGAGGTAGCGATGCCTCAGGAGGGAGGTTTAGAGGTAGTGATGCCTCAGGAGGGAGGTTTAGAGGTAGCGCTGCCTCAGGAGGGAGGTTTAGAGGTGGTGATGCCTCAGGAGGGAGATTTAGAGGTAGCGCTGCCTCAGGAGGGAGGTTTAGAGGGAGCGCTGCCTCAGGAGGGAGATTTAGAGGTAGCGCTGCCTCAGGTGGGAGGTTTAGAGGTAGTGATGCCTGGGGATGGAGATTTAGAGGTAGCGCTGCCTCTGGAGGGAGGTTTAGAGGTGGTGATGCCTCAGGAGGGAGGTTTAGAGCCAGTGCTGCCTCAGGAGGGAGATTTAGAGGTGGTGATGCCTCAGGAGGGAGGTTTAGAGGTAGCGCTGCCTCAGGAGGGAGGTTTAGAGGTACCGCTGCCTCAGGAGGGAGGTTTAGAGGTAGCGCTGCCTCAGGAGGGAGATTTAGAGGTAGCGCTGCCTCAGGAGGGAGGTTTAGAGGCAGTGATGCCTTAGGAGGTAGGTTTAGAGGGAGCGCAGCCTCAGGAGGGAGATTTAGAGGTGGTGATGCCTCAGGAGAGAAGTTTAGAAGTAGCACTGCCTCAGGAGGGAGGTTTAGAGGTGGTGATGCCTCAGGAGGGAGGTTTAGAGGTAGTGATGCCTCAGGAGGGAGGTTTAGAGGCAGCGATGCCTCAGGAGGGAGGTTTAGAGGGAGCGCAGCCTCAGGAGGGAGATTTAGAGGTGGTGATGCCTCAGGAGAGAGGTTTAGAGGTAGCGCTGCCTCAGGAGGGAGGTTTAGAGGTGGTGATGCCTCAGGAGGGAGGTTTAGAGGTAGCGCTACCTCAGGTGGGAGGTTTAGAGGTAGCGATGCCTCAGGAGGGAGGTTTAGAGGTAGCGCTGCCTCAGGAGGGAGGTTTAGAGGTAGCGCTGCCTCATGAGGGAGGTTTAGAGGTAGCACTGCCTCAGGAGGGAGATTTAGAGGTAGCGCTGCCTCAGGAGGGAGGTTTAGAGGTAGCGATGCCTCAGGAGGGAGGCTTAGAGGTAGTGATGCTTCAGGAGGGAGATTTAGAGGTAGCGCTGCCTCAGGAGGGAGGTTTAGAGGTGGTGATGCCTCAGGAGGGAGGTTTAGAGTGAGCGCTGCCTCAGGAGGGAGGTTTAAAGGGAGCGCTGCCTCAGGTGGGAGGTTTCGAGGTAGTGCTGCCTCAGGAGGGAGGTTTAGAGGTAGCGCTGCCTCAGGAGGGAGGTTTAGAGGGAGCGCTGCCTCAGGAGGGAGATTTAGAGGTAGCGCTGCCTCAGGTGGGAGGTTTAGAGGTAGCGCTGCCTCAGGAGGGAGTTTTAGAGGTGGTGATGCCTCAGGAGAGAGGTTTAGAGGTAGCGCTGCCTCAGGAGGGAGGTTTAGAGGTGGTGATGCCTCAGGAGGGAGGTTTTAGAGCCAGTGCTGCCTCAGGAGGGAGATTTAGAGGTGGTGATGCCTCAGGAGGGAGGTTTAGAGGTAGCGCTGCCTCAGGAGGGAGATTTAGAGGTAGTGATGCCTTATGAGGCAGGTTTAGAGGGAGCGCTGCCTCAGGAGGGAGGTTTAGAGGTAGCGCTGCCTCAGGAGGGAGGTTTAGAGGTAGCGCTGCCTCAGGAGGGAGGTTTAGAGGTAGCGCTGCCTCAGGAGGGAGATTTAGAGGTAGCACTGCCTCAGGAGGGAGGTTTAGAGGTGGTGATGCCTCAGGAGGGAGGTTTAGAGGTAGTGATGCCTCAGGAGGGAGGTTTAGAGGCAGCGTTGACTCAGGAGGGAGGTTTAGAGGGAGCGCAGCCTCAGGAGGGAGATTTAGAGGTGGTGATGCCTCAGGAGAGAGGTTTAGAGGTAGTGCTGCCTCAGGAGGGAGGTTTAGAGGTGGTGATGCCTCAGGAGGGAGGTTTAGAGGTGGTGATGCCTCAGGAGGGAGGTTTAGAGGCAGTGCTGCCTCAGGAGGGAGGTTTAGAGGGAGCGCAGCCTCAGGAGGGAGGTTTAGAGGTGGTGATGCCTCAGGAGAGAGGTTTAGAGGTAGCGCTGCCTCAGGAGGGAGGTTTAGAGGTAGCGCTGCCTCAGGAGGGAGATTTAGAGGTAGTGATGCCTTATGAGGCAGGTTTAGAGGGAGCGCTGCCTCAGGAGGGAGGTTTAGAGGTAGCGCTGCCTCAGGAGGGAGGTTTAGAGGTAGCGCTGCCTCAGGAGGGAGGTTTAGAGGTAGCAATGCCTCAGGAGGGAGGTTTAGAGTTAGCGCTGCCTCAGGAGGGAGATTTAGAGGTAGCGCTACCTCAGGAGGGAGGTTTAGAGGTGGTGATGCCTCAGGAGGGAGGTTTAGAGGTAGTGATGCCTCAGGAGGGAGGTTTAGAGGTAGCGATGCCTCAGGAGGGAGGTTTAGAGGGAGCGCAGCCTCAGGAGGGAGATTTAGAGGTGGTGATGCCTCAGGAGAGAGGTTTAGAGGTAGCGCTGCCTCAGGAGGGAGGTTTAGAGGTGGTGATGCCTCAGGAGGGAGGTTTAGAGGTGGTGATGCCTCAGGAGGCAGGTTTAGAGGTAGCGCTGCCTCAGGGGAGAAGTTTAGAGGTGGTGATGCCTCAGGAGGGGGGTTTAAAGCCAGCGCTGCCTCAGGAGGGAGGTTTAGAGGTAGCGCTGCCTCAGGAGGGAGGTTTAGAGCCAGCGCTGCCTCAGGAGGGAGGTTTAGAAGTAACAATGCCTCAGGAAGGGGGTTTAGAGGCAGCGATGCCTCAGGATGGAGGTTTACAGGTGATGATGCCTCAGGAGGCAAGTTTAGAAGCAACAATGCCTCAGGAGAGAGGTTTAGAGGTAGCGCTGCCTCAGAAGGGAGGTTTAGAGCCAGCGATGCCTCAGGAGGGAGGTTTAGAGGGAGAGATGCCTCAGGAGCGAGATTTAGAGGTAGCGATGCCTCAGGAGGGAGGTTTAGAGGTAGCGATGCCTCAGGAGGGAGGTTTAGAAGTAGCGCTGCCTCAGGAGGGAGGTGTAGAGGTGGTGATGCCTCAGGATGGAGGTTTAGAGCCAGTGCTGCCTCAGGAGGGAGATTTAGAGTTGGTGATGCCTCATGAGGGAGGTTTAGAGGTAGCGCTGCCTCAGGAGGGAGGTTTAGAGGTAGCGCTGCCTCAGGAGGGAGGTTTAGAGGTAGTGATGCCTTAGGAGGGAGGTTTAGAGGTAGCAATGCCTCAGGAGGGAGGTTTAGAGGTAGCGCTGCCTCAGGAGGGAGGTTTAGAGGCAGCGCTGCTTCAGGAGCGAGGTGTAGAGGTGGCGATGCCTCAGGAGAGAGGTTTAGAGGTGGTGATGCCTCAGGAGGGGGTTTAGAGGCAGTGCTGCTTCAGGAGGGAGGTTTAGAGGCAGTGCTGCTTCAGGAGGGAGGTTTAGAGGCAGCGCTGCTTCAGGAGGAAGGTGTAAAGGTAGCAATGCCTCAGGAGGGGGTTTAGAGGTGGCGATGCCTCAGGAGGGAGGTTTAGAGGTATTAATTCCTCAGGAGAGTGGTTTAGAGGTAGTAATGCCTCAGGAGTGAGGTTTAGAGGTAGTGATGCCTCAGGAGGGAGGTGTAGAGGTAGCAATGCCTCAGGCGGGAGGTTTAGAGGTATTAATTCCTCAGGAGAGTGGTTTAGAGGTAGTGATGCCTCGGGATGGAGGTGTATAGGTAGTAATGCCTCAGGAGGGAGGTGTAAAGGTAGCAATGCCTCAGGAGGGGGTTTAGAGGTGGCGATGCCTCAGGAGGGAGGTTTAGAGGTAGCAATGCCTCAGGAGGGAGGTTTAGAGGTAGTAATGCCTCAGGAGTGAGGTTTAGAGGTAGTGATGCCTCGGGAGGGAGGTGTATAGGTAGTGATGCCTCAGGAGGGAGGTGTATAGGTAGCGATGCCTCAGGAGGAGGTGTAGAGGTAGAAATGCCTCAGGCAGTAGGTTTAGAGGTAGTGCTGCCTCAGGAGGGAGGTGTAGAGGTAGCGATACCTCAGGCGGGAGGTGTAGAGGTGGCGATGCCTCAGGAGGGAGGTGTAGAGGTGGCGATGCCTCAGGCGGGAGGTGTATAGGTAGCGATGCCTCAGGAGGGAGGTGTAGAGGTAGCGATGCCTCAGCAGGGAGGTGTAGAGGTAGCGATGCCTCAGGAGGGAGGTGTAGAGGTATCGATGCCTCAGGAGGGAGGTTTAGAGGTAGCGCTGCCTCAGGAGGGAGGTGTAGAGGTAATGATGACTCAGGCGGGAGGTGTATAGGTAGCGATGCCTCAGGAGGGAGGTGTAGAGGTAGCGATGCCTCAGGAGGGAGGTGTAGAGGTAGATATGCCTCAGGAGGGAGGTTTAGAGATAGCGCTGCCTCAGGAGGGAGGTGTAGAGGTAGCGATGCCTCAGGCAGGAGGTATAGAGGTAGCGATGCCTCAGGAGGGAGGTGTAGAGGTAGCAATGCCTCAGGAGGGAGGTTTAGAGGTGGCGATGCCTCAGGAGGGAGGTGTAGAGGTAGCGATGCCTCAGGAGGGAGGTGTAGAGATAGCGATGCCTCAGGAGGGAGGTGTAGAGATAGCGATGCCTCAGGCGGGAGGTGTAGAGGTAGTGATGCCTCAGGTGGAAGGTGTAGAGGTAGTGATGCCTCAGGAGGGAGGTGTAGAGGTGGCGATGCCTCAGGCGGGAGGTTTAGAGGTAGTGATGCCTCAGGCAGGAGGTGTAGAGGTAGTGATGCCTCAGGAGGGAGGTTTAGAGGTAACGATGCCTCAGAAGGGAGGTGTAGAGGTAGTGATGCCTCAGGCGGGAGGTTTAGAGGTAGTGATGCCTCAGGGGGAGGTGTAGAGGTAGCGATGCCTCAGGAGGGAGGTGTAGAGGTAGCGCTGCCTTGGGAGGGAGGTTTAGAGGTAGTGATGCCTCAGACGGGGGGTTTAGAGGTAGTGATGCCTCAGGCGGGAGGTTTAGAGGTAGTGATGCCTCAGGCGGGAGGTGTAGAGGTAGCAATGCCTCAGGAGGGAGGTTTTGAGGTAGTGATGCCTCAGGCGGGAGGTGTAGAGGTAGCAATGCCTCAGGAGGGAGGTTTAGAGGTAGTGATGCCTCAGGAGGGAGGTTTAGAGGTAGTGATGCCTCAGGCGGGAGGTGTAGAGGTAGCGCTGCCTCAGGAGGGAGGTTTAGAGGTAGTGATGCCTCAGGAGGGAGGTTTAGAGGTAGTGATGCCTCAGGAGTGAGGTTTAGAGGTAGTGATGCCTCAGGAGGGAGGTGTAGAGGTAGCAATGCCTCAGGCGGGAGGTTTAGAGGTATTAATTCCTCAGGAGAGTGGTTTAGAGGTAGTGATGCCTCGGGATGGAGGTGTATAGGTAGTAATGCCTCAGGAGGGAGGTGTAAAGGTAGCAATGCCTCAGGAGGGGGTTTAGAGGTGGCGATGCCTCAGGAGGGAGGTTTAGAGGTAGCAATGCCTCAGGAGGGAGGTTTAGAGGTATTAATTCCTCAGGAGAGTGGTTTAGAGGTAGTAATGCCTCAGGAGTGAGGTTTAGAGGTAGTGATGCCTCGGGAGGGAGGTGTATAGGTAGTGATGCCTCAGGAGGGAGGTGTATAGGTAGCGATGCCTCAGGAGGAGGTGTAGAGGTAGCAATGCCTCAGGCAGTAGGTTTAGAGGTAGTGCTGCCTCAGGAGGGAGGTGTAGAGGTAGCGATACCTCAGGCGGGAGGTGTAGAGGTGGCGATGCCTCAGGAGGGAGGTGTAGAGGTGGCGATGCCTCAGGCGGGAGGTGTATAGGTAGCGATGCCTCAGGAGGGAGGTGTAGAGGTAGCGATGCCTCAGCAGGTAGGTGTAGAGGTAGCGATGCCTCAGGAGGGAGGTGTAGAGGTAGCGATGCCTCAGGAGGGAGGTTTAGAGGTAGCGCTGCCTCAGGAGGGAGGTGTAGAGGTAATGATGACTCAGGCGGGAGGTGTATAGGTAGCGATGCCTCAGGAGGGAGGTGTAGAGGTAGCGATGCCTCAGGAGGGAGGTGTAGAGGTAGATATGCCTCAGGAGGGAGGTTTAGAGATAGCGCTGCCTCAGGAGGGAGGTGTAGAGGTAGCGATGCCTCAGGCAGGAGGTATAGAGGTAGCGATGCCTCAGGAGGGAGGTGTAGAGGTAGCAATGCCTCAGGAGGGAGGTTTAGAGGTGGCGATGCCTCAGGAGGGAGGTGTAGAGGTAGCGATGCCTCAGGAGGGAGGTGTAGAGATAGCGATGCCTCAGGAGGGAGGTGTAGAGATAGCGATGCCTCAGGCGGGAGGTGTAGAGGTAGTGATGCCTCAGGTGGAAGGTGTAGAGGTAGTGATGCCTCAGGAGGGAGGTGTAGAGGTGGCGATGCCTCAGGCGGGAGGTTTAGAGGTAGTGATGCCTCAGGCGGGAGGTGTAGAGGTAGTGATGCCTCAGGAGGGAGGTTTAGAGGTAACGATGCCTCAGAAGGGAGGTGTAGAGGTAGTGATGCCTCAGGCGGGAGGTTTAGAGGTAGTGATGCCTCAGGGGGAGGTGTAGAGGTAGCGATGCCTCAGGAGGGAGGTGTAGAGGTAGCGCTGCCTTGGGAGGGAGGTTTAGAGGTAGTGATGCCTCAGACGGGGGGTTTAGAGGTAGTGATGCCTCAGGCGGGAGGTTTAGAGGTAGTGATGCCTCAGGCGGGAGGTGTAGAGGTAGCAATGCCTCAGGAGGGAGGTTTTGAGGTAGTGATGCCTCAGGCGGGAGGTGTAGAGGTAGCAATGCCTCAGGAGGGAGGTTTAGAGGTAGTGATGCCTCAGGAGGGAGGTTTAGAGGTAGTGATGCCTCAGGCGGGAGGTGTAGAGGTAGCGCTGCCTCAGGAGGGAGGTTTAGAGGTAGTGATGCCTCAGGAGGGAGGTTTAGAGGTAGTGATGCCTCAGGCGGGAGGTTTAGAGGTAGTGATGCCTCAGGAGGGAGGTGTAGAGGTAGCGCTGCCTTGGGAGGGAGGTTTAGAGGTAGTGCTGCCTCAGGAGGGAGGTTTAGAGGTAGTGATGCCTCAGGCGGGAGGTTTAGAGGTAGTGATGCCTCAGGCGGGAGGTGTAGAGGTAGCAATGCCTCAGGAGGGAGGTTTAGAGGTAGTGATGCCTCAGGCGGGAGGTTTAGAGGTAGTGATGCCTCAGGAGGGAGGTGTAGAGGTGGCGATGCCTCAAGAGGGAGGTTTAGAGGTAGCACTTCCTCAGGATGGAGGTTTAGAGGTAGCGCTGCCTCAGGAGGGAGGTTTAGAGGTAGTGATGCCTCAGGCGGGAGGTTTAGATGTAGTGATGCCTCAGGAGGGAGGTGTAGAGGTAGTGATGCCTCAGGCGGGAGGTTTAGAGGTAGTGATGCCTCAGGAGGGAGGTGTAGAGGTAGCGCTGCCTCAGGCGGGAGGTTTAGAGGTAGTGAAGCCTCAGGAGAGAGGTTTAGAGGTAGTGATGCCTCAGGAGGGAGGTGTAGAGGTAGCGATGCCTCAGGAGGGAGGTGTAGAGGTAGCGCTGCCTTGGGAGGGAGGTTTAGAGTTAGTGAAGCCTCAGGAGGGAGGTTTAGAGGTAGTGATGCCTCAGGATGGAGGTTTAGAGGTAGTGATGCCTCAGGATGGAGGTTTAGAGTTAGTGATGCCTCAGGATGGAGGTTTAGAGGTAGTGAAGCCTCAGGAGGGAGGTTTAGAGGTAGTGAAGCCTCAGGAGGGAGGTTTAGAGGTAGTGAAGCCTCAGGAGGGAGGTTTAGAGGTAGTGATGCCTCAGGATGGAGGTTTAGAGGTAGTGATGCCTCAGGATGGAGGTGTAGAGGTAGCGCTGCCTCAGGCGGGAGGTTTAGAGGTAGTGAAGCCTCAGGAGGGAGGTTTAGAGGTAGTGATGCCTCAGGATGGAGGTTTAGAGGTAGCGCTGCCTCAGGAGGGAGGTTTAGAGGTAGTGATGCCTCAGGAGGGAGGTGTAGAGGTAGTGATGCCTCAGGAGGGAGGTGTAGAGGTAGCGCTGCCTTGGGAGTGAGGTTCATACAATTAATGGACGGCTCTGAGGAGTCTTGCACTCGTCAGTAGTTGATAACGTCCCCCCAGAGACCCTCCATCTTACACTGGGACATTGGCCTGTCAGCGGAGCGCCGGAGGGCGTAATCTATATAAATATTGTGTTAAATCTGTGTCGGAGGATTCGGAGGAGATGAATGTGTCCTGTGCTCGGCTCAGACCTGTCTCCATTGCTCCTCGCCCCCTCTTCTATATAATATCCACTTTGCCCCCGTTCTCCAGGGACATAAATCGCTGTATTTTTTAATCATCAGATTCCAGATTCGAGCAGCAGGACGGAGGGGAAAGTTTTTGCTCTTGAACTGCAGACAAGTCTCACATATAATAAATGTCGCTGTCAGACCGAGCTTTCCCCGCGCTCAGCAGCTTAACAAGTCTGGAGATTAAAAAGACACATCCGATGTGGAAGCGATGGGCTGCGGAGGAAAACTCTCTATTCAGCCGGGAAAGTTGTGGAATTATACTTTTTTGCATTATTTGGAGCGAACAGCTCTCTGCTGCCCCCTATTGTCCGGACAATTACACGATTGGCTGACGATTAACAGAGGAGGCCGCGGGATGTTTCCACTAATAGGCCGGTTATCAGGAAACTAACAGTGAGCGTATGGTATATACACCTCCGGATTCCAAGGCATGGGATATGTGTATATACCCCCGTACGATCACCGATAACTCCAACGATAACCCCAGACTACTTGCTGCCCATACCATTCATTTCTACAGGCCTGGTTCTGGTAGTGTATATGGCTTCGAGGCGCGGTTACAGAACAAAAGAAACAGAACTATTACATTTTATGTTTAATCGAAAGGGAGGCAGCGTTATTGAAAAGTGTACAAAAGATTTTACAAAGGGGATACAATAATAAAGAATATACAGTTACAGAAAATAAAAGGGATAAACCAAAAGAAAATTACTACGCCGATCACAGATACGATTCGGCCTAGTGAAGGAGAGTGCTTCGTTTGAAGAACGTTCAGCGGATGGGAATCATGCATACACCGAAATGTATCTCTCTACAAGAACCAAGATCATAATACGGCTTATAATCTTTTATCAGCCCCCGTGATGACCTCACATGGGCCGGGTTGTGGGCTGTCCTCAGCCCTTCAGGATTTTATGAAATCCTCAACTTATGCAATAACTTCACTCCAGATGATCGCAGATGTTCAAGATTGCTGCCATATTTTCCATTGAGATTTTACCTTTCCATAGATAGTAAACATGGCATAGCAGTTGTCAGGTATTTGGCCATTATGGATTTGTGGCTCATAGGCAGGGGTTACAGTTCTGAAAAATTATGCATCTTCTTCACCTGTTAGAACTGCCGCTAAAAATATAGGTCTCATCATAATTGAATTTATACAAATTTCGATATTCAATATTTCCTTTTGGAGACATTAAGTCTGTTGCAGGTGCAATATTTCTCTTACAGGGACAAAGGTGTCTAGTGTAAATGTAAAATATTTCCCTTGAACGGACAATGTATTTCCTGTGGACAAAAGATTTCTTCCACTTCTGTGTCTATGCATCAACACATGTCTCTACTGTTGTCTGAAACGACCTATTGTCTAATTACCTGTCCATTCTGACTCTCCGTCTTTCACACAAAAGGCATCTTCTTTCAGTCGTCTGTGCATCAAATGGACTTCATGCATTTTAACTAAGATGGTTCACAAATTAAGTCCCTTTCTCTTCTCTCTCTTTACTTGTTCTCTGTCTTCACTCTTCCTCACTACTTCACCACAATCCAGCTCAACACTACACTTCAGCTAGCAAGAGTCCTTTACTCAACCTGCAGTTCTGCGTCTTCTTTTCCCTCTGGGGAACTATGGTGCCAGCATGGCCCATACTTATCTTCTGCTCTACTGACGAGCTAGGACTCCCGCCTGGGGCACTCTCGTTGTCTCGTATACTCCGTCCTGTCTAGATCTGTTACTTTAATGAGTTATAATCTCTTGGCCGTACTGCTAGGCATCTTCTCCCAGGATCTGTCTCTGGTAAATCCTTGTTTCTGCTCCGGATCATGCTCTCTCTTTCTCCCAGTCTCCTCTCACTACTAGGGACACCCATAAAATGCGACACAGCTCACACCAGACCTTAGGTCTCTACTTTATGCACTCCGGGCCCTATCTGAAGTCTCAACAGGAAACTGTCTCTTTCTCTACAACTTATCCCCTCCCACTCTGGGCTAGTCTCAAACATTAAGTCTTGCTGTTCCTACTGTCAAACAACACACATTATCAGCATTGCCAACGCAAGTCCATCTCTTTACAAAACTACAATTCTGAGTGTGCCAAGGGCTGTCAGAATAGCTGACAAGCCTCAAATCTGGTGCAATAATTCAGGCGCATTCCCCTAGCATGCCCTGGAGTTGTAGTTGCACAACTGCGGCATGCTGGGAGTTGTAGTTTTAAGGCAGCTGGTATAATTTTGATGCAGATATTCAGGCACAATCCGCAGGTATGATGAGAGCAGTAGTTTTAGGACATCTGGCACCGTTTTGGGGCAGTGATTCACTTGCTGTGGATGTGATGCCGGAAGCGTCTCGTTCTCGGTTTGCCGCTCTTGCCTTTCTGATTGGAGCCGTGTTATTGGCAGCGCTCATTATGCCAGCTTTGCCAGAGAGCATCAGATCTCCGAAGTACTCAGCTCCCCGATTACAAGCGATGCCGCCTCTTCCTGCCAGTGGTCTTCCCGCTCCTGCATCTCTCCCCTCCACGTTCTCCCTTTCATTTACCATCCTCCCAGATTCGCCGTCTTATCCGGCAGTGTCTCCTTGATGCCACAGGCGCCACCGCAGGAGGTGACTCGCGTTCTGTATCATTCCTGAAACGAGGGCATCCTAGAAACGCTCCCGCTGAGCCCCCGCAGCTTGTGGCCACTTCCCCTCTAATTCCTGACTTATTCCCTTTAATGTCTTTATTAGTGATATTACAGATAGCGAGCCAGAGCGGATTCAGGCTGGATCTCTGGCAGAATGTGGGCAGCGGGGGGGGCACGAGAAAAAAGGATGGCAAAAGCGATGAAGCAGCTGGGAGGGACGGAGAAAAGCAGGAATCAGGTGGTGCAGGCGCCAGAGGCTTCAGAACTGCAAAACTGGGCACCAAAATGGAGCTGCAGCCCAGAAGCGCACACAAAACAGGATCCGGGCTGATACCACGCACGTCCACTGCAAACTGGGCACCAAAATGGAGCTGCAGCCCAGAAGCGCACACAAAACAGGATCCGGGCTGATACCACGCACGTCCACTGCAAACTGGGCACCAAAATGGAGCTGCAGCCCAGAAGCGCACACAAAACAGGATCCGGGCTGATACCACGCACGTCCACTGCAAACTGGGCACCAAAATGGAGCTGCAGCCCAGAAGCGCACACAAAACAGGATCCGGGCTGATACCGCGCACGTCCACTGCAAACTGGGCACCAAAATGGAGCTGCAGCCCAGAAGCGCACACAAAACAGGATCCGGGCTGATACCGCGCACGTCCACTGCAAACTGGGCACCAAAATGGAGCTGCAGCCCAGAAGCGCACACAAAACAGGATCCGGGCTGATACCGCGCACGTCCACTGCAAACTGGGCACCAAAAAGGAGCTGCAGCCCAGAAGCGAACACAAAACAGGATCCGGGCTGAAACAGCGCACGTCCACTGCAAACTGGGCACCAAAATGGAGCTGCAGCCCAGAAGCGCACACAAAACAGGATCCGGGCTGAAACAGCGCACGTCCACTGCAAACTGGGCACCAAAATGGAGCTGCAGCCCAGAAGCGCACACAAAACAGGATCCGGGCTGAAACAGCGCACGTCCACTGCAAACTGGGCACCAAAATGGAGCTGCAGCCCAGAAGCGCACACAAAACAGGATCCGGGCTGATACCACGCACGTCCACTGCAAACTGGGCACCAAAATGGAGCTGCAGTCCAGAAGCGCACACAAAACAGGATCCGGGCTGATACTGCGCACGTCCACTGCAAACTGGGCACCAAAATGGAGCTGCAGCCCAGAAGCGCACACAAAACAGGATCCGGGCTGATACCGCGCACGTCCACTGCAAACTGGGCACCAAAATGGAGCTGCAGCCCAGAAGCGCACACAAAACAGGATCCGGGCTGATACCGCGCACGTCCACTGCAAACTGGGCACCAAAATGGAGCTGCAGCCCAGAAGCGCACACAAAACAGGATCCGGGATGATACCACGCACGTCCACTGCAAACTGGGCACCAAAATGGAGCTGCAGCCCAGAAGCGCACACAAAACAGGATCCAGGCTGAAACCGCGCACGTCCACTGCAAACTGGGCACCAAAATGGAGCTGCAGCCCAGAAGCGCACACAAAACAGGATCCGGGCTGAAACCGCGCACGTCCACTGCAAACTGGGCACCAAAATGGAGCTGCAGCCCAGAAGCGCACACAAAACAGGATCCGGGCTGATACTGCGCACGTCCACTGCAAACTGGGCACCAAAATGGAGCTGCAGCCCAGAAGCTCACACAAAACAGGATCCGGGCTGATACCGCGCACGTCCACTGCAAACTGGGCACCAAAATGGAGCTGCAGCCCAGAAGCGCACACAAAACAGGATCCGGGCTGATACTGCGCACGTCCACTGCAAACTGGGCACCAAAATGGAGCTGCAGCCCAGAAGCTCACACAAAACAGGATCCAGGCTGATACCGCGCACGTCCACTGCAAACTGGGCACCAAAATGGAGCTGCAGCCCAGAAGCGCACACAAAACAGGATCCGGGCTGATACCGCGCACGTCCACTGCAAACTGGGCACCAAAATGGAGCTGCAGCCCAGAAGCGCACACAAAACAGGATCCGGGCTGATACTGCGCACGTCCACTGCAAACTGGGCACCAAAATGGAGCTGCAGCCCAGAAGCGCACACAAAACAGGATCCAGGCGCGTAGGAAGGCGGCCAGGTCTCGTAGGACGGCGGTTGGTTCGCGTAGGATGGCAGTCGGGTTGCGTAGGACGGCGGTCGAGATGTGTAGGACGGCGGTCGGGTTGCGTAGGACGGCGGTCGAGATGTGTAGGACTGCGGTCGGGTCGCGTAGGATGGCGGTCGGGTTGCGTATGACGGCGGTCGGGTCGCGTAGGACAGCAGTCGGGTTGCGTAGGACGGCGGTCTAGATGTGTAGGACGGCGGTCGGGTCGCGTAGGATGTCGGTCGGGTTGCGTAGGACGGCGGTCGGTTCGCGTAGGACGGCGGTCGGGTTGCGTAGGAAGGCGTCTGGGTCTCGTAGGACAGCGGTCGGGTTGTGTAGGACGGCGGTCGGGTCGCGTAGGATGGCGGTCGGGTCGTGTAGGACGGCGGTTGGGTCGCGTAGGACGATGGTTGGGCCTCGTAGGACGGCGGTCGGGTCGCGTAGGAAAGCAGTCGGGTCGCGTAGGACGGCGGTCGGGTCACGTAGGACGGCGGTCGGGTCTCGTAGGATGGCGGTCGGTTCGCGTAGGACGGTGGTTTGGTCACGTAGGACGGCGGTCGGGTCGGGTAGGACGGCGGTCGGGTCTCGTAGGATGGCGGTCGGTTCGGGTAGGACGGCGGTTGGGTCGCGTAGGATGGCGGTCGGGTCGCGTAGAACGGCGGTCGGGTCTCGTAGGATGGCGGTCAGTTTGGGTAGGACGGCGGTTGGGTCACGTAGGATGGCGGTCGGGAAGTGTAGGGCGGCGGTCGGGTTGTGTAGGACGGTGGTCGGGTCGGGTAGGATGGCGGTCGGGTCGCGTAGGAGGGCGGTCGGGTCGCGTAGGATGGCGGTCGGGTCACGTAGGATGGCGGTCGGGTCACGTAGGACGGCGGTCGGGTCGTGTAGGATGGCGGTTGGGTCTCGTAGGACGGCGGTCGGGTCGCGTAGGACGGCGGTCGGTTCGCGTAGGACGTCAGTCTTGTCGTGTAGGACGGCGATCTCTTCTCTCCACCGGATTATTGCGTGTGAACACGGAAAGGCTCCTGTCATATCTACGTGAGATCAGATGTGAGGAGCGGCTGTGAAGATCAGCGGCGCCTTCAGCTGTGCAGCACCTCTCTCATGTCCTCAATACGGTTGTTAGTTTTCCTAAAACTGAGGAAATGATCAATAGCGAAAGAGATAAAATATAGAAGACACGCAGCGCCAGGTAAATGGCGAGAGGCGCGCGCTGAGCCGCGCTGCTGAGGAAAGGCTGGAGGAGAAAATAAGACGTTTTGTTCTCGGCGACCTCTGGGGAATATCTGGAATAAATGTTCTTATTAATCAGCGGAGCCGAGGTCAGGGACGCCGCCAATCCTGGCGCTAAGTGGATCATTCCGCGCTGATTACAGAGCTGGGAATAAATGATCAACCAGAGAAAGTCACTAGAAGATTAGAGACGAAACTGAGGGTCTGTTACAATGTGTCAGTGCAGTCAATGCAGAACACAGACTCTTACGTACGCGGATACTGACAGGGCGGCACCGCCATTACCATCCGATTATTCCACAGACGCCTGACTGTGCGAGCTGCAGGTGGAGGAGACCTTAGTGCCAATGACGGCTAAAACTCACGAGCGTTCAGAAATGTTAGACGGGGAAAAATGTCACCAGTGATAGTGATTGGATGCCAGGGAGTGTTGACAGAGGGAACAGTCCGGATATATAGAGACCGAGTCACGTCGGTGACCCATAGACAGGTAATATGGCTGACAGCGAGCCGCCTGCTCAGAAGTAGGATGGAGAATTATGGGATGAGCTGTGATATATAACATGAAGATGTATTCCCATATGGTGGGCTCAGCATCTGCTATGGGGCCACACTCCTGTACAGTCACATTACACCTGCATTATATGCTCATCTGTTACCCTGTCCACTGACATCGCCCTGTGCACCGACATCGCCCTGTGCACTGACATCGCCCTGTGCACCGACATCGCCCTGTGCACCGACATCGCCCTGTGCACCGACATCGTCCTGTGCACTGACATCGCCATGTGCACCGACATCGCCATTTGCACCGACATCGCCCTGTACACCGACATCGCCCTGTGCACCGACATCGCCCTGTGCACCGACATCGCCCTGTGCACCGACATTGCCCTGAGCAACGACATCGCCCTGTGCACCGACATCGCCCTGTGCACCGACATCGCCCTGTGCACCGACATCGCCCTGTGCACCGACATCGCCCTGTGCACCGACATCGCCCTGTGCACCGACATCGCCCTGTGCACCGACATCGCCATGTGCACTGACATCGCCCCTGTGCACCGACATCGCCCTGTGCACCGACATCGCCCTGTGCACCGACATCGCCCTGTGCACCGACATCGCCCTGTGCACCGACATCGCCCTGTGCACCGACATTGCCCTGTGCAGTGACATTGCCCTGTGCACCGACATCGCCCTGTGCACCGACATCGCCCTGTGCACCGACATCGTCCTGTGCACTGACATCGCCATGTGCACCGACATCGCCATGTGCACCGACATCGCCCTGTACACCGACATCGCCCTGTGCACCGACATCGCCCTGTGCACCGACATCGCCCTGTGCACCGACATTGCCCTGAGCAACGACATCGCCCTGTGCACCGACATTGCCCTGTGCACCGACATCGCCCTGTGCACCGACATCGCCATGTGCACCGACATCGCCCTGTGCACCGACATCGTCCTGTGCACCGACATCGCCCTGTGCACCGACATCGCCCTGTGCAGTGTGCTAGTTACACCTAACCGCCTGGGGTGTCGGCCCCCGCTGATCTGAAATCGATGACCCATCCTAAGGATTTATCAAAATCATGTGCCCTTACAACCCCTTTAAGTTATGCTGGGGGTCCTACGGTGACTTGTTACACCCATGAATACCATAAGTCATGACAGATATCCCTGGACATCGCTGTGTCGCATCTGCAGCCCCTCGTGATACCGCTATGATACATATGGCTACTGTGAATTGATACAGGGGGATGATGGAATCATTGAGTTTTTAGCTGATAATTGAGGGTCCCGAGAGGACATTGATTCTACTTGTGTCAGTGGCTGAACAAGTACAAGATAAATACACAGGACGGGGGGCCGCGGACGGATCAATACCTAATGTCTAATATATAACAGGAGTAATCCTGCGCAAAATAATCATTATACAGCCCCGGCCAGGAGCAAATCCGAGAATGATCATACATATCTGCCACGTAAGATGTAGGAAAGACAAAGTGCAACTCAAAGGGAAGGGGGAAAAGGGGGCCCAGACTCTAGGGCAAGGGGGGACCTCCTAGGCTGACCTTATATCACCCTGTCTCCATTAACGTCCCTTTATTGGTTCCGCACCAATCACCGCACAGGAACCTCGCCCTGTCTTTCCCTGGCATTTGGCTCTGGCTAGGGAAAGGAGGGGATGAGCACTAGTCGATCCTCACTGACCACTAAAGACAACAAGGGGGAACAAACAAGGGAAGATAGCTTAGCTTTAGTCGACTTCAGAGAGATGAACACCCGTCCTCCTAGCTCCAGAGAGGAAGCACTAATGCACTTGCTCCGAACCTTCACCAGGGGTCATGTGAGTATCGCCGGCACCTCCCTCTAGCAAACAGCAGGTATTTATACACCTAGGCCAGGGTGTTAATTAGCAAGAGGAAGGTAGCCGCTGGGTCCCAGAGAGACAGCCTATAAGAAGGTGTCTGTAATGCCAAATGAAGAGATCTCCTGCAACCAACTGCAGGGCGACCGTCTGTCACTTCTGACACACCCGTGGCAATATCACACACTGATACCGGCTCATACTACAATCATATCTTCATACTGGGAAAAACATTGCAAGAAAAACTGATACATTGTGTCCTGGGCGCACATTCCACTGGGTGGAGGCATAATACAAAGCAGCAGTATGGAGACATGATACGGCAGTAATGAACAGTGTATCTATGAATCCAGCACTGGGTGGAGGCATAATACAAAGCAGCAGTATGGAGACATTATACGGCAGTAATGAACAGTGTACCTGTGAATCCAGCACTGGGTGGAGGCATAATACAAAGCAGCAGTATGGAGACATTATACGGCAGTAATGAACAGTGTACCTGTGAATCCAGCACTGGGTGGAGGCATAATACAAAGCAGCAGTATGGAGACATTATACGGCAGTAATGAACAGTGTACCTGTGAATCCAGCACTGGGTGGAGGCATAATACAAAGCAGCAGTATGGAGACATTATATGGCAGTAATGAACAGTGTATCTATGAATCCAGCACTGGGTGGAGGCATACTACAAAGCAGCAGTATGGAGACATTATACGGCAGTAATGAACAGTGTAACTGTGAATCCAGCACTGGGTGGAGGCATACTACAAAGCAGCAGTATGGAGACATTATACGGCAGTAATGAACAGTGTACCTGTGAATCCAGCACTGGGTGGAGGCATACTACAAAGCAGCAGTATAGAGACATGATACGGCAGTAATGAACAGTGTACCTGTGAATCCAGCACTGGGTGGAGGCATAATACAAAGCAGCAGTATGGAGACATTATACGGCAGTAATGAACAGTGTAAGTGTGAATCCAGGACTGGGTGGAGGCATACTACAAAGCAGCAGTATGGAGACATTATACGGCAGTAATGAACAGTGTACCTGTGAATCCAGCACTGGGTGGAGGCATACTACAAAGCAGCAGTATGGAGACATGATACGGCAGTAATGAACAGTGTAACTGTGAATCCAGCACTGGGTGGAGGCATAATACAAAGCAGCAGTATGGAGACATTATACGGCAGTAATGAACAGTGTAACTGTGAATCCAGCACTGGGTGGAGGCATAATACAAAGCAGCAGTATGGAGACATTATACGGCAGTAATGAACAGTGTACCTGTGAATCCAGCACTGGGTGGAGGCATAATACAAAGCAGCAGTATGGAGACATTATACGGCAGTAATGAACAGTGTATCTATGAATCCAGCACTGGGTGGAGGCATACTACAAAGCAGCAGTATGAAGACATTATATGGCAGTAATGAACAGTGTACCTGTGAATCCAGCACTGGGTGGAGGCATACTACAAAGCAGCAGTATGGAGACATGATACGGCAGTAATGAACAGTGTACCTGTGAATCCAGCACTGGGTGGAGGCATACTACAAAGCAGCAGTATGGAGACATGATACGGCAGTAATGAACAGTGTACCTGTGAATCCAGCACTGGGTGGAGGCATACTACAAAGCAGCAGTATGGAGACATTATACGGCAGTAATGAACAGTGTAAGTGTGAATCCAGGACTGGGTGGAGGCATAATACAAAGCAGCAGTATGGAGACATGATACGGCAGTAATGAACAGTGTAACTGTGAATCCAGCACTGGGTGGAGGCATACTACAAAGCAGCAGTATGGAGACATGATACGGCAGTAATGAACAGTGTACCTGTGAATCCAGGACTGGGTGGAGGCATACTACAAAGCAGCAGTATGGAGACATTATACGGCAGTAATGAACAGTGTAACTGTGAATCCAGGACTGGGTGGAGGCATACTACAAAGCAGCAGTATGGAGACATTATACGGCAGTAATGAACAGTGTACCTGTGAATCCAGCACTGGGTGGAGGCATACTACAAAGCAGCAGTATGGAGACATGATATGGCAGTAATGAACAGTGTAACTGTGAATCCAGCACTGGGTTGAGGTATACTACAAAGCAGCAGTATGGAGACATTATATGGCAGTAATGAACAGTGTATCTATGAATCCAGGACTGGGTTGAGGCATACTACAAAGCAGCAGTATGGAGACATTATATGGCAGTAATGAACAGTGTATCTATGAATCCAGCACTGGGTTGAGGCATACTACAAAGCAGCAGTATGGAGACATGATATGGCAGTAATGAACAGTGTATCTATGAATCCAGCACTGGGTGGAGGCATACTACAAAGCAGCAGTATGGAGACACTAAACGGCAGTAATGAACAGTGTATCTATGAATCCAGCACTGGGTGGAGGCATAATACAAAGCAGCAGTATGGAGACATGATACGGCAGTAATGAACAGTGTAACTGTGAATCCAGCACTGGGTGGAGGCATAATACAAAGCAGCAGTATGGAGACATTATACGGCAGTAATGAACAGTGTACATGTGAATCCAGCACTGGGTTGAGGTATACTACAAAGCAGCAGTATGGAGACATTATATGGCAGTAATGAACAGTGTATCTATGAATCCAGCACTGGGTGGAGGCATACTACAAAGCAGCAGTATGGAGACATTATACGGCAGTAATGAACAGTGTACCTGTGAATCCAGCACTGGGTTGAGGCATACTACAAAGCAGCAGTATGGAGACATTATATGGCAGTAATGAACAGTGTAACTGTGAATCCAGCACTGGGTTGAGGTATACTACAAAGCAGCAGTATGGAGACATTATATGGCAGTAATGAACAGTGTATCTATGAATCCAGCACTGGGTTGAGGCATACTACAAAGCAGCAGTATGGAGACATTACACGGCAGTAATGAACAGTGTACCTGTGAATCCAGCACTGGGTTGAGGCATACTACAAAGCAGCAGTATGGAGACATTATATGGCAGTAATGAACAGTGTAACTGTGAATCCAGCACTGGGTGGAGGCATACTACAAAGCAGCAGTATGGAGACATGATACGGCAGTAATGAACAGTGTACCTGTGAATCCAGCACTGGGTGGAGGCATACTACAAAGCAGCAGTATGGAGACATTATATGGCAGTAATGAACAGTGTAACTGTGAATCCAGCACTGGGTTGAGGCATACTACAAAGCAGCAGTATGGAGACATTATATGGCAGTAATGAACCGTGTATCTATGAATCCAGCACTGGGTTGAGGCATAATACAAAGCAGCAGTATGGAGACATTACACGGCAGTAATGAACAGTGTATCTATGAATCCAGCACTGGGTGGAAGCATAATACAAAGCAGCAGTATGGAGACATGATACGGCAGTAATGAACAGTGTAACTGTGAATCCAGCACTGGGTGGAGGCATAATACAAAGCAGCAGTATGGAGACATTATACGGCAGTAATGAACAGTGTACATGTGAATCCAGCACTGTGTTGAGGTATACTACAAAGCAGCAGTATGGAGACATTATATGGCAGTAATGAACAGTGTATCTATGAATCCAGCACTGGGTGGAGGCATACTACAAAGCAGCAGTATGGAGACATTATATGGCAGTAATGAACAGTGTAACTGTGAATCCAGCACTGGGTTGAGGTATACTACAAAGCAGCAGTATGGAGACATGATACGGCAGTAATGAACAGTGTATCTATGAATCCAGCACTGGGTTGAGGTATACTACAAAGCAGCAGTATGGAGACATGATACGGCAGTAATGAACAGTGTACCTGTGAATCCAGCACTGGGTGGAGGCATAATACAAAGCAGCAGTATGGAGACATTATACGGCAGTAATGAACAGTGTACCTGTGAATCCAGCACTGGGTTGAGGCATACTACAAAGCAGCAGTATGGAGACATTATATGGCAGTAATGAACAGTGTAACTGTGAATCCAGCACTGGGTGGAGGCATACTACAAAGCAGCAGTATGGAGACATGATATGGCAGTAATGAACAGTGTAACTGTGAATCCAGCACTGGGTTGAGGTATACTACAAAGCAGCAGTATGGAGACATTATATGGCAGTAATGAACATTGTAACTGTGAATCCAGCACTGGGTGGAGGCATACTACAAAGCAGCAGTATGGAGACATGATATGGCAGTAATGAACAGTGTAACTGTGAATCCAGCACTGGGTTGAGGTATACTACAAAGCAGCAGTATGGAGACATTACACGGCAGTAATGAACAGTGTATCTATGAATCCAGCACTGGGTGGAGGCATAATACAAAGCAGCAGTATGGAGACATGATACGGCAGTAATGAACAGTGTACCTGTGAATCCAGCACTGGGTTGAGGCATAATACAAAGCAGCAGTATGGAGACATGACACGGCAGTAATGAACAGTGTAACTGTGAATCCAGCACTGGGTTGAGGTATACTACAAAGCAGCAGTATGGAGACATTATATGGCAGTAATGAACAGTGTATCTATGAATACAGCACTGGGTTGAGGCATACTACAAAGCAGCAGTATGGAGACATTACACGGCAGTAATGAACAGTGTATCTATGAATCCAGCACTGGGTGGAGGCATAATACAAAGCAGCAGAATGGAGACATTATACGGCAGTAATGAACAGTGTACCTGTGAATCCAGCACTGGGTGGAGGCATAATACAAAGCAGCAGTATGGAGACATTATATGGCAGTAATGAACAGTGTACCTGTGAATCCAGCACTGGGTGGAGGCATACTACAAAGCAGCAGTATGGAGACATTATACGGCAGTAATGAACAGTGTACCTGTGAATCCAGCACTGGGTTGAGGCATAATACAAAGCAGCAGTATGGAGACATGATACGGCAGTAATGAACAGTATACCTGTGAATCCAGCACTGGGTGGAGGCATACTACAAAGCAGCAGTATGGAGGCATTATACGGCAGTAATGAACAGTGTACCTGTGAATCCAGCACTGGGTTGAGGCATAATACAAAGCAGCAGTACGGAGACATGATACGGCAGTAATGAACAGTGTACCTGTGAATCCAGCACTGGGTGGAGGCATAATACAAAGCAGCAGTATGGAGACATTATACGGCAGTAATGAACAGTGTACCTGTGAATCCAGCACTGGGTTGAGGCATACTACAAAGCCGCAGTATGGAGACATTATATGGCAGTGATGAACAGTGTAACTGTGAATCCAGCACTGGGTGGAGGCATACTACAAAGCAGCAGTATGGAGACATGACACGGCAGTAATGAACAGTGTACCTGTGAATCCAGCACTGGGTGGAGGCATAATACAAAGCAGCAGTATGGAGACATTATACGGCAGTAATGAACAGTGTATCTATGAATCCAGCACTGGGTTGAGGTATACTACAAAGCAGCAGTATGGAGACATGATACGGCAGTAATGAACATTGTACCTGTGAATCCAGCACTGGGTGGAGTCATACTACAAAGCAGCAGTATGGAGACATGATACGGCAGTAATGAACAGTGTATCTATGAATCCAGCACTGGGTTGAGGTATACTACAAAGCAGCAGTATGGAGACATGATACGGCAGTAATGAACATTGTACCTGTGAATCCAGCACTGGGTTGAGGCATAATACAAAGCAGCAGTATGGAGACATGATACGGCAGTAATGAACAGTGTACCTGTGAATCCAGCACTGGGTTGAGGCATAATACAAAGCAGCAGTATGGAGACATTATATGGCAGTAATGAACAGTGTACCTGTGAATCCAGCACTGGGTGGATGCATACTACAAAGCAGCAGTATGGAGACATGATACGGCAGTAATGAACAGTGTACCTGTGAATCCAGCACTGGGTGGAGGCATACTACAAAGCAGCAGTATGGAGACATGATACGGCAGTAATGAACAGTGTACCTGTGAATCCAGCACTGGGTGGAGGCATACTACAAAGCAGCAGTATGGAGACATTATACGGCAGTAATGAACAGTGTACCTGTGAATCCAGGACTGGGTGGAGGCATACTACAAAGCAGCAGTATGGAGACATGATACGGCAGTAATGAACAGTGTAACTGTGAATCCAGCACTGGGTGGAGGCATACTACAAAGCAGCAGTATGGAGACATTATATGGCAGTAATGAACAGTGTACCTGTGAATCCAGCACTGGGTGGAGGCATACTACAAAGCAGCAGTATGGAGACATGATACGGCAGTAATGAACAGTGTACCTGTGAATCCAGGACTGGGTGGAGGCATAATACAAAGCAGCAGTATGGAGACATGATACGGCAATAATGAACAGTGTACCTGTGAATCCAGCACTGGGTTGAGGTATTCTACAAAGCAGCAGTATGGAGACATGATACGGCAATAATGAACAGTGTACCTGTGAATCCAGCACTGGGTTGAGGTATACTACAAAGCAGCAGTATGGAGACATTATACGGCAGTAATGAACAGTGTACCTGTGAATCCAGCACTGGGTTGAGGCATACTACAAAGCAGCAGTATGGAGACATTATATGGCAGTAATGAACAGTGTAAGTGTGAATCCAGCACTGGGTGGAGGCATACTACAAAGCAGTAGTATGTAGACATTATACGGCAGTAATGAACAGTGTACCTGTGAATCCAGCACTGGGTTGAGGCATACTACAAAGCAGCAGTATGGAGACATTATACGGCAGTAATGAACAGTGTACCTGTGAATCCAGCACTGGGTGGAGGCATACTACAAAGCAGCAGTATGGAGACATGATATGGCAGTAATGAACAGTGTATCTATGAATCCAGCACTGGGTGGAGGCATACTACAAAGCAGCAGTATGGAGACATTACACGGCAGTAATGAACAGTGTATCTATGAATCCAGCACTGGGTGGAGACATAATACAAAGCAGCAGTATGGAGACATGATACGGCAGTAATGAACAGTGTAACTGTGAATCCAGCACTGGGTGGAGGCATACTACAAAGCAGCAGTATGGAGGCATTATACGGCAGTAATGAACAGTGTACCTGTGAATCCAGCACTGGGTTGAGGCATAATACAAAGCAGCAGTACGGAGACATGATACGGCAGTAATGAACAGTGTACCTGTGAATCCAGCACTGGGTGGAGGCATAATACAAAGCAGCAGTATGGAGACATTATACGGCAGTAATGAACAGTGTACCTGTGAATCCAGCACTGGGTTGAGGCATACTACAAAGCCGCAGTATGGAGACATTATATGGCAGTGATGAACAGTGTAACTGTGAATCCAGCACTGGGTGGAGGCATACTACAAAGCAGCAGTATGGAGACATGACACGGCAGTAATGAACAGTGTACCTGTGAATCCAGCACTGGGTGGAGGCATAATACAAAGCAGCAGTATGGAGACATTATACGGCAGTAATGAACAGTGTATCTATGAATCCAGCACTGGGTTGAGGTATACTACAAAGCAGCAGTATGGAGACATGATACGGCAGTAATGAACATTGTACCTGTGAATCCAGCACTGGGTGGAGTCATACTACAAAGCAGCAGTATGGAGACATGATACGGCAGTAATGAACAGTGTATCTATGAATCCAGCACTGGGTTGAGGTATACTACAAAGCAGCAGTATGGAGACATGATACGGCAGTAATGAACATTGTACCTGTGAATCCAGCACTGGGTTGAGGCATAATACAAAGCAGCAGTATGGAGACATGATACGGCAGTAATGAACAGTGTACCTGTGAATCCAGCACTGGGTTGAGGCATAATACAAAGCAGCAGTATGGAGACATTATATGGCAGTAATGAACAGTGTACCTGTGAATCCAGCACTGGGTGGATGCATACTACAAAGCAGCAGTATGGAGACATGATACGGCAGTAATGAACAGTGTACCTGTGAATCCAGCACTGGGTGGAGGCATACTACAAAGCAGCAGTATGGAGACATGATACGGCAGTAATGAACAGTGTACCTGTGAATCCAGCACTGGGTGGAGGCATACTACAAAGCAGCAGTATGGAGACATTATACGGCAGTAATGAACAGTGTACCTGTGAATCCAGGACTGGGTGGAGGCATACTACAAAGCAGCAGTATGGAGACATGATACGGCAGTAATGAACAGTGTAACTGTGAATCCAGCACTGGGTGGAGGCATACTACAAAGCAGCAGTATGGAGACATTATATGGCAGTAATGAACAGTGTACCTGTGAATCCAGCACTGGGTGGAGGCATACTACAAAGCAGCAGTATGGAGACATGATACGGCAGTAATGAACAGTGTACCTGTGAATCCAGGACTGGGTGGAGGCATAATACAAAGCAGCAGTATGGAGACATGATACGGCAATAATGAACAGTGTACCTGTGAATCCAGCACTGGGTTGAGGTATTCTACAAAGCAGCAGTATGGAGACATGATACGGCAATAATGAACAGTGTACCTGTGAATCCAGCACTGGGTTGAGGTATACTACAAAGCAGCAGTATGGAGACATTATACGGCAGTAATGAACAGTGTACCTGTGAATCCAGCACTGGGTTGAGGCATACTACAAAGCAGCAGTATGGAGACATTATATGGCAGTAATGAACAGTGTAAGTGTGAATCCAGCACTGGGTGGAGGCATACTACAAAGCAGTAGTATGTAGACATTATACGGCAGTAATGAACAGTGTACCTGTGAATCCAGCACTGGGTTGAGGCATACTACAAAGCAGCAGTATGGAGACATTATACGGCAGTAATGAACAGTGTACCTGTGAATCCAGCACTGGGTGGAGGCATACTACAAAGCAGCAGTATGGAGACATGATATGGCAGTAATGAACAGTGTATCTATGAATCCAGCACTGGGTGGAGGCATACTACAAAGCAGCAGTATGGAGACATTACACGGCAGTAATGAACAGTGTATCTATGAATCCAGCACTGGGTGGAGACATAATACAAAGCAGCAGTATGGAGACATGATACGGCAGTAATGAACAGTGTAACTGTGAATCCAGCACTGGGTGGAGGCATAATACAAAGCAGCAGTATGGAGACATTATACGGCAGTAATGAACAGTGTACATGTGAATCCAGCACTGGGTTGAGGTATACTACAAAGCAGCAGTATGGAGACATTATATGGCAGTAATGAACAGTGTATCTATGAATCCAGCACTGGGTGGAGGCATACTACAAAGCAGCAGTATGGAGACATTATACGGCAGTAATGAACAGTGTACCTGTGAATCCAGCACTGGGTTGAGGCATACTACAAAGCAGCAGTATGGAGACATTATATGGCAGTAATGAACAGTGTAACTGTGAATCCAGCACTGGGTTGAGGTATACTACAAAGCAGCAGTATGGAGACATTATATGGCAGTAATGAACAGTGTATCTATGAATCCAGCACTGGGTTGAGGCATACTACAAAGCAGCAGTATGGAGACATTACACGGCAGTAATGAACAGTGTACCTGTGAATCCAGCACTGGGTTGAGGCATACTACAAAGCAGCAGTATGGAGACATTATATGGCAGTAATGAACAGTGTAACTGTGAATCCAGCACTGGCTGGAGGCATACTACAAAGCAGCAGTATGGAGACATGATACGGCAGTAATGAACAGTGTACCTGTGAATCCAGCACTGGGTGGAGGCATACTACAAAGCAGCAGTATGGAGACATTATATGGCAGTAATGAACAGTGTAACTGTGAATCCAGCACTGGGTTGAGGCATACTACAAAGCAGCAGTATGGAGACATTATATGGCAGTAATGAACAGTGTATCTATGAATACAGCACTGGGTTGAGGCATACTACAAAGCAGCAGTATGGAGACATTATATGGCAGTAATGAACAGTGTATCTATGAATCCAGCACTGGGTTGAGGCATACTACAAAGCAGCAGTATGGAGACATTACACGGCAGTAATGAACAGTGTATCTATGAATCCAGCACTGGGTGGAGGCATAATACAAAGCAGCAGTATGGAGACATGATACGGCAGTAATGAACAGTGTAACTGTGAATCCAGCACTGGGTGGAGGCATAATACAAAGCAGCAGTATGGAGACATTATACGGCAGTAATGAACAGTGTACATGTGAATCCAGCACTGGGTTGAGGTATACTACAAAGCAGCAGTATGGAGACATTATATGGCAGTAATGAACAGTGTATCTATGAATCCAGCACTGGGTGGACGCATACTACAAAGCAGCAGTATGGAGACATTATATGGCAGTAATGAACAGTGTAACTGTGAATCCAGCACTGGGTTGAGGTATACTACAAAGCAGCAGTATGGAGACATGATACGGCAGTAATGAACAGTGTATCTATGAATCCAGCACTGGGTTGAGGTATACTACAAAGCAGCAGTATGGAGACATGATACGGCAGTAATGAACAGTGTACCTGTGAATCCAGCACTGGGTGGAGGCATAATACAAAGCAGCAGTATGGAGACATTATACGGCAGTAATGAACAGTGTACCTGTGAATCCAGCACTGGGTTGAGGCATAATACAAAGCAGCAGTATGGAGACATTATATGGCAGTAATGAACAGTGTAACTGTGAATCCAGCACTGGGTGGAGGCATACTACAAAGCAGCAGTATGGAGACATGATATGGCAGTAATGAACAGTGTAACTGTGAATCCAGCACTGGGTTGAGGTATACTACAAAGCAGCAGTATGGAGACATTATATGGCAGTAATGAACATTGTAACTGTGAATCCAGCACTGGGTGGAGGCATACTACAAAGCAGCAGTATGGAGACATGATATGGCAGTAATGAACAGTGTAACTGTGAATCCAGCACTGGGTTGAGGTATACTACAAAGCAGCAGTATGGAGACATTACACGGCAGTAATGAACAGTGTATCTATGAATCCAGCACTGGGTGGAGGCATAATACAAAGCAGCAGTATGGAGACATTATACGGCAGTAATGAACAGTGTACCTGTGAATCCAGCACTGGGTTGAGGCATAATACAAAGCAGCAGTATGGAGACATGACACGGCAGTAATGAACAGTGTAACTGTGAATCCAGCACTGGGTTGAGGTATACTACAAAGCAGCAGTATGGAGACATTATATGGCAGTAATGAACAGTGTATCTATGAATCCAGCACTGGGTGGAGGCATAATACAAAGCAGCAGAATGGAGACATTATACGACAGTAATGAACAGTGTACCTGTGAATCCAGCACTGGGTTGAGGCATACTACAAAGCAGCAGTATGGAGACATTACACGGCAGTAATGAACAGTGTATCTATGAATCCAGCACTGGGTGGAGGCATAATACAAAGCAGCAGTATGGAGACATTATACGGCAGTAATGAACAGTGTACCTGTGAATCCAGCACTGGGTGGAGGCATACTACAAAGCAGCAGTATGGAGACATTATACGGCAGTAATGAACAGTGTACCTGTGAATCCAGCACTGGGTTGAGGCATAATACAAAGCAGCAGTATGGAGACATGATACGGCAGTAATGAACAGTGTACCTGTGAATCCAGCACTGGGTGGAGGAATAATACAAAGCAGCAGTATGGAGACATTATACGGCAGTAATGAACAGTGTACCTGTGAATCCAGCACTGGGTTGAGGCATAATACAAAGCAGCAGTATGGAGACATGATACGGCAGTAATGAACAGTATACCTGTGAATCCAGCACTGGGTGGAGGCATACTACAAAGCAGCAGTATGGAGGCATTATACGGCAGTAATGAACAGTGTACCTGTGAATCCAGCACTGGGTTGAGGCATAATACAAAGCAGCAGTATGGAGACATGATACGGCAGTAATGAACAGTGTACCTGTGAATCCAGCACTGGGTGGAGGCATAATACAAAGCAGCAGTATGGAGACATTATACGGCAGTAATGAACAGTGTACCTGTGAATCCAGCACTGGGTTGAGGCATACTACAAAGCAGCAGTATGGAGACATTATATGGCAGTAATGAACAGTGTAACTGTGAATCCAGCACTGGGTGGAGGCATACTACAAAGCAGCAGTATGGAGACATGACACGGCAGTAATGAACAGTGTACCTGTGAATCCAGCACTGGGTGGAGGCATAATACAAAGCAGCAGTATGGAGACATTATACGGCAGTAATGAACAGTGTATCTATGAATCCAGCACTGGGTTGAGGTATACTACAAAGCAGCAGTATGGAGACATGATTCGGCAGTAATGAACATTGTACCTGTGAATCCAGCACTGGGTGGAGGCATACTACAAAGCAGCAGTATGGAGACATGATACGGCAGTAATGAACAGTGTATCTATGAATCCAGCACTGGGTTGAGGTATACTACAAAGCAGCAGTATGGAGACATGATACGGCAGTAATGAACATTGTACCTGTGAATCCAGCACTGGGTTGAGGCATAATACAAAGCAGCAGTATGGAGACATGATACGGCAGTAATGAACAGTGTACCTGTGAATCCAGCACTGGGTTGAGGCATAATACAAAGCAGCAGTATGGAGACATTATATGGCAGTAATGAACAGTGTACCTGTGAATCCAGCACTGGGTGGAGGCATACTACAAAGCAGCAGTATGGAGACATGATACGGCAGTAATGAACAGTGTACCTGTGAATCCAGCACTGGGTGGAGGCATACTACAAAGCAGCAGTATGGAGACATGATACGGCAGTAATGAACAGTGTACCTGTGAATCCAGCACTGGGTGGAGGCATACTACAAAGCAGCAGTATGGAGACATTATACGGCAGTAATGAACAGTGTACCTGTGAATCCAGGACTGGGTGGAGGCATACTACAAAGCAGCAGTATGGAGACATGATACGGCAGTAATGAACAGTGTAACTGTGAATCCAGCACTGGGTGGAGGCATACTACAAAGCAGCAGTATGGAGACATTATATGGCAGTAATGAACAGTGTACCTGTGAATCCAGCACTGGGTGGAGGCATACTACAAAGCAGCAGAATGGAGACATGATACGGCAGTAATGAACAGTGTACCTGTGAATCCAGGACTGGGTGGAGGCATAATACAAAGCAGCAGTATGGAGACATGATACGGCAATAATGAACAGTGTACCTGTGAATCCAGCACTGGGTTGAGGTATTCTACAAAGCAGCAGTATGGAGACATGATACGGCAATAATGAACAGTGTACCTGTGAATCCAGCACTGGGTTGAGGTATACTACAAAGCAGCAGTATGGAGACATTATACGGCAGTAATGAACAGTGTACCTGTGAATCCAGCACTGGGTTGAGGCATACTACAAAGCAGCAGTATGGAGACATTATATGGCAGTAATGAACAGTGTAACTGTGAATCCAGCACTGGGTGGAGGCATACTACAAAGCAGCAGTATGTAGACATTATACGGCAGTAATGAACAGTGTACCTGTGAATCCAGCACTGGGTTGAGGCATACTACAAAGCAGCAGTATGGAGACATTATACGGCAGTAATGAACAGTGTACCTGTGAATCCAGCACTGGGTGGAGGCATACTACAAAGCAGCAGTATGGAGACATTATATGGCAGTAATGAACAGTGTAACTGTGAATCCAGCACTGGGTGGAGGCATACTACAAAGCAGCAGTATGGAGACATGATATGGCAGTAATGAACAGTGTAACTGTGAATCCAGCACTGGGTTGAGGTATACTACAAAGCAGCAGTATGGAGACATTATATGGCAGTAATGAACAGTGTAACTGTGAATCCAGCACTGGGTGGAGGCATACTACAAAGCAGCAGTATGGAGACATGATACGACAGTAATGAACAGTGTACCTGTGAATCCAGCACTGGGTGGAGGCATAATACAAAGCAGCAGTATGGAGACATTATACGGCAGTAATGAACAGTGTACCTGTGCATCCAGCACTGGGTTGAGGTATACTACAAAGCAGCAGTATGGAGACATTAAACGGCAGTAATGAACAGTGTACCTGTGAATCCAGCACTGGGTTGAGGCATACTACAAAGCAGCAGTATGGAGACATTATACGGCAGTAATGAACAGTGTACCTGTGAATCCAGCACTGGGTGGAGGCATACTACAAAGCAGCAGTATGGAGACATTATATGGCAGTAATGAACAGTGTAACTGTGAATCCAGCACTGGGTGGAGGCATACTACAAAGCAGCAGTATGGAGACATGATACGGCAGTAATGAACAGTGTACCTGTGAATCCAGCACTGGGTGGAGGCATAATACAAAGCAGCAGTATGGAGACATTATACGGCAGTAATGAACAGTGTACCTGTGAATCCAGCACTGGGTTGAGGCATACTACAAAGCAGCAGTATGGAGACATTAAACGGCAGTAATGAACAGTGTACCTGTGAATCCAGCACTGGGTTGAGGCATACTACAAAGCAGCAGTATGGAGACATTATACGGCAGTAATGAACAGTGTTCCTGTGAATCCAGCACTGGGTGGAGGCATACTACAAAGCAGCAGTATGGAGACATTATATGGCAGTAATGAACAGTGTAACTGTGAATCCAGCACTGGGTGGAGGCATACTACAAAGCAGCAGTATGGAGACATGATATGGCAGTAATGAACAGTGTAACTGTGAATCCAGCACTGGGTTGAGGTATACTACAAAGCAGCAGTATGGAGACATTATATGGCAGTAATGAACAGTGTATCTATGAATCCAGCACTGGGTTGAGGCATACTACAAAGCAGCAGTATGGAGACATTATATGGCAGTAATGAACAGTGTATCTATGAATCCAGCACTGGGTTGAGGCATACTACAAAGCAGCAGTATGGAGACATTATATGGCAGTAATGAACAGTGTATCTATGAATCCAGCACTGGGTGGAGGCATACTACAAAGCAGCAGTATGGAGACATTACACGGCAGTAATGAACAGTGTAACTGTGAATCCAGCACTGGGTGGAGGCATAATACAAAGCAGCAGTATGGAGACATGATATGGCAGTAATGAACAGTGTAACTGTGAATCCAGCACTGGGTTGAGGTATACTACAAAGCAGCAGTATGGAGACATTATATGGCAGTAATGAACAGTGTATCTATGAATCCAGGACTGGGTTGAGGCATACTACAAAGCAGCAGTATGGAGACATTATATGGCAGTAATGAACAGTGTATCTATGAATCCAGCACTGGGTGGAGGCATAATACAAAGCAGCAGTATGGAGACATGATACGGCAGTAATGAACAGTGTAACTGTGAATCTAGCACTGGGTGGAGGCATACTACAAAGCAGCAGTATGGAGACATTACACGGCAGTAATGAACAGTGTATCTATAAATCCAGCACTGGGTGGAGGCATAATACAAAGCAGCAGTATGGAGACATGATACGGCAGTAATGAACAGTGTATCTATGAATCCAGCACTGGGTGGAGGCATAATACAAAGCAGCAGTATGGAGACATCATACGGCAGTAATGAACAGTGTAACTGTGAATCCAGCACTGGGTGGAGGCATACTACAAAGCAGCAGTATGTAGACATTATACGGCAGTAATGAACAGTGTACCTGTGAATCCAGCACTGGGTTGAGGCATACTACAAAGCAGCAGTATGAAGACATTATACGGCAGTAATGAACAGTGTACCTGTGAATCCAGCACTGGGTGGAGGCATACTACAAAGCAGCAGTATGGAGACATTATATGGCAGTAATGAACAGTGTAACTGTGAATCCAGCACTGGGTGGAGGCATACTACAAAGCAGCAGTATGGAGACATGATATGGCAGTAATGAACAGTGTAACTGTGAATCCAGCACTGGGTTGAGGTATACTACAAAGCAGCAGTATGGAGACATTATATGGCAGTAATGAACAGTGTAACTGTGAATCCAGCACTGGGTGGAGGCATACTACAAAGCAGCAGTATGGAGACATGATACGACAGTAATGAACAGTGTACCTGTGAATCCAGCACTGGGTGGAGGCATAATACAAAGCAGCAGTATGGAGACATTATACGGCAGTAATGAACAGTGTACCTGTGCATCCAGCACTGGGTTGAGGTATACTACAAAGCAGCAGTATGGAGACATTAAACGGCAGTAATGAACTGTGTACCTGTGAATCCAGCACTGGGTTGAGGCATACTACAAAGCAGCAGTATGGAGACATTATACGGCAGTAATGAACAGTGTACCTGTGAATCCAGCACTGGGTGGAGGCATACTACAAAGCAGCAGTATGGAGACATTATATGGCAGTAATGAACAGTGTAACTGTGAATCCAGCACTGGGTGGAGGCATACTACAAAGCAGCAGTATGGAGACATGATACGGCAGTAATGAACAGTGTACCTGTGAATCCAGCACTGGGTGGAGGCATAATACAAAGCAGCAGTATGGAGACATTATACGGCAGTAATGAACAGTGTACCTGTGAATCCAGCACTGGGTTGAGGCATACTACAAAGCAGCAGTATGGAGACATTAAACGGCAGTAATGAACAGTGTACCTGTGAATCCAGCACTGGGTTGAGGCATACTACAAAGCAGCAGTATGGAGACATTATACGGCAGTAATGAACAGTGTTCCTGTGAATCCAGCACTGGGTGGAGGCATACTACAAAGCAGCAGTATGGAGACATTATATGGCAGTAATGAACAGTGTAACTGTGAATCCAGCACTGGGTGGAGGCATACTACAAAGCAGCAGTATGGAGACATGATATGGCAGTAATGAACAGTGTAACTGTGAATCCAGCACTGGGTTGAGGTATACTACAAAGCAGCAGTATGGAGACATTATATGGCAGTAATGAACAGTGTATCTATGAATCCAGCACTGGGTTGAGGCATACTACAAAGCAGCAGTATGGAGACATTATATGGCAGTAATGAACAGTGTATCTATGAATCCAGCACTGGGTTGAGGCATACTACAAAGCAGCAGTATGGAGACATTATATGGCAGTAATGAACAGTGTATCTATGAATCCAGCACTGGGTGGAGGCATACTACAAAGCAGCAGTATGGAGACATTACACGGCAGTAATGAACAGTGTAACTGTGAATCCAGCACTGGGTGGAGGCATAATACAAAGCAGCAGTATGGAGACATGATATGGCAGTAATGAACAGTGTAACTGTGAATCCAGCACTGGGTTGAGGTATACTACAAAGCAGCAGTATGGAGACATTATATGGCAGTAATGAACAGTGTATCTATGAATCCAGGACTGGGTTGAGGCATACTACAAAGCAGCAGTATGGAGACATTATATGGCAGTAATGAACAGTGTATCTATGAATCCAGCACTGGGTGGAGGCATAATACAAAGCAGCAGTATGGAGACATGATACGGCAGTAATGAACAGTGTAACTGTGAATCTAGCACTGGGTGGAGGCATACTACAAAGCAGCAGTATGGAGACATTACACGGCAGTAATGAACAGTGTATCTATAAATCCAGCACTGGGTGGAGGCATAATACAAAGCAGCAGTATGGAGACATGATACGGCAGTAATGAACAGTGTATCTATGAATCCAGCACTGGGTGGAGGCATAATACAAAGCAGCAGTATGGAGACATCATACGGCAGTAATGAACAGTGTACATGTGAATCCAGCACTGGGTGGAGGCATAATACAAAGCAGCAGTATGGAGACATGACACGGCAGTAATGAACAGTGTATCTATGAATCCAGCACTGGGTGGAGGCATAATACAAAGCAGCAGTATGGAGACATGATACGGCAGTAATGAACAGTGTACCTGTGAATCCAGCACTGGGTGGAGGCATACTACAAAGCAGCAGTATGGAGACATTATACGGCAGTAATGAACAGTGTATCTATGAATCCAGCACTGGGTTGAGGCATACTACAAAGCAGCAGTATGGAGACATTATATGGCAGTAATGAACAGTGTATCTATGAATCCAGCACTGGGTTGAGGTATACTACAAAGCAGCAGTATGGAGACATTACACGGCAGTAATGAACAGTGTATCTATGAATCCAGCACTGGGTGGAGGCATAATACAAAGCAGCAGTATGGAGACATGATACGGCAGTAATGAACAGTGTAACTGTGAATCCAGCACTGGGTGGAGGCATAATACAAAGCAGCAGTATGGAGACATTATACGGCAGTAATGAACAGTGTACATGTGAATCCAGCACTGGGTTGAGGTATACTACAAAGCAGCAGTATGGAGACATTATATGGCAGTAATGAACAGTGTATCTATGAATCCAGCACTGGGTGGAGGCATACTACAAAGCAGCAGTATGGAGACATTATACGGCAGTAATGAACAGTGTACCTGTGAATCCAGCACTGGGTTGAGGCATACTACAAAGCAGCAGTATGGAGACATTATATGGCAGTAATGAACAGTGTAACTGTGAATCCAGCACTGGGTTGAGGTATACTACAAAGCAGCAGTATGGAGACATTATATGGCAGTAATGAACAGTGTATCTATGAATCCAGCACTGGGTTGAGGCATACTACAAAGCAGCAGTATGGAGACATTACACGGCAGTAATGAACAGTGTACCTGTGAATCCAGCACTGGGTTGAGGCATACTACAAAGCAGCAGTATGGAGACATTATATGGCAGTAATGAACAGTGTAACTGTGAATCCAGCACTGGGTGGAGGCATACTACAAAGCAGCAGTATGGAGACATGATACGGCAGTAATGAACAGTGTACCTGTGAATCCAGCACTGGGTGGAGGCATACTACAAAGCAGCAGTATGGAGACATGATATGGCAGTAATGAACAGTGTAACTGTGAATCCAGCACTGGGTTGAGGCATACTACAAAGCAGCAGTATGGAGACATTATATGGCAGTAATGAACAGTGTATCTATGAATCCAGCACTGGGTTGAGGCATACTACAAAGCAGCAGTATGGAGACATTACACGGCAGTAATGAACAGTGTACCTGTGAATCCAGCACTGGGTTGAGGCATACTACAAAGCAGCAGTATGGAGACATTATATGGCAGTAATGAACAGTGTAACTGTGAATCCAGCACTGGGTGGAGGCATACTACAAAGCAGCAGTATGGAGACATGATACGGCAGTAATGAACAGTGTACCTGTGAATCCAGCACTGGGTGGAGGCATACTACAAAGCAGCAGTATGGAGACATTATATGGCAGTAATGAACAGTGTAACTGTGAATACAGCACTGGGTTGAGGCATACTACAAAGCAGCAGTATGGAGACATTATATGGCAGTAATGAACAGTGTATCTATGAATACAGCACTGGGTTGAGGCATACTACAAAGCAGCAGTATGGAGACATTATATGGCAGTAATGAACAGTGTATCTATGAATCCAGCACTGGGTTGAGGCATACTACAAAGCAGCAGTATGGAGACATTACACGGCAGTAATGAACAGTGTATCTATGAATCCAGCACAGGGTGGAGGCATAATACAAAGCAGCAGTATGGAGACATGATACGGCAGTAATGAACAGTGTAACTGTGAATCCAGCACTGGGTGGAGGCATAATACAAAGCAGCAGTATGGAGACATTATACGGCTGCAATGAACAGTGTACATGTGAATCCAGCACTGGGTTGAGGTATACTACAAAGCAGCAGTATGGAGACATTATATGGCAGTAATGAACAGTGTATCTATGAATCCAGCACTGGGTGGAGGCATACTACAAAGCAGCAGTATGGAGACATTATACGGCAGTAATGAACAGTGTACCTGTGAATCCAGAACTGGGTTGAGGCATACTACAAAGCAGCAGTATGGAGACATTATATGGCAGTAATGAACAGTGTAACTGTGAATCCAGCACTGGGTTGAGGTATACTACAAAGCAGCAGTATGGAGACATTATATGGCAGTAATGAACAGTGTATCTATCAATCCAGCACTGGGTTGAGGCATACTACAAAGCAGCAGTATGGAGACATTACACGGCAGTAATGAACAGTGTACCTGTGAATCCAGCACTGGGTTGAGGCATACTACAAAGCAGCAGTATGGAGACATTATATGGCAGTAATGAACAGTGTAACTGTGAATCCAGCACTGGGTGGAGGCATACTACAAAGCAGCAGTATGGAGACATGATACGGCAGTAATGAACAGTGTACCTGTGAATCCAGCACTGGGTTGAGGCATACTACAAAGCAGCAGTATGGAGACATGATATGGCAGTAATGAACAGTGTAACTGTGAATCCAGCACTGGGTTGAGGCATACTACAAAGCAGCAGTATGGAGACATTATATGGCAGTAATGAACAGTGTATCTATGAATACAGCACTGGGTTGAGGCATACTACAAAGCAGCAGTATGGAGACATGATATGGCAGTAATGAACAGTGTAACTGTGAATCCAGCACTGGGTTGAGGCATACTACAAAGCAGCAGTATGGAGACATTATATGGCAGTAATGAACAGTGTATCTATGAATACAGCACTGGGTTGAGGCATACTACAAAGCAGCAGTATGGAGACATTATATGGCAGTAATGAACAGTGTATCTATGAATCCAGCACTGGGTTGAGGCATACTACAAAGCAGCAGTATGGAGACATAACACGGCAGTAATGAACAGTGTATCTATGAATCCAGCACTGGGTGGAGGCATAATACAAAGCAGCAGTATGGAGACATGATACGGCAGTAATGAACAGTGTAACTGTGAATCCAGCACTGGGTGGAGGCATAATACAAAGCAGCAGTATGGAGACATTATACGGCAGTAATGAACAGTGTACATGTGAATCCAGCACTGGGTTGAGGTATACTACAAAGCAGCAGTATGGAGACATTATATGGCAGTAATGAACAGTGTATCTATGAATCCAGCACTGGGTGGAGGCATACTAAAAAGCAGCAGTATGGAGACATTATATGGCAGTAATGAACAGTGTAACTGTGAATCCAGCACTGGGTTGAGGTATACTACAAAGCAGCAGTATGGAGACATGATACGGCAGTAATGAACAGTGTATCTATGAATCCAGCACTGGGTTGAGGTATACTACAAAGCAGCAGTATGGAGACATGATACGGCAGTAATGAACAGTGTACCTGTGAATCCAGCACTGGGTGGAGGCATAATACAAAGCAGCAGTATGGAGACATTATACGGCAGTAATGAACAGTGTACCTGTGAATCCAGCACTGGGTTGAGGCATACTACAAAGCAGCAGTATGGAGACATTATATGGCAGTAATGAACAGTGTAACTGTGAATCCAGCACTGGGTGGAGGCATACTACAAAACAGCAGTATGGAGACATGATATGGCAGTAATGAACAGTGTAACTGTGAATCCAGTACTGGGTTGAGGTATACTACAAAGCAGCAGTATGGAGACATTATATGGCAGTAATGAACAGTGTAACTGTGAATCCAGCACTGGGTGGAGGCATACTACAAAGCAGCAGTATGGAGACATGATATGGCAGTAATGAACAGTGTAACTGTGAATCCAGCACTGGGTTGAGGTATACTACAAAGCAGCAGTATGGAGACATTATATGGCAGAAATGAACAGTGTATCTATGAATCCAGCACTGGGTTGAGGCATACTACAAAGCAGCAGTATGGAGACATTACACGGCAGTAATGAACAGTGTATCTATGAATCCAGCACTGGGTGGAGGCATAATACAAAGCAGCAGTATGGAGACATTATACGGCAGTAATGAACAGTGTACCTGTGAATCCAGCACTGGGTTGAGGCATAATACAAAGCAGCAGTATGGAGACATGACACGGCAGTAATGAACAGTGTAACTGTGAATCCAGCACTGGGTTGAGGCATACTACAAAGCAGCAGTATGGAGACATTACACGGCAGTAATGAACAGTGTATCTATGAATCCAGCACTGGGTGGAGGCATAATACAAAGCAGCAGTATGGAGACATTATACGGCAGTAATGAACAGTGTACCTGTGAATCCAGCACTGGGTTGAGGCATAATACAAAGCAGCAGTATGGAGACATGATACGGCAGTAATGAACAGTATACCTGTGAATCCAGCACTGGGTGGAGGCATACTACAAAGCAGCAGTATGGAGACATTATACGGCAGTAATGAACAGTGTACCTGTGAATCCAGCACTGGGTTGAGGCATAATACAAAGCAGCAGTATGGAGACATGATACGGCAGTAATGATCAGTGTACCTGTGAATCCAGCACTGGGTGGAGGCATAATACAAAGCAGCAGTATGGAGACATTATACGGCAGTAATGAACAGTGTACCTGTGAATCCAGCACTGGGTTGAGGCATAATACAAAGCAGCAGTATGGAGACATGATACGGCAGTAATGAACAGTGTAACTGTGAATCCAGCACTGGGTGGAGGGACACTACAAAGCATCAGAATAGAGGTCATTAACATTCACCATATGTAATGAGCAGTGTAGCTGTGAATCCAGCACTGGGATGAGAGAAAACACTTACTAAAAAGCAGCAGCACAATCTGTCTCTCTGCCTCTCTCTATGGCTATTTTTCAGAGTACTTAATGAGTTCAGGGGGCAGGGGGAGAAGTGGCTCAGAAGTGGAGAAAGAAACAGATTTCTCGGATAAGATTTATTGCAAAGTTTATTCTAATTCGCTGGATTTATGCAAAGTCTGCAATAATGACCACTTAATAATTGTAGAGTCATAGATCCGATACAGCACGATGATGTCATCATATAGGTGACGTCATCGGCGAGGAGCCCAGGAGTAGGACTCAGGCACTTTGCTTCAGTTTGTGAGATTGACATGAAGCTCTCACGATGAGATCCCCTCACAGCTTGTTAGTTGTCGGCGCGATCCGGGGCGGCTTTTTTCACACAGCAGAACGGGCAGTAATGATGAGCAGAGCAGCGAACACAATTACCGCTGTCAGGCCGCCGCGCCAGGAATGGAAGGAGGAGCCGCAGCCGTGGCAGAACCAAGTGGCCACAGCGGGCTAAGCTGGCACAGCGCAGGTTAAACTGTCCGGCAAGACTCATCTGCAACGAGCTCCATAATCATCCAGCAAGCCGCTGCTATTATCCTCGCAGGGTAATGTGAGCGTTGCAGGGACGCTGAAAGCAATTAATTCCGAACTGCACTAATTTCCACTCTTAATTTCTAATACAGAGAAAGGATGGAATCTGCAGCGCTCGCACGAAATATTAATCAGCAGCGAAGGACGGAGCGCCAATCCCAGGGAAGCTAATGACATCATTACAGAAGACCTCTGCACCCCGAGCAGGAAGCATGGTGGAGACCCGGGAAAGTCCAGAACAGGAAGAGCAGCAGATAAACCGCAGTCAGAGCAACACGAGTCCAACATGCTACAGAACACGACGTCACACAATAGATAATGGCAAGATGCTACTAGGTGTAATAATCTGCAGGATTTACCACTATGTATCTGTCAGGAGGCGGAGGAGCGATGCTCTGCAGATCTGTAGAGAGATCAGAGGTGTAATAATCTGCAGAATTTATCACTATGTATCTGTCAGGAGGCAGAGGAGTGATGCTCTGCAGATCTATAGGGGTAAGTGGTGTAATAATCTGCAGAATTTTGTCACTATGTATCTGTCAGGAGGCGGAGGAGCGATGCTCTGCAGATCTATAGGGGTGAGTGGTGTATAATCTGCAGGATTTATCAGTATGTATCTGCCAGGAGGCGGAGGAGCGATGCTCTTCAGATCTATAGGGGTCAGTGGTGTAATAATCTGCAGGATTTATCACTATGTATCTGCCAGGAGGCGGAGGAGTGATGCTCTGCAGATCTATAGGGGTGAGTGGTGCAATAATCTGCAGGATATATCACTATGTATCAGTCAGGAGGTGGAGGAGCAATGCTCTGCAGATCTAAAGGGGTCAGTGGTGTATAATCTGCAGGATTTATCACTATGTATCTGTCAGGAGGTGGAGGAGCAATGCTCTGCAGATCTAAAGGGGTCAGTGGTGTATAATCTGCAGGATTTATCACTATGTATCTGTCAGGAGGTGGAGGAGCAATGCTCTGCAGATCTATAGGGGTCAGTGGTGTATAATCTGCAGAATTTATCACTATGTATCAGTCAGGAGGTGGAGGAGTGGTGCTCTGCAGACCTATAGGGGTAAGTGGTGTAATAATCTGCAGAATTTTGTCACTATGTATCTGTCAGGAGGCGGAGGAACGATGCTCTGCAGATCTGTAGGGGTCAGTGGTGTAATAATATGCAAGCTATATCAATATGTATCTGTCAGGAGGTGGAGGAGCGATACTCTGCAGATCTGTAGAGAGGTCAGAGGTGTAATATTCTGCAGAAAATATCACTATGTATCTGTCAGAAGGTGAAGGAGTGATGCTCTGCAGATCTGTAGTGGTCAGATGAAATAATCTGCAGGGAATATCACTTTGTATTTGTCAGAAGGTGGAGGAGCGATGCTCTGCAGAGGACAGCTGTGTAATAATCTGCAGGATACATTACTATGTAGATGAGTGATGTTCTGCAGAGAGGTGATTGGTGTAAACATCTGTAACTATGTATCAAACTTCGTGCACCCAGCTCCATTCTGTATCATTGTGGATGGAGTCGGGTGGATCGGGTATTTCTCAGGCTTCACCTGCGATTCCAAATAAAGAGACGTAAAGTCGCGCGAGTCCCAAATATATCAATATCCGGCTGTAATTACTATTATTGTACCCGCAGGCCTGTGCTAACGAGCGCAGCTCGGCATCCACTAAGACAAGCCTGCGGAAACCGCGCTCACAAGTAACTCACCAGCGACACACGTGAAGGCAGAAGAGATCATTAGAGAGCCAAGATGCCAATCACATCTTATTACAGGAGTGATATTCTTATCTAGGGGCAGTATTATAGGAGTTATATTCCTGTACATAGGGGGCAGTATTATAGTAGTTATATTCCTGTACATAGGAGCAGTATTATAGTAGTTATATTCATGTACATAGGGGCAGTATTATAGTAGTTATATTCTTGTACATAGGGGTAGTATTATAATAGTTATATTCTTGTACATAGGGGGCAGTATTATAGTAGTTATATTCTTGTACATAGGGGGCAGTATTATAGTAGTTATATTCTTGTACATAGGGGGCAGTATTATAGTAGTTATATTCTTGTACATAGGGGGCAGTATTATAGTAGTTATATTCTTGTACATAGGGGGCAGTATTATAGTAGTTATATTCTTGTACATAGGGGGCAGTATTATAGTAGTTATATTCTTGTACATAGGGGCAGTATTATAGTAGTTATATTCTTGTACATAGGGGGCAGTATTATAGTAGTTATATTCTTGTACATAGGGGGCAGTATTATAGTAGTTATATTCTTGTACATAGGGGGCAGTATTATATTAGTTATATTCTTGTACATAGGGGCAGTATTATAGTAGTTATATTCTTGTACATAGGGGTAGTATTGTAGTAGTTATATTCTTGTACATAGGGGGCAGTATTATAGTAGTTATATTCTTGTACATAGGGGTAGTATTATAGGAGTTATATTCCTGTACATAGGAGCAGTATTATAGTAGTTATATTCTTGTACATAGGGGCAGTATTATAGGAGTTATATTCCTGTACATAGGAGCAGTATTATAGGAGTTATATTCTTGTACATAGGGGCAGTATTATAGTAGTTATATTCTTGTATATAGGGAGCAGTATTATAGTAGTTATATTCTTGTACATAGGGGCAGTATTATAGGAGTTATATTCCTGTACATAGGAGCAGTATTATAGGAGTTATACTCTTGTACATAGGGGCAGTATTATAGTAGTTATATTCTTGCACATAGGAGCAGTATTATAGTAGTTATATTCTTGTACATACGAGCAGTATTATAGGAGTTATATTCTTGTACATAGGAGCAGTATTATAGTAGTTATATTCTTGTACATAGGAGCAGTATTATAGTAGTTATATTCTTGTGCATAGGGGCAGTATTATAGTAGTTATATTCTTGTACATAGAGGCAGTATTATAGTAGTTATATTCTTGTACATAGGGGCAGTATTATAGTAGTTATATTCCTGTACATAGGGGGCAGTATTATAGTAGTTATATTCTTGTACATAGGGGGCAGTATTATAGTAGTTATATTCTTGTACATAGGGAGCAGTATTATAGTAGTTATATTCTTGTACATAGGGGCAGTATTATAGTAGTTATATTCTTGTACATAGGGAGCAGTATTATAGTAGTTATATTCTTGTACATAGAAGCAGTATTATAGTAGTTATATTCTTGTACATAGGGAGCAGTATTTTAGTAGTTATATTCTTGTACATAAGAGCAGTATTATAGTAGCTATATTCTTGCACATGGGAGAAGTATTATAGTAGTTATATTCTTGTGCATAGGGGGCAGTATTATAGAAGTTATATTCTTGTACATAGGGGGCAGTATTATAGTAGTTATATTCTTGTACATAGGGAACAGTATTATAGTAGTTATATTCTTGTACATAGGGGGCAGTATTATAGTAGTTATATTCTTGTACATAGGAGCAGTATTATAGTAGTTATATTCTTGTACATAGGGGGCAGTATTATAGTAGTTATATTCTTGTACATAGGGGGCAGTATTATAGTAGTTATATTCTTGTACATAGGAGCAGTATTATAGTAGTTATATTCTTGTACATAGGGGGCAGTATTATAGTAGGTATATTCTTGTACATGGGAGCAGTATTATAGTAGTTATATTCTTGTACATAGGGGGCAGTATTATAGTAGTTATATTCTTGTACATAGGAGCAGTATTATAGTAGTTATATTCTTGTACATAGGGGGCAGTATTATAGTAGTTATATTCTTGTACATAGGGGGCAGTATTATAGTAGTTATATTCTTGTACTTAGGGGCAGTATTATAGTAGTTATATTCTTGTACATAGGGGGCAGTATTATAGTAGTTATATTCTTGTACATAGGAGCAGTATTATAGTAGTTATATTCTTGTACATAGGAGCAGTATTATAGTAGTTATATTCTTGTACATAGGGAGCAGTATTATAGTAGTTATATTCTTGTACATAGCGGCAGTATTATAGTAGTTATATTCTTGTACATAGAGGGCAGTATTATAGTAGTTATATTCTTGTACACAGGGGTCAGTAATATAGTAGTTATATTCTTGTACATAGAGGGCAGTATTATAGTAGTTATATTCTTGTACATAGGGGCAGTATTATAGTAGTTATATTCTTGTACACAGGGGTCAGTAATATAGTAGTTATATTCTTGTACATAGGGGGCAGTATTATAGTAGTTATATTCTTGTACATAGGGAGCAGTATTATAGTAGTTATATTCTTGTACATAGGAGCAGTATTATAGTAGTTATATTCTTCTATATAGGGGGCAGTATTATAGTAGTTATATTCCTGTACATAGGAGCAGTATTATAGTAGTTATATTCTTGTACATAGGGGGCAGTATTATAGTAGTTATATTCCTGTACATAGGAGCAGTATTATAGTAGTTATATTCTTGTACATAGGGGGCAATATTATAGTAGTTATATTCTTGTACATAGGGAGCAGTATTATAGTAGTTATATTCTTGTACATAGGAGCAGTATTATAGGAGTTATATTCTTATACATAGGCGCAGTATTATAGTAGTTATATTCCTGTACATAAGGGCAGTATTATAGTAGTTATATTCTTGTACATAGGGGGCAGTATTATAGTAGTTATATTCTTGTACATAGGGGGCAGTGTTATAGTAGTTATATTCTTGTACATAGGAGCAGTATTATAGTAGTTATATTCTTGTACACAGGAGCAGTATTATAGTAATTATATTCTTGTACATAGGGGCAGTATTATAGTAGTTATATTCTTCTACATAGGGAGCAGTATTATAGTAGTTATATTCTTGTACATAGGGGCAGTATTATAGTAGTTATATTCTTGTACATAGGGGCAGTATTATAGTAGTTATATTCTTGTACAGAGGAGCAGTATTATAGTAGTTACATTCTTGTACATAGGAGCAGTATTATAGTAGTTATATTCTTGTACATAGGGGGCAGTATTATAGTAGTTATATTCTTGTACATAGGGGGCAGTATTATAGTAGTTATATTCTTGTACATAGGGAGCAGTGTTATAGTAGTTATATTCTTGTACATAGGAGCAGTATTATAGGAGTTATATTCTTGTATATAGGGGCAGTATTATAGTGGTTATATTCTTGTATATAGGGGCAGTATTATAGTAGTTATATTCTTGTACATAGGGGGCAGTATTATAGTAGTTATATTCTTGTACATAGGGACAGTATTATAGTAGTAATATTCTTGTACATAGGGGTAGTATTATAGTAGTTATATTCTTGTACATAGGGGGCAGTATTATAGTAGTTATATTCTTGTACATAGGGAGCAGTATTATAGTAGTTATATTCTTGTACATAGGAGTAGTATTATAGGAGTTATATTCTTGTATATAGGGGCAGTATTATAGTAGTTATATTCTTGTACATAGGGGGCAGTATTATAGTAGTTATATTCTTGTACATAGGGGTAGTATTATAGTAGTAATATTCTTGTACATAGGAGCAGTATTATAGTAGTTATATTCTTGTACATAGGAGCAGTATTATAGTAGTTATATTCTTGTACAAAGGAACAGTATTATAGTAGTTATATTCTTGTACATAGGGGCAGTATTATAGTAGTTATATTCTTGTACATAGGGGGCAGTATTATAGTAGTTATATTCTTGTACATAGGAGCAGTATTATAGGAGTTATATTCTTGTACATAAGAGCAGTATTATAGTAGTTATATTCTTGTACATAGGAGCAGTATTATAGGAGTTATATTCCTGTACATAGGGGGCAGTATTATAGTAGTTATATTCTTGTACATAGGGGCAGTATTATAGTAGTTATATTCTTGTACATAGGAGCAGTATTATAGTAGTTATATTCTTGTACATAGGGGCAGTATTATAGTAGTTATATTCTTGTACATAGGGAGCAGTATTATAGTAGTTATATTCTTGTACATAGGAGCAGTATTATAGTAGTTATATTCCTGTACATAGGAGGCAGTATTATAGTAATTATATTCTTGTACATAGGGGGCAGTATTATAGTAGTTATATTCTTGTACATAGGGGCAGTATTATAGTAGTTTTATTCTTGTATATAGGAGGCAGTATTATAGTAGTTATATTCTTGTATATAGGGGGCAGCATTATAGTAGTTATATTCTTGTATATAGGAGCAGTATTATAGTAGTTATATTCTTGTACATAGGGGGCAGTATTGTAGTAGTTATATTCTTGTACATAGGGACAGTATTATAGTAGTAATATTCTTGTACATAGGGGTAGTATTATAGTAGTTATATTCTTGTACATAGGGGGCAGTATTATAGTAGTTATATTCTTGTACATAGGGAGCAGTATTATAGTAGTTATATTCTTGTACATAGGGGGCAGTATTATAGTAGTTATATTCTTGTACATAGGGAGCAGTATTATAGGAGTTATATTCTTGTATATAGGAGCAGTATTATAGTAGTTATATTCTTGTACATAGGGGGCAGTATTATAGTAGTTATATTCTTCTACATAGGGACAGTATTATAGTAGTAATATTCTTGTACATAGGGGTAGTATTATAGTAGTAATATTCTTGTACATAGGGACAGTATTATAGTAGTAATATTCTTGTACATAGGGGGCAGTATTATAGTAGTTATATTCTTCTACATAGGGACAGTATTATAGTAGTTTTATTCTTGTACATAGGGGGCAGTATTATAGTAGTTATATTCTTCTACATAGGGACAGTATTATAGTAGTAATATTCTTGTAAATAGGGGGCAGTATTATAGTAGTTATATTCTTCTACATAGGGACAGTATTATAGTAGTAATATTCTTGTACATAGGGGTAGTATTATAGTAGTAATATTCTTGTACATAGGAGCAGTATTATAGTAGTTATATTCTTGTACATAGGAGCAGTATTATAGTAGTTATATTCTTGTACATAGGGGCAGTATTATAGGAGTTATATTCTTAGTACATACGAGCAGTATTATAGTAGTTATATTCTTGTACATAGGAGCAGTATTATAGTAGTTATATTCTTGTACATAGGGGCAGTATTATAGTAGTTATATTCTTGTACATAGGGAGCAGTATTATAGTAGTTATATTCTTGTACATAGGGAGCAGTATTATAGTAGTTATATTCTTGTACATAGGAGCAGTATTATAGGAGTTATATTCTTGTATATAGGGGCAGTATTATAGTAGTTATATTCTTGTATATAGGGGCAGTATTATAGTAGTTATATTCTTGTACATAGGGGGCAGTATTATAGTAGTTATATTCTTGTACATAGGGACAGTATTATAGTAGTAATATTCTTGTACATAGGGGTAGTATTATAGTAGTTATATTCTTGTACATAGGGGGCAGTATTATAGTAGTTATATTCTTGTACATAGGGAGCAGTATTATAGTAGTTATATTCTTGTACATAGGAGCAGTATTATAGGAGTTATATTCTTGTATATAGGGGCAGTATTATAGTAGTTATATTCTTGTACATAGGGGGCAGTATTATAGTAGTTATATTCTTCTACATAGGGACAGTATTATAGTAGTAATATTCTTGTACATAGGGGTAGTATTATAGTAGTAATATTCTTGTACATAGGGACAGTATTATAGTAGTAATATTCTTGTACATAGGGGGCAGTATTATAGTAGTTATATTCTTCTACATAGGGACAGTATTATAGTAGTTATATTCTTGTACATAGGGGGCAGTATTATAGTAGTTATATTCTTCTACATAGGGACAGTATTATAGTAGTAATATTCTTGTAAATAGGGGGCAGTATTATAGTAGTTATATTCTTCTACATAGGGACAGTATTATAGTAGTAATATTCTTGTACATAGGGGTAGTATTATAGTAGTAATATTCTTGTACATAGGAGCAGTATTATAGTAGTTATATTCTTGTACATAGGAGCAGTATTATAGTAGTTATATTCTTGTACAAAGGAATAGTATTATAGTAGTTATATTCTTGTACATAGGGGCAGTATTATAGTAGTTATATTCTTGTACATAGGAGCAGTATTATAGGAGTTATATTCTTAGTACATACGAGCAGTATTATAGTAGTTATATTCTTGTACATAGGAGCAGTATTATAGTAGTTATATTCTTGTACATAGGGGCAGTATTATAGTAGTTATATTCTTGTACATAGGGAGCAGTATTATAGTAGTTATATTCTTGTACATAGGAGCAGTATTATAGGAGTTATATTCTTGTATATAGGGGCAGTATTATAGTAGTTATATTCTTGTATATAGGGGCAGTATTATAGTAGTTATATTCTTGTACATAGGGGGCAGTATTATAGTAGTTATATTCTTGTACATAGGGAGCAGTATTATAGTAGTTATATTCTTGTACATAGGAGCAGTATTATAGTAGTTATATTCCTGTACATAGGAGGCAGTATTATAGTAATTATATTCTTGTACATAGGGGGCAGTATTATAGTAGTTATATTCTTGTACATAGGGGCAGTATTATAGTAGTTTTATTCTTGTATATAGGAGGCAGTATTATAGTAGTTATATTCTTGTATATAGGGGGCAGCATTATAGTAGTTATATTCTTGTATATAGGAGCAGTATTATAGTAGTTATATTCTTGTACATAGGGGGCAGTATTATAGTAGTTATATTCTTGTACATAGGGACAGTATTATAGTAGTAATATTCTTGTACATAGGGGTAGTATTATAGTAGTTATATTCTTGTACATAGGGGGCAGTATTATAGTAGTTATATTCTTGTACATAGGGGGCAGTATTATAGTAGTTATATTCTTGTACATAGGGACAGTATTATAGTAGTAATATTCTTGTACATAGGGGCAGTATTATAGTAGTTATATTCTTGTACATAGGGGCAGTATTATAGTAGTTATATTCTTGTACATAGGGGCAGTATTATAGTAGTTATATTCTTGTACATAGGAGCAGTATTATAGTAGTTATATTCTTGTACATAGGGGCAGTATTATAGTAGTTATATTCTTGTACATAGGAGCAGTATTATAGTAGTTATATTCTTGTACATAGGGGGCAGTATTATAGTAGTTATATTCTTGTATATAGGAGCAGTATTATAGTAGTTATATTCTTGTACATAGGGAGCAGTATTATAGTAGTTATATTCTTGTACATAGGAGCAGTATTATAGTAGTTATATTCTTGTACATAGGGGGCAGTATTATAGTAGTTATATTCTTGTACATAGGGAGCAGTATTATAGTAGTTATATTCTTGTACATAGGGGGCAGTATTATATATTTTATCAGTAATTTTGCTGAAGTCTCTGGCATGGTGTCTGTTTGTGCTCGGCTAGGATTGATGGGATTTCCTATTCTGCCTCCTCTCGGTCGGGTCATGTGACTGGCGCGGAGCGGCGAGCGTTTCTTTATCTGGAGCAGCAGATTTTGGAGTCGGTTGCTTCTTCTTTGCAGCTTCCAGTAATCTTGGCGCGGCCACAGTCCATCCTTCAGAGCCTCTGACGATCCTTCGCTCCTCGCGGCGGCACAGACAGATTTGTTCTCCAATTGTATATTAAGAAAACACCAAACAAATGTCATCGTGTGAAGACGAAGCTGATGAAAGGCGCGGAGTGAAGCTTGATTCTCTTCCAGGCCTTTCCTTTCAGCAGCGTCCTCCTAACTCCGCTCTCCTGGACAAAGAGAAGCAATCTACTAACCGCCGGCGCTCGGCACCTTTGAAGTGATGAGCTGCGGCCGCCAGGATATCAGCAGCGAAGAGAAAGAAGTGACGGGGGCGCTATAGAGCCGGAGAGGCGCGAGCACTGCAGCAGAAGCGCCACCCACTGCCAGCACGCGGCACACCAGCCAGGCTGCGACCGGATTAGATACACGGCTCAGCAGACAGTATCACACAGGAGAGGATTAGATACACGGCTCAGCAGACAGTATCACACAGGATAGGATTAGATACACGGCTCAGCAGACAGTATCACACAGGATAGGATTAGATACACGGCTCAGCAGACAGTATCACACAGGAGAGGATTAGATACACGGCTCAGCAGACAGTATCACACAGGAGAGGATTAGATACACGGTTCAGCAGACATCACACAGGAGAGGATTAGATACACGGCTCAGCAGACGGTATCACACAGGAGAGGATTAGATACACAGCTCAGCAGACAGTATCACACAGGAGAGGATTAGATACACGGCTCAGCAGACAGTATCACACAGGAGAGGATTAGATACATGGCTCAGCAGACAGTATCACACAGGAGAGGATTAGATACACGGCTCAGCAGACAGTATCACACAGGATAGGATTAGATACACGGCTCAGCAGACAGTATCACACAGGAGAGGATTAGATACACGGCTCAGCAGACAGTATCACACAGGATAGGATTAGATACACGGCTCAGCAGACAGTATCACACAGGAGAGGATTAGATACAGGGCTCAGCAGACAGTATCACACAGGATAGGATTAGATACACGGCTCAACAGACAGTATCACACAGGATAGGATTAGATACACAGCTCAGCAGACAGTATCACACAGGAGAGGATTAGATACACGGCTCAGCAGACAGTATCACACAGGAGAGGATTAGATACACGGCTCAGCAGACAGTATCACACAGGATAGGATTAGATACACGGCTCAGCAGACAGTATCACACAGGAGAGGATTAGATACACGGCTCAGCAGACAGTATCACACAGGAGAGGATTAGATACACAGCTCAGCAGACAGTATCACACAGGAGAGGATTAGATACACGGCTCAGCAGACAGTATCACACAGGAGAGGATTAGATACACGGCTCAGCAGACAGTATCACACAGGATAGGATTAGATACACGGCTCAGCAGACAGTATCACACAGGATAGGATTAGATACACGGCTCAGCAGACAGTATCACACAGGAGAGGATTAGATACACAGCTCAGCAGACAGTATCACACAGGAGAGGATTAGATACACGGCTCAGCAGACAGTATCACACAGGAGAGGATTAGATACACGGCTCAGCAGACAGTATCACACAGGATAGGATTAGATACACAGCTCAGCAGACAGTATCACACAGGATAGGATTAGATACACGGCTCAGCAGACAGTATCACACAGGATAGGATTAGATACAGGGCTCAGCAGACAGTATCACACAGGAGAGGATTAGATACACGGCTCAGCAGACAGTATCACACAGGAGAGGATTAGATACACTGCTCAGCAGACAGTATCACACAGGAGAGGATTAGATACACGGCTCAGCAGACAGTATCACACAGGAGAGGATTAGATACACGGCTCAGCAGACAGTATCACACAGGAGAGGATTAGATACACGGCTCAGCAGTCAGTATCACACAGGAGAGGATTAGATACACGGCTCAGCAGACGGTATCACACAGGAGAGGATTAGATACACGGCTCAGCAGACAGTATCACACAGGAGAGGATTAGATACACGGCTCAGCAGACAGTATCACACAGGAGAGGAGTATATGAGGACCCTCTGACAGCTGTATATTAGGGCTTCTATATACTCTGGTGGTGATGGGGTTACTGGAGGAGACACAGGAGCCCCCCGGTGCCGCAGCCGCTGCTGCACGTTGCCGCTGTGATTCCAGACAGGTATCTGCCTGAGGGAGGTGATTACCATATTTATTAAATATCGTGTATGGGACACGCGTGGCGGTGGCGGTGGCGTAGCCGCGGGTAGCGTTCTGCGTGCCCAGATAGTCATCGCTCTACGCGTGGGGACAAAACCTCATAACTGGAAGCGTAAAATCCGACCTGTTCTCAAACACAGACGCAAATCACACGCAGAAAAAACTGGGGTCAAATGTCGCCCAACACCAGGAGGAGAAGAGTATGGAGGGCGATGAATGACCCCACCAGCTAATGTCACATCAGGAGGGCGGCAGCAATGGTGGGAGAGGGGGACCGAGATGTGGAAGCGCTTTCAGCCCGCATTCAGAAATCCATGGGTATGCATGCAATGCATTGAACTGTTGTATTTGGAATTTATTTATATATATATATATATATATATACACTTAATATATCACATTACCTCCACCATGCTTGACAGATGGCGTCAGGCACTCTTCCAGCATCTTTTCAGTTGTTCTGCGTCTCACAAATGTTCTTGTGTGTGATCCAAACACCTCAAACTTTGATTCGTCTGTCCATAAAACTTTTTTCCAATCTTCCTCTGTCCAATGTCTGTGTTCTTCTGCCCATATTAATCTTTTCCTTTTATTAGCCAGTCTCAGATATGGCTTTTTCTTTGCCACTTTGCCCTGAAGGCCAGCATCCCGGAGTCGCCTCTTCGCTGTAGACGTTGACACTGGCGTTTTGCGTGTACTATTTAATGAGGAGCTGTGAGGCGTCGATTTCTCACACTAGAGACTCTAATGTCCTTGTCTTGTTGCTCAGTCGTGCAGCGGGGCGCCCACTTCTCTTTCTACTCTGGTTAGAGCCTGTTTGTGCTCTCCTATAATGTCCTTGTCTTGTTGCTCAGTTGTGCAGCGCGGCGCCCACTTCTCCTTCTACTCTGGTTAGAGCCTGTTTGTGCTCTCCTATAGTCCTTGCTTGTTGCTCAGTTGTGCGGTGCGGCTCCCACTTCTCTTTCTACTCTGGTTAGAGCCTGTTTGTGCTCTACTATAGTCCTTGCTTGTTGCTCAGTTGTGCGGCGCGGCTCCCACTTTTCTTTCTACTCTGGTTAGAGCCTGTTTGTGCTCTCCTATAGTCCTTGTCTTGTTGCTCAGTTGTGCAGCGCGGCTCCCACTTCTCCTTCTACTCTGGTTAGAGCCTGTTTGTGCTCTCCTATAATGTCCTTGTCTTGTTGTTCAGTCGTGCAGCGCGGCGCCCACTTCTCTTTCTACTCTGGTTAGAGCCTGTTTGTGCTCTTCTATAATGTCCTTGTCTTGTTGCTCAGTTGTGCAGCGTGGCGCCCACTTCTCCTTCTACTCTGGTTAGAGCCTGTTTGTGCTCTCCTATAGTCCTTGCTTGTTGCTCAGTTGTGCGGTGCGGCTCCCACTTCTCTTTCTACTCTGGTTAGAGCCTGTTTGTGCTCTACTATAGTCCTTGCTTGTTGCTCAGTTGTGCGGCGCGGCTCCCACTTTTCTTTCTACTCTGGTTAGAGCCTGTTTGTGCTCTCCTATAGTCCTTGTCTTGTTGCTCAGTTGTGCAGCGCGGCTCCCACTTCTCTTTCTACTCTGGTTAGAGCCTGTTTGTGCTCTCCTATAGTCCTTGTCTTGTTGCTCAGTTGTGCAGCGCGGCTCCCACTTCTCTCTACTCTGGTTAGAGCCTGTTTGTGCTCTCCTCTGAAGGGAGTAGTACACACCGTTGGAGGAAATCTTCAGTTTCTTGGCAATCTCTCGCATGGAATAGCCTTCATTTCTAAGAACAAGAATAGACTGTCGAGTTTCACAGGAAAGTTCTTTTTTTCTGCCCATTTTGAGAGTTTCATAGAACAAACAAATGTAATGCTCCAGATTCTCAACTAGCTCAAAGAAAGGTCAATGTTATAGCTTCTCAAATCAGCCAAACCGTTTTCAGTTGGGCTAACATACTTGTGCAAGGGTTTTCTAGGGTTTTCTAAACATCCATTATCCTTCTTACACAGTTAGCAAACACAATGTACCATTAAACCACTGGAGTGGTTGGAAATGTTGGAAATGGGCCTCTATACACCTATGTAGATATTGTAATAAAAACAAGACGTTTGCAGCTAGAATAGTCATTTACCACATTAACAATGTATAGAGTGGATTTCTGATTCATTTAATGTTAGTTTCATTGAAAAAAAATGTACTTTTCGTTCAAAAATAATGAAATTTCTAAATGACCCCAAACCTTTGAACGGTAGTGTATATACACTGCTCAAAAAAATAAAGGGAAGACTTAAACAACAGAATATAACTCCAAGTAAATGAAACTTCTGTGAAATCAAACTGTCCACTTAGGAAGCAACACTGATTGACAATCAATCTCACCTGCTGTTGTGCAAATGGAATAGACAATAGATGGAAATTATTGGCAATTATCAAGACACTCTCAATAAAGGAGTGATTCTGCAGGTGGGGACCACAGACCACATCTCAGTACCAATGCTTTCTGGCTGATGTTTTGGTCACTTTTGAATGTTGGTTGTGCTTTCACACTCGCGGTAGCATGAGACGGACTCTACAACCCACAGAAGTTGCTCAGGTAGTGCAGCTCATCCAGGATGGCACATCAATGCGAGCTGTGGCAAGGAGGTTTGCGGTGTCTGTCAGCGTAGTGTCCAGAGGCTGGAGGCGCTACCAGGAGACAGGCCAGTACACCAGGAGATGTGGAGGGGGCCGTAGGAGGGCAACAACCCAGCAGCAGGACCGCTACCTCCGCCTTTGTGCAAGGAGGAACAGGAGGAGCACTGCCAGAGCCCTGCAAAATGACCTCCAGCAGGCCACAAATGTGCATGTGTGTGCACAAACGGTTAGAAACCGACTCCATGAGGGTGGTATGAGGGCCCGACGTCCACAGATGGGGGTGGTGATCACAGCCCAACACCGTGCAGGACGCTTGGCATTTGCCACAGAACACCAGGATTGGCAAACTCGCCACTGGCGCCCTGTGCTCTTCACAGATGAAAGCAGGATCACACTGAGCACATGTGACAGAGTCTGGAGACACCGTGGAGAGCGATCTGCTGCCTGCAGCATCCTTCAGCATGACCGGTTTAGCAGTGGGTCAGTAATGGTGTGGGGTGGCATTTCTTTGGAGGGTCGCACAGCCCTCCATGTGCTCGCCAGAGGTAGCCTGACTGCCATTAGGTACCGATATGAGATCCTCAGACCCCTTGTGAGACCATATGCTGGTGCGGTTGGCCCTGGGTTCCTCCTAATGCAGGACAATGCCAGACCTCATGTGGCTGGAGTGTGTCAGCAGTTCCTGCAAGATGAAGGCATTGAAGCTATGGACTGGCCCACCTGTTCCCCAGACCTGAATCCGATTGAGCACATCTGGGACATCATGTCTCGCTCCATCCACCAAGGTCACGTTGCACCACAGACTGTCCAGGAGTTGGCGGATGCTTTAGTCCGGGTCTGGGAGGAGATCCCACCGGAGACCATCCGCAACCTCATCAGGAGCATGCCCAGGCGTTGTAGGGAGGTCATAGAGGCACGTGGAGGCCACACACAATACTCAGCCTCATCAGGAGCATGCCCAGGCGTTGTAGGGAGGTCATACAGGCACGTGGAGGCCACACACAATACTCAGCCTCATCAGGAGCATGCCCAGGCGTTGTATGGAGGTCATACAGGCACGTGGAGGCCACACACAATACTCAGCCTCATCAGGAGCATGCCTAGGCATTGTAGGGAGGTCATACAGGCACGTGGAGGCCACACACAATACTCAGCCTCATCAGGAGCATGCCCGGGCGTTGTAGGGAGGTCATACAGGCACGTGGAGGCCACACACAATACTCAGCCTCATCAGGATCATGCCCAGGCGTTGTAGGGAGGTCATACAGGTATGTGGAGGCCACACACAATACTCAGCCTCATCAGGAGCATGCCCAGGCGTTGTAGGGAGGTCATACAGGCACGTGGAGGCCACACACAATACTCAGCCTCATCAGGAGCATGCCCAGGCGTTGTAGGGAGGTCATACAGGCACGTGGAGGCCACACACAATACTCAGCCTCATCAGGAGCATGCCCAGGCGTTGTAGGGAGGTCATACAGGTATGTGGAGGCCACACACAATACTCAGCCTCATCAGGAGCATGCCCAGGCGTTGTAGGGAGGTCATACAGGCACGTGGAGGCCACACACAATACTCAGCCTCATCAGGAGCATGCCCAGGCGTTGTAGGGAGGTCATACAGGCACGTGGAGGCCACACACAATACTCAGCCTCATCAGGAGCATGCCCACGCGTTGTAGGGAGGTCATACAGGCACGTGGAGGCCACACTCAATACTCAGCCTCATCAGGAGCATGCCCAGGCATTGTAGAGAGGTCATACAGGCACGTGGAGGCCACACACAATACTCAGCCTCATCAGGAGCATGCCCAGGCGTTGTAGGGAGGTCATACAGGCACGTGGAGGCCACACACAATACTGAGCCTCATCAGGAGCATGCCCAGGCGTTGTAGGGAGGTCATACAGGCACGTGGAGGCCACACACAATACTCAGCCTCATCAGGAGCATGCCCAGGCGTTGTAGGGAGGTCATACAGGCACGTGGAGGCCACACACAATACTCAGCCTCATCAGGAGCATGCCCAGGCGTTGTATGGAGGTCATACAAGCACGTGGAGGCCACACACAATACTCAGCCTCATCAGGTGCATGCCCAGGCGTTGTAGGGAGGTTATAGAGGCACGTGGAGGCCACACACAATACTCAGCCTCATCAGGAGCATGCCCAGGCGTTGTAGGGAGGTCATACAGGCACGTGGAGGCCACACACAATACTCAGCCTCATCAGGTGCATGCCCAGGCGTTGTAGGGAGGTCATACAGGCACGTGGAGGCCACACACAATACTCAGCCTCATCAGGAACATCCCCAGGCGTTGTAGGGAGGTCATACAGGCACGTGGAGGCCACACACAATACTCAGCCTCATCAGGTGCATGCCCAGGCGTTGTAGGGATGTCATACAGGCAGGTGGAGGCCACACACAATACTCAGCCTCATCAGGAGCATGCCCAGGCGTTGTAGAGAGGTCATACAGGCACGTGGAGGCCACACACAATACTCAGCCTCATCAGGAGCATGCCCAGGCGTTGTAGGGAGGTCATACAGGCACGTGGAGGCCACACACAATACTCAGCCTCATCAGGAGCATGCCCAGGCGTTGTAGGGAGGTCATACAGGCACGTGGAGGCCGCACACAATACTCAGCCTCATCAGGAGCATGCCCAGGCGTTGTAGGGAGGTCATACAGGCACGTGGAGGCCACACACAATACTCAGCCTCATCAGGAACATCCCCAGGCGTTGTAGGGAGGTCATACAGGCACGTGGAGGCCACACACAATACTCAGCCTCATCAGGAGCATGCCCAGGCGTTGTAGGGAGGTCATACAGGCACGTGGAGGCCACACACAATACTCAGCCTCATCAGGAGCATGCCCAGGCATTGTAGGGAGGTCATACAGGCACGTGGAGGCCATACACAATACTCAGCCTCATCAGGAGCATGCCCAGGCGTTGTAGGGAGGTCATACAGGCACGTGGAGGCCACACACAATACTCAGCCTCATCAGGAGCATGCCCAGGCGTTGTAGGGAGGTCATACAGGCACGTGGAGGCCACACACAATACTCAGCCTCATCAGGAGCATGCCCAGGCGTTGTAGGGAGGTCATACAGGCACGTGGAGGCCACACACAATACTCAGCCTCATCAGGAGCATGCCCAGGCATTGTAGGGAGGTCATACAGGCACGTGGAGGCCACACACAATACTCAGCCTCATCAGGAGCATGCCCAGGCGTTGTAGGGAGGTCATACAGGCACGTGGAGGCCACACACAATACTCAGCCTCATCAGGAGCATGCCCAGGCGTTGTAGGGAGGTCATACAGGCACGTGGAGTCCACACACAATGCTCAGCCTCATCAGGAGCATGCCCAGGCGTTGTAGGGAGGTCATACAGGCACGTGGAGGCCACACACAATACTGAGTCTCATCAGGAGCATGCCCAGGCGTTGTAGGGAGCTCATACAGGCACGTGGAGGCCACACACAATACTCAGCCTCATCAGGAACATCCCCAGGCGTTGTAGGGAGGTCATACAGGCACATGGAGGCCACACACAATACTCAGCCTCATCAGGAACATCCCCAGGCGTTGTAGGGAGCTCATACAGGCACGTGGAGGCCACACACAATACTCAGCCTCATCAGGAGCACGCCCAGGCATTGTAGGGAGGTCATACAGGCACGTGGAGGCCACACACAATACTCAGCCTCATCAGGAGCATGCCCAGGCGTTGTAGGGAGGTCATACAGGCACGTGGAGGCCACACACAATACTCAGCCTCATCAGGAGCATGCCCAGGCGTTGTAGGGAGGTCATACAGGCACGTGGAGTCCACACACAATACTCAGCCTCATCAGGAGCATGCCCAGGCGTTGTAGGGAGGTCATACAGGCACGTGGAGGCCACACACAATACGCAGCCTCATCAGGAGCATTCCCAGGCGTTGTAGGGAGGTCATACAGGCACGTGGAGGCCACACACAATACTCAGCCTCATCAGGAGCATGCCCAGGCGTTGTAGGGAGGTCATACAGGCACGTGGAGTCCACACACAATACTCAGCCTCATCAGGAGTATGCCCAGGCGTTGTAGGGAGGTCATACAGGCACGTGGAGGCCACACACAATACGCAGCCTCATCAGGAGCATGCCCAGGCGTTGTAGGGAGGTCATACAGGCACGTGGAGGCCACACACAATACTCAGCCTCATCAGGAGCATGCCCAGGCGTTGTAGGGAGGTCATACAGGTGACGCGCCCCTGGGCCTTCGTCGCGCGGCATCACGCGCACGGGAGCTTACCCGGAGCCGGATCTGTTGAGGGTTGTAGTCTCGTGGCGGTGACCCGGTCCGTGCCCAGGGAGTCAAACTGAGCGGCGATGTATTAGCGGTAGATGTTGGACGACTACGCCACCCGTTGAATGCAGCGAAGGAGCTGCCGCTGCAGGGCAGACCGCTGAGGCCGGTGGTAGGATTGTGCAGCGTGATAGTATCACCCCCAACGGGAGGGGTATGGCCTCAGGGCAGCCGACGTGGATGATGGGGGTAGCAGGAACCACTCAGAGACGATGCGGTGTAGTTCAGGGTCTTTACTGGTGATAAAGATAGACCCTCCCGGAGTACTGGCTAGCGATCGGGGCCTGGTCAGTACTTGAGCAGATGGGATCTCCCCTGGCCAGGCGGAGTTGTAGGCCTCCCAAACTGACTGTACTCTTCTGGCTACCTTGCTAGAGGCGGGTATAAGTAGCCCACGTCCCTGAGTGTACCGTGTGGTGCTCACCCGTATGGCCGGTGACTCGGGGCCTTCTAGTAGCTTCCGCTCCACGACGGCGGTGCTGGTCCCATGCGTGTGACCATGCCTTCGTCTTTCTTGGCCAGAGGACCTGAAATCCCCTGCCTGACGGATTCTGCTGCTGGGTAAGAGTTAGTCCCCACAGCCTCGGACGCCGGGTCCGGTAAGAAATCTTTTCAGTCAGGGCGAGCTCTGCAGCTGCCAGCCCCTGACTCCTTGTAACACTGCTCCCACAGAGCTCCTGTTGTTTCTTCCCATAGCTGCTTCTCTTCTCTGTCTCTACTTCTGGCATGGCCCAGGAGCTGGGCCCAGCCGGAGCCACAGCTCCCTGTCAGCCCTCCTGGCTGAACTCTCCTTCTGAACTCTCTAACCCTGCCTCAGCCCCAGGTTTATATAGGGGAAGTCCTTCCCCTCCCAGGACTGGGCAGGAGGTGTGGCATGCATAGGATTCCTGACCAAGAGACCTCCCACCTGCTCTCAGACATAACATTGCATTACTGTGGAAACCAGAACCCTGGGGTGCCACACAGGCACGTAGAGGCCGCACACAATACTCAGCCTCATCAGGAGCATGCCCAGGCGTTGTAGGGAGGTCATACAGGCACGTGGAGGCCACACACAATACTCAGCCTCATCAGGAGCATGCCCAGGCGTTGTAGGGAGGTCATACAGGCACGTGGAGGCCACACACAATACTCAGCCTCATGAGGAGCATGCCCAGGCGTTGTAGGGAGGTCATACAGGCACGTGGAGGCCACACACAATACTCAGCCTCATCAGGAGCATGCCCAGGCGTTGTAAGGAGGTCATACAGGCACGTGGAGTCCACACACAATACTCAGCCTCATCAGGAGCATGCCCAGGCATTGTAGGGAGGTCATACAGGCACGTGGAGGCCACACACAATACTAAGCCTCATCAGGAGCATGCCCAGGCGTTGTAGGGAGGTCATACTGGCACGTGGAGGCCACACACAATACTCAGTCTCATCAGGAGCATGCCCAGGCGTTGTAGGGAGGTCATACAGGCACGTGGAGGCCACACACAATACTCAGCCTCATCAGGAGCATGCCCAGGCGTTGTAGGGAGGTCATAGAGGCACGTGGAGGCCATACACAATACTCAGCCTCATCAGGAGCATGCCCAGGCGTTGTAGGGAGGTCATACAGGCACGTGGAGGCCACACACAAGACTCAGCCTCATCAAGAGCATGCCCAGGCGTTGTAGGGAGGTCATACAGGCTCGTGGAGGTCACACACAATACTGAGCCTCATCAGGAGCATGCCCAGTCGTTGTAGGGAGGTCATACAGGCACGTGCAGGCCACACACAATACTCAGCCTCATCAGGAGCATGCCCAGGCGTTGTAGGGAGGTCATACAGGCACGTGGAGACCACACACAATACTCAGCCTCATCAGGAGCATGTCCAGGCGTTGTAGGGAGGTCATACAGGCACGTGGAGGCCACACACAATACTCAGCCTCATCAGGAGCATGCCCAGGCGTTGTACGGAGGTCATACAGACACGTGGAGGCCACACACAATACTCAGCCTCATCAGGAGCATGCCCAGGCGTTGTAGGGAGGTCATACAGGCATGTGGAGGCCACACACAATACTCAGCCTCATCAGGAGCATGTCCAGGCGTTGTAGGGAGGTCATACAGGCATGTGGAGGCCACACACAATACTCAGCCTCATCAGGAGCATGCCCAGGCGTTGTAGGGAGGTCATACAGGCACGTGGAGGCCACACACAATACTCAGCCTCATCAGGAGCATGCCCAGGCGTTGTAGGGAGGTCATACAGGCACGTGGAGGCCACACACAATACTCAGCCTCATCAGGAGCATGCCCAGGCATTGTAGGGAGGTCATACAGGCACGTGGAGGCCACACACAATACTGAGCCTCATCAGGAGCATGCCCAGGCATTGTAGGGAGGTCATACAGACACGTGGAGGCCACACACAATACTCAGCCTCATCAGGAGCATGCACAGGCGTTGTAGGGAGGTCATACAGGCACGTGGAGGCCACACACAATACTCAGCCTCATCAGGAGCATGCCCAGGCGCTGTAGGGAGGTCATACAGGCACGTGGAGGCCACACACAATACTCAGCCTCATCAGGAGCATGCCCAGGCGTTGTAGGGAGGTCATAGAGGCACGTGGAGGCCACACACAATACTCAGCCTCATCAGGAGCATGCACAGGCGTTGTAGAGAGGTCATACAGGCACGTGGAGGCCACACACAATACTCAGCCTCATCAGGAGCATGCCCAGGCTTTGTAGGGAGGTCATACAGGCACGTGGAGGCCACACACAATACTCAGCCTCATCAGGAGCATGCCCAGGCGCTGTAGGGAGGTCATACAGGCACGTGGAGGCCACACACAATACTCAGCCTCATCAAGAGCATGCTCAGGCGTTGTAGGGAGGTCATACAGGCACGTGGAGGCCACACACAATACTCAGCCTCATCAGGAGCATGACCAGGCGTTGTAGGGAGGTCATACAGGCACGTGGAGGCCACACACAATACTCAGCCTCATCAGGAGCATGCCCAGGTGCTGTAGGGAGGTCATACAGGCACGTGGAGGCCACACACAATACTCAGCCTCATCAGGAGCATGCTCAAGCGTTGTAGGGAGGTCATACAGGCACGTGGAGGCCACACACAATACTCAGCCTCATCAGGAGCATGCCCAGGCGTTGTAGGGAGGTCATACTGGCACGTGGAGGCCACACACAATACTCAGCCTCATCAGGAGCATGCCCAGGCGTTGTAGGGAGGTCATACAGGCACGTGGAGGCCACACACAATACTCAGCCTCATCAGGAGCATGCCCAGGCGTTGTAGGGAGGTCATACAGGCACGTGGAGGCCACACACAATACTCAGCCTCATCAGGAGCATGCCCAGGTGTTGTAGGGAGGTCATACAGGCACGTGGAGGCCACACACAATACTCAGCCTCATCAGGAGCATGCCCAGGCGTTGTAGGGAGGTCATACAGGCACGTGGAGGCCACACACAATACTCAGCCTCATCAGGAGCATGCCCAGGCATTGTAGGGAGGTCATACAGGCACGTGAAGGCCACACACAATACTCAGCCTCATCAGGAGCATGCCCAGGCGTTGTAGGGAGGTCATACAGGCACGTGGAGGCCACACACAATACTCAGCCTCATCAGGAGCATGCCCAGGCGTTGTAGGGAGGTCATACAGGCACGTGGAGGCCACACACAATACTCAGCCTCATCAGGAGCATGCCCAGGCATTGTAGGGAGGTCATACAGGCACGTGGAGGCCACACACAATACTCAGCCTCATCAGGAGCATGCCCAGGCGTTGTAGGGAGGTCATACAGGCACGTGGAGGCCACACACAATACTCTGCCTCATCAGGAGCATGCCCAGGTGTTGTAGGGAGGTCATACAGGCACGTGGAGGCCACACACAATACTCAGCCTCATCAGGAGCATGCCCAGGCGTTGTAGGGAGGTCATACAGGCACGTGGAGGCCACACACAATACTCAGCCTCATCAGGAGCATGCCCAGGCGTTGTAGGGAGGTCATACAGGCACGTGGAGGCCACACACAATACTCAGCCTCATCAGGAGCATGCCCAGGCGTTGTAGGGAGGTCATACAGGCACGTCGAGGCCACACAATACTGAGCCTCATCAGGAGCATGCCCAGGCGTTGTAGGGAGGTCATACAGGAATATGGAGGCCACACACAATACTCAGCCTCATCAGGAGCATGCCCAGGCGTTGTAGGGAGGTCATACAGGCACGTGGAGGCCACACACAATACTCAGCCTCATCAGGAGCATGCCCAGGCGTTGTAGGGAGGTCATACAGGCACGTGGAGGTCACACACAATACTCAGCCTCATCAGGAGCATGCCCAGGCATTGTAGAGAGGTCATACAGGCACGTGGAGGCCACACACAATACTCAGCCTCATCAGGAGCATGCCCAGGCGTTGTAGGGAGGTCATACAGGCACGTGGAGGCCACACACAATACTCAGCCTCATCAGGAGCATGTCCAGGCGTTGTAGGGAGGTCATACAGGCACGTGGAGGCCACACACAATACTGAGCCTCATCAGGAGCATGCCCAGGCGTTGTAGAGAGGTCATACAGGCACGTGGAGGCCACACACAATACTCAGCCTCATCAGGAGCATGTCCAGGCGTTGTAGGGAGGTCATACAGGCACGTGGAGGCCACACACAATACTGAGCCTCATCAGGAGCATGCCCAGGCGTTGTAGAGAGGTCATACAGGCACGTGGAGGCCACACACAATACTCAGCCTCATCAGGAGCATGCCCAGGCATTGTAGGGAGGTCATACAGGCACGCGGAGGCCACATGACGCGCCCCTGGGCCTGTGTCGCGCTGCGATGCGCACGCGGGAGCTTACCCGGAGCCGGATCTCTTGAGGGTTGTAGTCTCGTGGCGGCGACCCGGTCCGTGCCCAGGGAGTCAAACTGAGCGGCGATGTACTAGCAGTAGATGGTTGGTGACTACGCCACCCATTGAATGCAGCTATGGAGCTGCCGCTGCAGGGCAGACCGCTGAGGCCGGTGGAAGGATGGTGCAGCGTGGATGGTATAACCCCCAACGGGAGGGGTATGGCCTCAGGGCAGCCGACGTGGATAATGGGGGTAGCAGGAACCACTCAGAGACGGTGCGGTGTAGTTCAGGGTCTTTACTGGTGACAAAGAAAGACCCTCCCGGAGTACTTGCTAGTGATAGGGGCCTGGTCAGTCCTTGAGCAGATGGGATTTCCCCTGGCCAGGCGGAGTTGTAGGCCTTCCCAACTAACTGTACTCTTCTGGCTACCTTGCTAGAGGCGGGAATAAGTAGCCCACGTCCCTGAGTGTACCGTGTGGTGCTCACCCGTATGGCCGGTGACTCGGGGCCTTCTAATGGCTTCCGCTCCACGATGGCGGTGCTGGTCCCACGCGTGTGACCGTGCCTTCGGGCTTCTGGGCCAGAGGACCTGAAATCCTCTGCCGGACGGTTTCTGCTGCTGGGTAGGAGTTAGTCCCCACAGCCTCGGACTCCGGGTCCGGTTAGAAATCTTCTCAGTCAGGGCGAGCTCTGCAGCTGCCAGCCCCTGACTCGTTGTAACACTGCTCCCCACAGAGCTCCTGATGTTTCTTGCTATGCTGCTTCTCTTCTCTACTCTTGTTCTGTCTTCTTTCTCACAAACTCTGCCTCAGCCCCGGGTTTATATAGGGGAAGTCCTTCCCCTCCCAAGACTGGGCAGGAGGTGTGGCATGCACAGGATCCCTGACCAAAGGACCTCCCACCTGCTCTCAGACGTAATATCTCTATCACTGTGGCAACCAGACCCCTGGGGTGTCACATTCCCCCCTAGTGAAATTTAGTACTCCGGGACTAAACATATTTTTTTTTTTTTTTGAAAAACATAACAAGGTATAACAATAACAATACAATAAGAAAAACACATAAGATGGTTACGGCGTGTCCGCAACCGGGTGCAGTTTTGAAAAGCAAGGTGTCCATTTCACCAAAACAGGGAGACGTAACCAGGTAGGGGCCTGTCCTGCCCCGAGTCCTTAACAGTCTTTAGTCCATCCTGGGTTACGCTCCAACTATGTACAAGGATTCCCGGTAAATCCACCAAGGACTCCTAAAAAGAACTAGAAACACAAAATTATACACAAGCAACTATAAACAAGTAAACATATAAGATAGCTTAAACATTCAGATCCTCCAACGTGCGGGTAGCTGGCCTCTAGTGGCCCTAGTGGACCTACGGAGCTGACTGTCTGGCCCTGAACTACAGGGTGTAGGAGCTGTCAAGGGTAAACTGGGCAGCTGTCTATGGGCCCTCTGGCTCACTAGGGGTATGGCAGGCTCACTATAAGCAGAGGGTTGATTTTCCGGGTCTGCTTGTGTAGAGTCTTCTGCCTCCTGGACCGGCTGTTCTTCCAGCTCTACCGGTTGCTCCGTAGGTTCTTGGGATGATGGTTGGAGGAAGGTGAGTACGGGTACCACAACTGCACCATTGACTTGAGTCCAAGACCGAGGGAAGTCCCCGAGCACGGTACTAACCATATCTTCCCTTTCCTCTACGGGTCGATGGTCTTCTTGTTCCTCTTCAGGGTTCCTCAGTTGTTCGGGACACTTCTTCAGGTGGTCCCGGGATACAATGGCTGTGGTTTCCCCTCCGTCTTTACTGATGGTACAGACCTTCGGGTTTTCGTGGCTTGAGGGCAGTACGGTGTACGGGTCCTTCTCCCACTGGTCGTCCAACTTGTGGAGCCGTCTCTTCCTCTTCAAGACCTGCTCTCCGGGTACCAGGGGAACAGCGGGAGCATACTGGTTGTAAGTTTTCTCTTGTCTTTCCCTAGCCTGACAGAGACTTCGCTCCACGCTCTCCTGTACTCTCCGGTACTGCTGCTGCCTCTCTGTGTCCCAGTCTGTTTCTGGTGAAGTGTCCTCGGGTGTCAGGACTCCCATTTCCAGGTCAACAGGTAACTTACCAGGTCTTGCCCTCATTAGATAAGCCGGGGTACAGTTGGTGGAACCTACCGGGATGTGGTTGTATAGGTCCACCAGATCGGGCAACTTTTCAGGCCACAGACTGCGTTCTTCCAGGGGCAACGTTTTTAGAAGATCCATCACCACCTGGTTCATTTTTTCACAAAGTCCATTAGTCTGCGGATGGTAGGGTGTCGTCCTTATCTTCCGGCAGCCATACAAATTGCAGAATTCCTGGAAGACCTCCGCTTCAAAGGCAGGTCCGTGGTCCGTCAGCACTTGGTCCGGGTACCCGTGTGGACGGCAAAAGTGCTGCTGGAAGGCTCTAGCTGCTGTTTGAGCCGTTAAGTCCTTGACGGGGACGACAACCAGAAACCGGGAGTAATGATCCACGATGGTTAACGCGTAGACGTAGCCACTTCTGCTTGGGGTCAGTTTTACATGATCCAAGGCTACCAGTTCCAACGGTTGCCGGGTGACGATGGACTGCAGGGGAGTCTTCTGGCTGGCGCGGTCCTTCCTTCTCAGGTTGCACGGGCCACAATCTCTGCACCACTTCTCAATGGTTCCCCTCATGCCTACCCAGTGGAATCGCTCGCGCAGCAGGAACTCCAGCTTCTTCCACCCGAAGTGTCCAGCTCCGTCGTGGTATGCCTCCATTACCATGGCTGCGTCTCTTCGTGGCACCACTACTTGCCAGAGTAATTCATGCGTCCGGGAGTTAACCATTCTGCGGCACAACTTCCCTTTGTAAAGGAACAGTCGACTCTTCTCTGCCCATAGTTGTTTGGCTTCCTCCGGAGCGTCTGGTTCAAGGCGAGCCTCCGGCCGAGTCAGCATCTCCTTCACCAGTCGGACGGCAGGGTCGCTGTCTTGCGTTTCCGCCCAGTTGTAGTGAGGTAAGGGGTTCAACGTAGCAGCCTGCTTACTCCTTACCCGGTGGGAATACTGGATAGTCCCATGACGGTGGAACGCAGGGAGTTCAATTTCTTCCAGTCCCTCCGGATCTTCTCCTTCGTCCGGCAGGTTGGGCATCCTGGACAGGGCGTCCGCGTTAGTATTGGAGCGCCCTGCCCGGTATTTGATTATGAACTCGTAGTTGGACAGACGGGCCATCCACCTCTGCTCCAGGGCACCGAGTCTTGCCGTGTCCAGGTGTGTCAACGGGTTGTTATCCGTGTACACGGTGAACCGGGAAGAAGCAAGGTAATGCTTAAAGCGCTCAGTGACTGCCCATACCACGGCCAGGAACTCTAGCTTAAATGAGCTATAATTCTCGGGGTTCCTTTCGGTGGGTCGCAGTTTTCGGCTGGCGTAGGCGATTACTCGTTCTTTCCCCTGCTGGATCTGGGACAGTACGGCTCCCAGCCCGATGTTACTGGCGTCGGTGTAGAGGATGAAGGGCTGGCTATAATCCGGGTACGCCAAGATTTCATCCCCCGTGAGGGCCATCTTCAGCTGGCGGAAGGACTCTTCTTCTAGTTCTTCCCATTTGAAGGGCGGCTTCTGGTTCTTGGCCTTCCGGGACTGGCCTATCAGGAGGTCCTGCATAGGCGCTGCCTTTTTGGTGAAACCGAGAATAAACCTTCGGTAGTAGCCTACCAACCCGAGGAACTGCCGCACTTCTTTTACGCTGGAGGGGCTTGGCCATCCCTTAATTGCGGTGATCTTATCGGGGTCGGGAGCCACTCCGTCAGCGCTCACCACGTGTCCCAGGTACTGCACCTTTGGTTTCAGGAGGTGACACTTGGAGGGTTTCACCTTTAGGCCGTAACTCGCCAGAGCTTCGAACACCTCCGCCAGATGTTTCAGGTGGTCCTCATAAGTTTTGGAGTATACGATGACATCGTCCAGGTACAACAGGACCGTCTCGAAGTTTCTGTGGCCCAGACAGCACTCCATTAATCGTTGGAAGGTTCCTGGGGCGTTGCAGAGTCCGAACGGCATGCAGGTGAACTCACTAAGTCCCATCGGGGTGGTGAATGCGGTCTTCTCCCGGTCCGCCTCTGCTACAGGAACCTGCCAGTACCCGCTAGTGAGATCCAAGGTAGAGAAGAAGTTAGCAGATCTTAAAGCAGCCAATGACTCCTCTATCCTTGGTAAGGGGTACGCATCCTTGTGTGTGATACGGTTGATTTTCCGGTAATCTACACACATCCTCATGGTGTTGTCTTTCTTTTTGACTAAAACTAGCGGGGCTGCCCAGGGGCTACAGCTATCCCGGATTACCCCAGCCTCCTTCATGTCTCTAAGCATCCCCTTGGCGTGTTGGTAATGTGCAGGGGGTACGGGTCGATACCTCTCTTTTATGGGAGGATGATCTCCCGTGGGGATGCGGTGTTCTACCCCCTTGACTCGCCCGAAGTCTAACGGGTGTTTACTAAACACTCTCTCATACTCTTGAACCACCCGGTAGACTCCCTGTTTCTGGTGGGAGGGAGTGGAGTCAGTTCCCAAGTGTAGTTGCTGACACCAATCCTCCATTACTTTCTTAGAGCCGTTACCTTCCTCCGGGTGAGATGGAGGCAAGGGTTCCACAGACTGTATAGAGTTTTGGTTGATGGTATATAATTTTGCTAGCGTGGCATACCGGGGCAGGTACACTTCCCTCTCCCCGATATTGATTATGCGAACGGGCACCCTCCCATGGCGTACATTGACCACCCCCCGTGCTGTCAAAATGGTGGGCCTACTGTCTGAGTAAACTGGTTCTACCATTGCCTGGTAATCTCTACCTCTCAGACCAATAGCTGCCCGGCACCAAATCATCATTTCGCTTTTTGGGGGCATGGCAATAGGGAAAGGGTCACACATTCTTACGCTACCAATCTCACCGCCGGAGAATTCCACCTGTTGCCGTCGCATCAGTGCCCGGATCTCTTTTTGGAGCACTCGCTGCTGGCCGGAACTGGCGTTCTTGGCAACCTGCTGTAGAAGGAAAATCACCTCTGCAAGACAATTCTCAATTACATTAGTTCCTAGAGTTATTTTTGGGTGGCTCTCATGTTTGTCAATGTCTACAATGATCAGTCCCTGTGCTGCCAGTTCGACTCTACCGATTTTGATGGTCACCTCTTTAAATCCGATCTGTGGCACGGGCTGGCCATTGCTGGCGATGATACTCAAGTCGTCGTCAGGGTAGCGGGTAATATCCGAGTCATTCCAGTACTGCTTAAAGAGCACGTACGGGATAGTGGTGACCTGTGACCCGGTGTCCAGTAGGGCACTCATGGGAATGCCATCCAGTACCACAGGCAAGACTGGACGTCCTCCCACATATCTGTCGCGCCAGTTCGATGGGCCTGGTGATCTTTTTCCTGGGGGTTGGCCCTCTACCCCAGGTTGTGCCCGTTTAAAGAACAGTACCTTTCCATATGTCCGGGTTGATTGCAGCGGCGGCAGATGGGTCGTCCGTCCTCGCTGTATCGGTCACTGGGTCTTCCTCTGGCCGGTGGGGTCCTCCTTGGTCGACGCCACGGGATGTCCTCCGGTCCGGATGCCAGCTGGATCTTCCCTGGGGTGGAAACCTGTAAAGACTGCACAGTTCGGGTTAGCGCAGCAACGCTCTTAGCTAGCTCTTGGACCTGATGGCGTAGGTCTGGAGCCGGGTCATTGTCCAAAGCCTGCGCATCAGCTCCCACAGGCCCTGCCGACAAGGGCGCCGCCTCCTGGTGGTAAGTGATAGCTGGGCGCCTGTGGGTCACAACGCCACCCGGTGCCGGTTCTCGGAGCACCCGGATGGCTCTGTCCTTGAACTGTGCAAAGTCCAGATGGGGATCCTGTAAGGCCATTGCCCGCAACTGGGTTCGGTGGGCATTGCAATATAAACCCTCTATAAATTGTTCAGTCAACAGCCTGTCCTCGTTTCCCACCCCATCAGGGTCGGTCTGCTTTATGGCCCTCAGGGCCTCTTGTAGGTTTAGTGCATAGTCCCTTATACTCTCATGCGCTCGCTGCTTGCACCCGTAGAATCTAAGCTTAATCTCGGCTGAGGTGCGGGTATCAAAGGTGTCCTTCAGCCGGGTTAGTATCCCTGCGACAGTCTTCCTCCCAGGTGGCCAGGATTTTACTTCCCTTTTGGCTGCCCCGGTTAGTTGGGCCACCAGGATGCTCACTTTTTGCTCTTCTGTGAGGGGGTACACCTGGAAGAGGCTATCCAGCTTTTCTCTAAAGTCATGCAGGGTATGTGACTCCCCTGAGTACTGGGGTAGCCAAGCTGCTCCCGGGATATAGGGCATGGTGAAGGGCATAACTGCAGCAGCGGTGGCGCTGGCGGGGGTTGAGGCAGTGAAGCTCTCCTCCGTATCCGACATCTTCCTCCCCCCTAGTGGACCGTGGCCTACCTTGTGATGATCCTGTTCCGTAGGCCGCGGCTCCGCAGTGGATCGTCAGGGTTGAGGACCTTCCGTCGCGCTCCGGTGACGTCGGTGTCTGCTGGGCTCCTTCCAGGACCTTACGCAACGTCCGGACGTGAGGCGGGGCTTCAGTTCTCGCGCGCTTTCGGAGTCCACGCCCCTCTTCTTCCCGCGCGGCGTCCTCAAGATGGCGTCCAATGGCGGGAAAACTCCACGGATGGCGGGAAGAAGGTCGAAGATGGCGCCGGATGGCGGGAAAACTTCGCGGATGGCGGGAAGAAGGTAGAAGATGGCGCCGGATGGCGGGAAACCTCCACGGATAGCGGGAATCTTCACCACTGGTAAGTTTGAACAGTCTTTGCTTTTCAGGCACGCAGTACCCGGTGGTTGCGGGCACGAAATCCTGCCGACTACGCCAAAGTTGACGCGCCCCTGGGCCTGTGTCGCGCTGCGATGCGCACGCGGGAGCTTACCCGGAGCCGGATCTCTTGAGGGTTGTAGTCTCGTGGCGGCGACCCGGTCCGTGCCCAGGGAGTCAAACTGAGCGGCGATGTACTAGCAGTAGATGGTTGGCGACTACGCCACCCATTGAATGCAGCTATGGAGCTGCCGCTGCAGGGCAGACCGCTGAGGCCGGTGGAAGGATGGTGCAGCGTGGATGGTATAACCCCCAACGGGAGGGGTATGGCCTCAGGGCAGCCGACGTGGATAATGGGGGTAGCAGGAACCACTCAGAGACGGTGCGGTGTAGTTCAGGGTCTTTACTGGTGACAAAGAAAGACCCTCCCGGAGTACTTGCTAGTGATAGGGGCCTGGTCAGTCCTTGAGCAGATGGGATTTCCCCTGGCCAGGCGGAGTTGTAGGCCTTCCCAACTAACTGTACTCTTCTGGCTACCTTGCTAGAGGCGGGAATAAGTAGCCCACGTCCCTGAGTGTACCGTGTGGTGCTCACCCGTATGGCCGGTGACTCGGGGCCTTCTAATGGCTTCCGCTCCACGATGGCGGTGCTGGTCCCACGCGTGTGACCGTGCCTTCGGGCTTCTGGGCCAGAGGACCTGAAATCCTCTGCCGGACGGTTTCTGCTGCTGGGTAGGAGTTAGTCCCCACAGCCTCGGACTCCGGGTCCGGTTAGAAATCTTCTCAGTCAGGGCGAGCTCTGCAGCTGCCAGCCCCTGACTCGTTGTAACACTGCTCCCCACAGAGCTCCTGATGTTTCTTGCTATGCTGCTTCTCTTCTCTACTCTTGTTCTGTCTTCTTTCTCACAAACTCTGCCTCAGCCCCGGGTTTATATAGGGGAAGTCCTTCCCCTCCCAAGACTGGGCAGGAGGTGTGGCATGCACAGGATCCCTGACCAAAGGACCTCCCACCTGCTCTCAGACGTAATATCTCTATCACTGTGGCAACCAGACCCCTGGGGTGTCACACACACATAATACTCAGCCTCATCAGGAGCATGTCCAGGTCTTGTAGGGAGGTCATACAGGCACGTGGAGGCCACACACAATACTCAGCCTCATCAGGAGCATGCCCAGGCGTTGTAGGGAGGTCATACAGGCACGTGGAGGCCACACACAATACTCAGCCTCATCAGGAGCATGCCCAGGCGTTGTAGGGAGGTCATACAGGCACGTGGAGGCCACACACAATACTCAGCCTCATCAGGAGCATGCCCAGGTGTTGTAGGGAGGTCATACAGGCACGTGGAGGCCACACACAATACTCAGCCTCATCAGGAGCATGCCCAGGCGTTGTAGGGAGGTCATACAGGCACGTGGAGACCACACACAATACTCAGCCTCATCAGGAGAATGCCCAGGCATTGTAGGGAGGTCATACAGGCACGTGGAGGCCACACACAATACTCAGCCTGATCAGGAGCATGCCCAGGCGTTGTAGGGAGGTCATACAGGCACGTGGAGGCCACAAACAATGCTCGGCCTCATCAGGAGCATGTGACGCGCCCCCTGGGCCAGTGCTGTTTGGGGGATACCCGGAGCCAGATCAGATGGGGGTTGTAGTCTCCGAGTGGCGGCGACCCGGTCCGTGCCCAGGGTGTCAAACTCAGTGTGTGGCAGTCTTGATAGATGTTATTGATGTTCTTTGTGTCGACTACGCCACCCGTTGATTTGCGGTCAAAAGGCCGCCGCTGCAGAAGGGTCCGCTGAGGCTGGTGGTATGTGTGCAGCTGTGGTAGTATAACCCCCAACGGGAGGGGTATAGCCTCAGGGGGTCAGATGTAGAGGATGGTGGTTGTGAAGGTGCAGGATGATCAAGCAAGAAGACTCAGAGTCGGGCTGTGCAGTTCAGGGGTTTTTACTTACGGGTGTTCTTATGGTCACTCTGGCCTGAAGCGACCACCCGAGCCGTGCTGCGTCCACCAGGTCCTGGACTCGGCCAACCCCCAAGCAATTCTGGAGCGTGGTCCTGAGCTCCTTTCTGACTGTCCTTTCTACTGGCCTTTCCCACCAGGGATCCACTTATGTCCGGCTCCCTCGGGTCTCTTGTTGGTCAAGCCTCCTCTGGGCTCCCTGACCCTATGCTTGGTATGCCTTTCTAGTGGATTTGGTGAGGGTCATGGCAGATCCTGCCCACGACCTCCGGTTCCTGGCTAAGGTGTGCTTTTCTCTCTGCCAGCTTGGGATCCGGTACCCTGGGTGCCAACCCTTCACCCTGCTGTTTGTATTCTGGGGTCTTGGGGTTCCTTCTTCTTCTCTCTGGGTCCTTCTGACTCCTCTCTCTCTCTCAGACTTGGCCTTGGAGCTGGGCCCAGCCGGAACCACAACTCCCTGTCAGCCCTTCTGGCTGAGCTTCTCTGCTCTGCTCCTCAGGCTAAACTCTGACAGACTGACCCTGTTCTAAGATGGTGCCCACCTTATATACTCCCTCTATGTGTGAGCTCAGGTGACCAGCACCCAATGAGCTCCTAGCCTTACCCAGACTGCTCCCCCTATCTGCCCCTACACTACTGGGATGTTCCACCCCCCTCCCACTCCAGCCAGGGACAGACACTGTCGCACCTGCACATATACTGGTGGGAGTACCGTCGGTCTGTCCCCCGGAAATGGGATGTATGTAGTGTATGCAGCTATCTGAGCTCAGTCCCACACTCCATCCTTACCCGGGAGTGGAATACCACACCTCTGGCTTGAGGTGTAATACCCCTGTAGCAGCCGAATCCTCAGGGTGCTACATTCCCCCCTGGTAAATCACAGCACGTCCTCGGGCTGTAAGAGAACAAAAACATCCACAAACATACAAATTTTTTTTTTTTCATAACAACATAAACATATAAAACATTATATATATATTTCTGCAGCATAAAACTTTTTCATAGTAAACATTCTCGTTCCTCCGGCCACGGTGCAACTTGTGACCGGGTAAAGTGCAACAGTCTCTTGTAGTAAAAACAACAGTTTCCTATAAAACCGGTAGGGGGCGCCTTAGAAAGCGCAACTATATACAAGGGGAGGTATGGCCGCTCTCAGTCCTCGGCCAGTGGGAATAGGGACACACGGGTTCCAGTTCAATTTGCTGGTCCCAACGGGGACTATATTTTAACTAGCAGCAGTAACAGTTCTTATACCCTGACGGGTAACTATGTACAGTCTCTTTACCGTACTTTAATGACGGCGTACTCCTGCTCCTCCTTCAGACCCGTCCAGATCCTCTTGCTCCTCTTCACACCGTAGCTCCTCCTCCGTCAGCCGGTGTACATGGAGGGCGTAGGGTCCTTTGGCACACTTGTGCCGGGTGAACGTGACCTCGTCCCCTACATATAGGTCACGACCTCTGTGTCCCTCCGGCAGATGGGACTCCACGTCTCTTCTGGTCACAAAGACGTCGCCGGGGGTGTGGTGATCTCTTATGAAGCCCCACCCGTGCTGCAGTTGGAATTTAATCACAGTCCCGGTGGCACGGGGACCATGAGCTGCACGGGGGTCTCTCCTGGTCCTGCTCTTCTGCCCTGCGCTCTGTTCCTGCAGCCGCTGCTCACGGACCCGCCTCTCTCTCCGTTCTTGCTCGAAGACTGCCAACTGCTGGCGGCAGCACTCCACACGCTCCGCTGCGGCTGCCCGAGTCTCCTGAGTGAACCCCATGAGGTCTCCTCCGGTGGGGTCCCACTCGAACTGCGCTTCTTCCAGCGGGAGCGGGGTCCTCTTAACGGGCTTCGGAGCCGGAATCAGGGGCTCGCACAGGGGCCTTGCTTTTTGGAGTTCCAGTTGGTAGTACTCCGGTGGCCATATAGGGGGCTGCCCATCCGGGCACGTATGCTGGGCAAACAAGTCTTCACCCAGGTGCGGCACTCTAGATGTTGAGGGCGCGGTGGTGGTAACGGCGCCCGGGTTCGCCAGGCCTTGCGACCAGGCCTGGGGTACCCTGAACGTAAAGGGCACCGTGAAGACGGCGGCGCCCGGGGTTACTTGGCCCAGCGACCAGGCCGGTGGCTCAGTGGAGGTAGAGGGCGCTGTTGGTACTGCGGCGCCCGGGGGTACTAGACCTTGCGACCAGGCCGGTGGTATTTCCTGCTTTGCCGCGCTCAGGGTTGAGGCGCGTGACGTCACAGGGGTCGCGGCCGCGGCTTCTGCTTGAGGCCTTGTCTGGAGCGGTGACGATGCAGCGACGGGCACGGCAGGGGGAATTTCGGGCTCTGCGACGGGGAGCTGGGGCAGGCACGCGGTTTCTCGGCTCGGGGTAGTGACGTCCCCTTTACCTGCCTCCATCTGTTCAGCTCCCTCTTCGGCGCCGTCTCCGGCCTTCACTCCTCCTGCACCATCCTCAGAGGCGGTCTGTCTCCTCGTCTCGGGTGGCGTGCTTCGCTGGCGGGTTCCAGCCTGCTGGGCCATCTCTCTGCTCCATGCGGCCAGTGCGTCCCGCTGCACTCGGGCCATCCTCTGAGCCAAGCCCTCCAGTGCGGTCTGTGCATGCTCCCGGTCTCGGGGGAGCTGTGCCAGGATCTCCACCAGGCCTTCTGGGGTTGTCGCTTGCAACAGGCTCCTGACCACTGGGTCGGTGCTGCCTGCCTCTCCCTCCATCTCCGGGTACGACTTCTCCGGAGTCCTCTCCAGACTTCTTGTCTCCGGGTGCGCTCTCTCCAGACTCCTCCAGGCTGCACCCATCTTCTCTCTTTTGTTCTGTCTCCGCCCACATTGAAGGTGGTCCCGGGGCAACTTTGTGATTGTCAGTTCCAGGGGCAGTTCTCTCACGCTGATGGACATCTCTAGCATTACAGTCTCCGTTGGTGGGGGCGGTTTCCGCTTTTGGCGCCATTCCTTGACCTGGCCCACGATGGGAGGTGACCTCTTGCCACCCTCTGGCACGCCCATAATGGCGTCCGCTCTTCCAAGGCGGGAAATCTTCTGGAAATGGCGGGAATCATCTCCCAGTGGCGGGAAACTCTGTGGATGGCGGGAAAAAGCTGCAGATGGCAGGCAACCGGCGGGAAACGATCCGTGATGGCGTCCCATGGCGGGGACCCTCTGGAACCGGCGGGAGACTTCTTCTTGAGGTAAATTTGAACTTTTCTTCAGGCACGCAGTACCCGGTGTTTGCGGGCACGAAATCCTGCCGACTACGCCAAAGTTGACGCGCCCCCTGGGCCAGTGCTGTTTGGGGGATACCCGGAGCCGGATCAGATGGGGGTTGTAGTCTCCGAGTGGCGGCGACCCGGTCCGTGCCCAGGGTGTCAAACTCAGTGTGTGGCAGTCTTGATAGATGTTATTGATGTTCTTTGTGTCGACTACGCCACCCGTTGATTTGCGGTCAAAAGGCCGCCGCTGCAGAAGGGTCCGCTGAGGCTGGTGGTATGTGTGCAGCTGTGGTAGTATAACCCCCAACGGGAGGGGTATAGCCTCAGGGGGTCAGATGTAGAGGATGGTCGTTGTGAAGGTGCAGGATGATCAAGCAAGAAGACTCAGAGTCGAGCTGTGCAGTTCAGGGGTTTTTACTTACGGGTTTTCTTATGGTCACTCTGGCCTGAAGCGACCACCCGAGCCGTGCTGCGTCCACCAGGTCCTGGACTCGGCCAACCCCCAAGCAATTCTGGAGCGTGGTCCTGAGCTCCTTTCTGACTGTCCTTTCTACTGGCCTTTCCCACCAGGGATCCACTTATGTCCGGCTCCCTCGGGTCTCTTGTTGGTCAAGCCTCCTCTGGGCTCCCTGACCCTATGCTTGGTATGCCTTTCTAGTGGATTTGGTGAGGGTCGTGGCAGATCCTGCCCACGACCTCCGGTTCCTGGCTAAGGTGTGCTTTTCTCTCTGCCAGCTTGGGATCCGGTACCCTGGGTGCCAACCCTTCACCCTGCTGTTTGTATTCTGGGGTCTTGGGGTTCCTTCTTCTTCTCTCTGGGTCCTTCTGACTCCTCTCTCTCTCTCAGACTTGGTCTTGGAGCTGGGCCCAGCCGGAACCACAACTCCCTGTCAGCCCTTCTGGCTGAGCTTCTCTGCTCTGCTCCTCAGGCTAAACTCTGACAGACTGACCCTGTTCTAAGATGGTGCCCACCTTATATACTCCCTCTATGTGTGAGCTCAGGTGACCAGCACCCAATGAGCTCCTAGCCTTACCCAGACTGCTCCCCCTATCTGCCCCTACACTACTGGGATGTTCCACCCCCCTCCCACTCCAGCCAGGAACAGACACTGTCGCACCTGCACATATACTGGTGGGAGTACCGTCGGTCTGTCCCCCGGAAATGGGATGTATGTAGTGTATGCAGCTATCTGAGCTCAGTCCCACACTCCATCCTTACCCGGGAGTGGAATACCACACCTCTGGCTTGAGGTGTAATACCCCTGTAGCAGCCGAATCCTCAGGGTGCTACACATGCCCAGGCGTTGTAGGGAGGTCATACAGGCACGTGGAGGCCACACACAATACTCAGCCTCATCAGGAGCATGCCCAGGCGTTGTAGGGAGGTCATACAGGCACGTGGAGGCCACACACAATACTCAGCCTCATCAGGAGCATGCCCAGGCGTTGTAGGGAGGTTATACAGGCACGTGGAGGCCACACACAATACTCAGCCTCATCAGGAGCATGTCCAGGAGTTGTAGGGAGGTCAAACAGGCACGTGGAGGCCACACACAATACTCAGCCTCATCAGGAGCATGTCCAGGAGTTGTAGGGAGGTCATACAGGCACGTGGAGGCCACACACAATACTCAGCCTCATCAGGAGCATGCCCAGGCGTTGTAGGGAGGTCATACAGGCACGTGGAGGCCACACACAATACTCAGTCTCATCAGGAGCATGCCCAGTCATTGTAGGGAGGTCATACAGGCACGTGGAGGCCACACACAATACTCAGTCTCATCAGGAGCATGCCCAGGCATTGTAGGGAGGTCATACAGGCACGTGGAGGCCACACACAATACTCAGCCTCATCAGGAGCATGCCCAGGCGTTGTAGGGAGGTCATACAGGCACGTGGAGGCCACACACAATACTCAGCCTCATCAGGAGCATGTCCAGGAGTTGTAGGGAGGTCAAACAGGCACGTGGAGGCCACACACAATACTCAGCCTCATCAGGAGCATGCCCGGGCGTTGTAGGGAGGTCATACAGGCACGTGGAGGCCACACACAATACTCAGTCTCATCAGGAGCATGCCCAGGCATTGTAGGGAGGTCATACAGGCACGTGGAGGCCACACACAATACTCAGTCTCATCAGGAGCATGCCCAGGCATTGTAGGGAGGTCATACAGGCACGTGGAGGCCACACACAATACTCAGCCTCATCAGGAGCATGCCCGGGCGTTGTAGGGAGGTCATACAGGCACGTGGAGGCCACACACAATACTCAGTCTCATCAGGAGCATGCCCAGGCATTGTAGGGAGGTCATACAGGCACGTGGAGGCCCCACACAATACTCAGCCTCATCAGGAGCATGCCCAGGCGTTGTAGGGAGGTCATACAGGCACGTGGAGGCCACACACAATACTCAGTCTCATCAGGAGCATGCCCAGGCATTGTAGGGAGGTCATACAGGCACGTGGAGGCCACACACAATACTCAGCCTCATCAGGAACATCCCCAGGCGTTGTAGGGAGGTCATACAGGCACGTGGAGGCCACACACAATACTCAGCCTCATCAGGAGCATGCCCAGGCGTTGTAGGGAGGTCATACAGGCACGTGGAGGCCACACACAATACTCAGCCTCATCAGGAGCATGCCCGGGCGTTGTAGGGAGGTCATACAGGCACGTGGAGGCCACACACAATACTCAGCCTCATCAGGAGCATGCCCAGGCATTGTAGGGAGGTCATACAGGCACGTGGAGGCCACACACAATACTCAGCCTCATCAGGAGCATGCCCAGGCGAAGTAGGGAGGTCATACAGGCACGTGGAGGCCACATGTAGCACCCCGAGGGTTCGGTTGCTACAGAGGTATTGCATCTCACCCAGATGTGCGATATCTCACTTCCAGGTAAGGATGGAGTGTGGCTCAGGACCCTAACACCCACATGCACTACACCACATTTCCGGGGGACAGCTCGACGGTGCTCCCATTAGTTATGCAGGCACGAGTGAGCATGTCCCTGGCTGGAGTGGGGGGAGGGAACACCTAGAGAAGGGAACCCGGTAGTGTGTGCGTGGGGGAAGTAGATCCTGGGTGCACTCTGTACAGGAGTATAAAGGGAGGCACCATCTTGGAAAGGGAGTGAGTTGAGAGAGGAGAAGACAGGGAGCAGAGCTGCTTTATGGGCTCTGCTCCACAGGCAGGCCCTGTCAGGAGGCCTGAGCCTGGAGGAGGGAAGAAGGAGGAAGAGGAGCAGACTGGGCTCCAGGAAGGACAGAGGGGACCCCAGGGGTGTGGACTGGCTGGTAGCCACCACACGCCCGCCGCTACCTGAGTAGGGGGGTCAGGTCAAGAAGATGGGTACCGGATCCCAAATTAGTGGAGAAAGAGAAACTACCCTCAACTAAGAACCGGAGGCTGCGACATTACATGTGGAGCAGCCCCTCACCACACCCGCTAGAAAGGCACCACATAGGACCTGGGAAACGCAGGCCAACGTTTGCCCACCAAGAAGGTCCGAGGCAGCTGGACATAAGCGTGGTCACTCGTGGGGTTGAAGACCAGAGACAGGGGACATAAAGGGGGTCCTGCAAAGCACTCCAGAAAGACCTGGGAGTTAACCGAGCCCCTCACCTGGTGAGCACAGCGCGACACAGGCGGCCACCTCTGCAGCGGTGGCCTGGAGCAGTAACCGAGTAACCGTGAGTAAAGACCCTGAACTGCACCACCAAGACTCCGAGTTGTCTTTGTTGCGCTCGTGTACCACCATCACCCCCATCATCCATCCCTGCTGCCCTGAGGCCATACCCCTCCCGTTGGGGGTTATACCACCACGCTGCACATCCTCATACACCTGGCCTCAGTGGACTGTTCTGCAGCGGCGGCTTCAAAGCCGCACTCAACGGGTGGCGTAGTCGATCAAGTTAACATCTACTGCCATAGACCGCCACTTAGTCTGACTCCCTGGGCACGGACCGGGTCACCGCCACAAGGACTACTACCCCTATCCAGATCCGGCTCCGGGTATCCCCTGAATATGGCCCAGGGGGCGCGTCAACTTTTGGCGTAGTCGGCAGGATTTCGTGCCCGCACCTACCGGGTACTGCGTGCCTGAAAAAGAGACTTTTAAAACTTACCATCCGTGAAGTTTTCCCGCCATCCGGCGCCATCTTCAGCCTTCTTCCCGCCATCCGTGAAGATTCCCGCCATCCGGCGCCATCTTCAGCCTTCTTCCCGCCATCTGTGGAGTTTTCCCGCCATTGGGCGCCATCTTGAGGACACCGCGCGGGAAGAAGAGGGGCGTGGACTCCGAAAGCGCGCGAGAACTGAAGCCCCGCCTCACGTCCGGACGTTGCGTAAGGTCCTGGAAGGAGCCCAGCAGACGCCGACGTCACTGGAGCGCGACGGAAGGTCCTCGACCCTGATGATCAACTGCGGAGCCGCGGCCTACGGAAGAGGATCATCGCCAGGTAGGCCACGGTCCACCAGGGGGGAGGAGGACACCAGGAACGGACAGCAAGATGGCGGACCGGCAGCAGACTAAGCTGCCCAGCATCGGCAGCGCCCCAGCCGTCGCGGGCCCCGACCAGCACCAGGAGAAGACGCGTGACGCAGGAGCGGTCGCGGGAGCAGGTAAGAGGAGTCTCCCTGTCCCGGACGCTGCCAGCGTCAGCCTGCTCCCGGGCCACCCGGTGGAGCCGCCGATCCCGGGCGCTGCAGACGCAGACCTGCTCCGGACCCCGCAACAAGCCCTGCAGCCGAGCCCTCCAGACCTGGGCACTGCCACCACCAGCCCGCGCCCAGGCCCAAAGTCGCACCCCCTGACCCCGGGCGTCATTAACAGTACCACTCAGACCCCGAGTACCAAGAGGGCCCGGACGGGTCTGAACCTGAGAAAGAGAAAGGAGCGTGTGGAGCACACCGTTAATCGTAAACGGTAAAAGAGGAGATGTAAATAGTTACCCGACCGGGTATAAGGACTGTTGTGGGACTGTTTCCACTAAGAGTGTGGTCCCCGTTGGGACAGAAAGAGAACTGTTTCCCTTACCCCCTACCTGGCTGGGGACTGAGAACAGCCACCCCTTTTTCCCTCTAACTGGCTGGGGACTGAGAACAGCCACCCCTACCTGGCCGAGGACTGAGAGCGGCCATATCCTGTAAATAATTATGTGTTTCTAGTAATGTATAGGAGTCCTTGGTGGATTTACCGGGAATCCTTTGTACAGTTAGTGGAGCGTAACCCAGGATGGACTAAAAGACTGTTAAGGACTCGGGGCAGGACAGACCCCTACCTGGTTACGTCTCCCTGTTTTAGGAAAATGGACACCTGGTTGCAGAATAAACTGTGACCTGTTATAAAGAGACTTCTTCGTGGATCTGCTGCTAGAAATGTTTTATATGAAAAATTTATATGCTAGAATGTGTTACTATGAAAAAGAGTTCCAGAACAGTACACATGCACTTATACCGTTTAAGAGAGAGCCGTTCCCATAAAGGGAAACTGAATGTTGATACCTGTTATACTTGTTGTTTATGAAAAATTTGCATGTTCTAATGTATACCCTGTCTTTTGCTCAGTTCCAGCCCGCGGACGTGCTGGGTTTTGCCAGGGGGGAATGTAGCACCCCGAGGGTTCGGTTGCTACAGAGGTATTGCATCTCACCCAGATGTGCGATATCTCACTTCCAGGTAAGGATGGAGTGTGGCTCAGGACCCTAACACCCACATGCACTACACCACATTTCCGGGGGACAGCTCGACGGTGCTCCCATTAGTTATGCAGGCACGAGTGAGCATGTCCCTGGCTGGAGTGGGGGGAGGGAACACCTAGAGAAGGGAACCCGGTAGTGTGTGCGTGGGGGAAGTAGATCCTGGGTGCACTCTGTACAGGAGTATAAAGGGAGGCACCATCTTGGAAAGGGAGTGAGTTGAGAGAGGAGAAGACAGGGAGCAGAGCTGCTTTATGGGCTCTGCTCCACAGGCAGGCCCTGTCAGGAGGCCTGAGCCTGGAGGAGGGAAGAAGGAGGAAGAGGAGCAGACTGGGCTCCAGGAAGGACAGAGGGGACCCCAGGGGTGTGGACTGGCTGGTAGCCACCACACGCCCGCCGCTACCTGAGTAGGGGGGTCAGGTCAAGAAGATGGGTACCGGATCCCAAATTAGTGGAGAAAGAGAAACTACCCTCAACTAAGAACCGGAGGCTGCGACATTACATGTGGAGCAGCCCCTCACCACACCCGCTAGAAAGGCACCACATAGGACCTGGGAAACGCAGGCCAACGTTTGCCCACCAAGAAGGTCCGAGGCAGCTGGACATAAGCGTGGTCACTCGTGGGGTTGAAGACCAGAGACAGGGGACATAAAGGGGGTCCTGCAAAGCACTCCAGAAAGACCTGGGAGTTAACCGAGCCCCTCACCTGGTGAGCACAGCGCGACACAGGCGGCCACCTCTGCAGCGGTGGCCTGGAGCAGTAACCGAGTAACCATGAGTAAAGACCCTGAACTGCACCACCAAGACTCCGAGTTGTCTTTGTTGCGCTCGTGTACCACCATCACCCCCATCATCCATCCCTGCTGCCCTGAGGCCATACCCCTCCCGTTGGGGGTTATACCACCACGCTGCACATCCTCATACACCTGGCCTCAGTGGACTGTTCTGCAGCGGCGGCTTCAAAGCCGCACTCAACGGGTGGCGTAGTCGATCAAGTTAACATCTACTGCCATAGACCGCCACTTAGTCTGACTCCCTGGGCACGGACCGGGTCACCGCCACAAGGACTACTACCCCTATCCAGATCCGGCTCCGGGTATCCCCTGAATATGGCCCAGGGGGCGCGTCACCACACACAATACTCAGCCTCATCAGGAGCATGCCCAGGCGTTGTAGGGAGGTTATACAGGCACGTGGAGGCCACACACAATACTCAGCCTCATCAGGAGCATGACCAGGCGTTGTAGGGAGGTCATACAGGCACGTGGAGGCCACACACAATACTCAGCCTCATCACGAGCATGCCCAGGCGTTGTAGGGAGGTCATACAGGCACGTGGAGGCCACACACAATACTCAGCCTCATCAGGAGCATGCCCAGGCGTTGTAGGGACGTCATACAGGAACGTGGAGGCCACACACAATACTCAGCCTCATCAGGAGCATGCCCAGGCATTGTAGGGAGGTCATACAGGCACGTGGAGGCCACACACAATACTCAGCCTCATCAGGAGCATGCCCAGGCGTTGTAGGGAGGTCATACAGGCACGTGGAGGCCACACACAATACTCAGCCTCATCAGGAGCATGCCCAGGCGTTGTAGGGAGGTCATACAGGCACGTGGAGGCCGCACACAATAATCAGCCTCATCAGGAGCATGCCCAGGCATTGTAGGGAGGTCATACAGGCACGTGGAGGCCACACACAATACTCAGCCTCATCAGGAGCATGCCCAGGCGTTGTAGGGAGGTCATACAGGCACGTGGAGGTCACACACAATACTCAGCCTCATTTTGACTTGTTTTAAGGACATTACATCAAAGTTGGATCAGTCTGTAGTGGGTTTTTCCACTTTAATTTTGGGGGTGACTCCACATCCAGGCCTCCATTGGTTAATAAATGTGATTTCCAATGATGATTTTGTGTGATTTTGTTGTCAGCACATTCAGCTTTCTACAGAACAAAGTATTCACTGAGAAGATTTCATCCATTCAGATCTAGGATGGGGTATTTCAGGGGTCCCTTTATTTTTTTGAGCAGTGTATATATATATATATATATATATATATATATATACAGTATACATATAATATTTTTAGCATTAGTGACAGCCCACGGTGTGAGGAGTTACGTGGCAGGTAGGAACTTGCTTCCTGTTTTCTGAGGAGTTAGAGAGAAGTTACTGAACGGAGGGAGGTTCATTGTAGAGGAAAGGCCACAAGTGGGGAGTGTGTTAGAGACAGAGGAATTAAAGATAACAAGTTTGTGACCAATGTATTCTGCTGGTTACCATTACTTATATACTGCATCTGATAACTGTAACAACAGTGCTATCAATTGTTACATTTCTATTAGAGGAATTCCAGTAAAACTGGTTTTATCTTTTCCCCTTTCGTCGTATATATTGTCTCAGTACCATCTGACCACTTGTGGCCTGAATAGAGGTCAACAGCAAACCCCCAAATGGTTTACACACTGAGGGGTACCGTAACCGGGGGCTTTAGGATGAAGAAGTAAACTCTGCCATGAATGATTCCTTACATAGACACAGATACCATGGAGAAATGGCTGATAACACCAAGATACAAGAAAACGACTGCATGACCTGAGTTGTAGAGGGATAAGAAGAGGTGATGATTATGAGGGGGTCTGCGCCCCGTTTCTCTCCTCCTTTCACAGAATCTCTATTTCTCTTGCACCAAATGACCCATAAATTAGAGATCAGCGGTGACATCACTGAGAATGCCGCCTATCCATCACTAGAGATCAGTGGTGACATCACTGAGAATGCCGCCTATCCATCACCAGAGATCAGCGGTGACATCACTGAGAATGCCTCCTATCCATCACTAGAGATCAGCAGTGACATCACTGAGAATGCCGCCTATCCATCACCAGAGATCAGAGGTGACATCACTGAGAATGCCGCCTATCCATCACTAGAGATCAGCGGTGACATCACTGAGAATGCCGCCTATCCATCACCAGAGATCAGAGGTGACATCACTGAGAATGCCGCCTATCCATCACTAGAGATCAGCGGTGACATCACTGAGAATGCCGCCTATCCATCACCAGAGATCAGAGGTGACATCACTGAGAATGCCACCTATCCATCACTAGAGATCAGCGGTGACATCACTGAGAATGCCTCCTATCCATCACCAGAGATCAGCGGTGACATCACTGAGAATGCCGCCTATCCATCACCAGAGATCAGCGGTGACATCACTGAGAATGCCGCCTATCCATCACCAGAGATCAGCGGTGACATCACTGAGAATGCCTCCTATCCATCACTAGAGATCAGCGGTGACATCACTGAGAATGCCGCCTATCCATCACTAGAGATCAGTGGTGACATCACTGAGAATGCCGCCTATCCATCACTAGAGATCAGCGGTGACATCACTGAGAATGCCGCCTATCCATCACCAGAGATCAGCGGTGACATCACTGAGAATGCCGCCTATCCATCACTAGAGATCGGCGGTGACATCACTAGAGATCGGCGGTGACATCACCACACTGTACATCAGGTGAGGTTCACACTCGGGTAATTTACCCCCTGGGGACGCTCCTGTACACCGGGCTCTGGCATGCTTCCCTTGGGGTAGGATGTTTACCGGCTCGCTCCTGCTGTACAGGTAGAGGCAGTTTCAGGTGCTCACCTTTGTCCGGCCCTCGGGCTGTAAATATCTCTGGCGCTTTTATCTTCTCTCCAGCTCATGTCAGTACTTCAGCTCCGGTTTTACATTTCCACTTTTATTGTCATCCGGTCCTTTTTATAGGACTCCTGCCGCTCGGAGAGGTCACTCCGTCTGTTCCCTTCCTCAGGGATCCGGTCAGACAGGAGATTGACTTGGAATTGATTCTATTGCGTCCTTGTTCTTCTGGTGGTCTATGGTCACACATAAAAGTACAGGGTCCAACAAACCCAAAGCAGAATCTGGTCATGGTCAGCGCTTGTAGTTATTGGGATTTGTTTTTCTGGTCACTAATTTACGGCTCTTCAACAGCAGCTCCCAGCAGGCACTCAGGACATGATGGGAGTTATAATTTTGCTGGAAATCATGAGACCGTGCCTGCTCCTTTCTCCTGGGTCCTGTTGGATTTGCTCTATTCTCCGCAGTGATCCTGGATGCGCGCCGGTCACCGAAACCAATGTGTCGTTCATGTAACGCATGGGGACAAGGTTCTTACAGAGTCAAGTGGTCGCCGGTCTGTCCAATGGGGGTTGATAACTGAGCGGACACCCACCGTTCAAGGCTGTGCTCACTCGTTGGGGCCGTGCGTGCAATTGTACGAAAAACGCATCATTTTGCTTTGCTAAAAAACGTTATTTCTACAGTCCACACACTTACACTTGCAATGGGGTCCAAGGAACGGCAGAAATCCCACCGAACCTGACCGTGATCGGTGGCCAAAATAGGCGATTGTGATGATTTCTGCCAAACATCAGTGATGTCATATTGGAATATTTCTTTTCTTATGTCCATTATCGGCCTCGTCCTTGCCGGTCCTATGATCACACGTGTGGCGGCTCTGTAGTGATCAGCACTAAGTGTATGTTCACACATCCTGAAGTCGGAATGAAGAATGAAATATTGGCAAACATCTTCAGGGTTACATTGTTGCAGATTTCTACGCTCAGGATGAAGAGCATTTCCGGCTGGTGGGATCCAGGACCCGGCCGTGCTCCTCTCATTCCGAGCTCTGATACATATGTTTCTATGACTTGGGAAGGGAAAGTTAGAAATGTTCTCTTACGTCAATTCATGTCTTGCCACCGTAGTATGGCGGGCACGGCTGCAACGAGATGCGAGTTCAAGGAGAGTTTAGAAAGCGGCTGGAGCCGAATGTACAATGGAGGCAGGAAAATAATCCCAATTACAGAATAATAACACAAGCGCCCAGAAGCAGAGGGGCTCATTGTGTCACAATCGGAGGACACAGGGGGGCCCCTCAGAACACAGGTTCCGGGGGATAAATTGGAGCACCTCAATGGTCGGCACTCCAATGTCTCACTGAATGGCTCTGTGATCCGTCCTCTTTTTACTCTTCTGACTTCCATGATACGGTGCCACACAAATGTCACGCCAGGTGTGGGAAAGACTTATTGCAACACAAAGGGAAAGGGAGCCCAGACACTAGGGAAAGGGGGAAGTGGAGACCTCCTAGTCTGACCTGGCGTTACCTCAACTACTGTCCCTATATTGCCTCGTCAGCAATCGCCGCATGCGTGTATGGCTGGTGTATGGCTACGGCTAGGGATGGAAGGAGATGAGCATGAGTCAACCTCCACTAAACTCTATAGACAACAAGGGTAGACAAAACAGGGGGAAATGGCTTAGCTTTAAATAAACTCCAAATGGGCACACGGCCTCAAGCTCCAGAGAGGACGAAGTACTGCTCCTGCTAAGCTTCACAAGTAGAAATGAATATAGCCGGCGACTCCTTCTCAGACACACCAGGTATATATACACCCAGGCCAGAGAGCTAATTAGCCAGAGAGAGGTAGTCGCTCGGTCCTAAAGACAGCCTCTTATCTAAGAAGCTATCTGCAATGCCAAACGTAGAGATCTCCTGCAACCCCCTGCAGGGCGACTGTCTGTCACCTCTGACACACCCGTGACAATAACTGAGCCGAGACTCCGCTTCTCCCCATGGCGCCTGCTGCTTCCAATCACTACTTGAGGTTTCCCTGCAATGATCACCAGATTCCTCTATACAGGTTCAAGGACAAAATCCAGGAATGTTAGACCCCACCGACCAGTTTAACCATCGCCAATTTGATGTTGGTCGACCCTCGTCACTTCGACAATCAGTGAGCTCAGTGGCTCATGCTGCCAACTCAGGCAATGGTGCTGAGCTCAGTGATTGGCTGCAGCGCTGTCTAAGTGATGCCGGCATTGCAGATTCAGTTCTGGACCTAGAGAGGGTGCAAAAAAGTACAGAATGTTTTCTGTTTTATCAACAAACTGCAGCCGGGGGGACAGGCATTATCTAAAACCAGAAAGCCCCTATAATGCAGAGCCCCATGAGGTTACTGAAAACTTGTGAGATTATTTGGGTTTGTGCTTTGTCGCATTGTGGGGTCCCGAACCTTACAATAATGCAGATTTACTAAAACTCGTTACACAGAAACCCCAGTAAGGGTTAAATCAGTAGAATGATGTAAGTGATACAATGTAACAATGCAGAACAGAAAGAAAAAAGGAGAAACAAAATAACAAGCTTAGAAGTCAGGATGTCAATAGGGGGATTTGACCGCCCTCGACACCGCGCTCCTTATTATTACACAGACGCCATTCTCCTCCGATTTTCCTGAACGCAGAGGAGTCTTATAATGTCCAATCATCGACCTTTAGAGGATAAATCGCATTTTTTGGGGAAAAATCTCCCAATGAAAACAGGATTTATTTCAAAACTAAAAAGAAATCAAAATGCAGCAAATTATTCTGCACAACAAGAGTCCAAACAATTTCATAGGTTGTAAAGAACTGAAAATGGTCATTTGTGGAAACTTGAGATAATCCATAGGTTCTCCGTAGGGCAGAGGTCAGGGGAGGGTGGTGGCCGCACTATGAGTTTCTCTCCTTTATGCCCATAGCGGAAAGTGACTCGGAGGTTTCTTTGCAGCATGAGATGGGACATTGTCAGCATAAATATGATTTTTCTACAGACGGCGCATTTTTTTTTTTGAACCATAGAAGAAAGTGGTCGGTCAGAAACTCTATACACTTTGCCGAAGTCAGTTTCACACCTTCAGGGACCCTAAAGGGGCGACCAGATCTCTCCCCATGATTCCAGCCCAGAACATGACTCCGCCACCTCCTTGCTGACGTCACAGGCTTGTTGGGACTCGGTGGCCGTCCCCCCAACCATCCTCTACTTGGACCATCAAGGGTTACACGGCATCACCAGTAAACATGGCTGGTTTACAATGAGTCTTAATGTACGTTGGGTTCATGTACGTCGGGTTCACTGCAGCCGTCTCTGCTTGTGAGCGCTGTTTAGGGGCGACCAAATAGTAGGTTTAGGCACAACTGCAGAAAATCCTACAACTTGAGGTTGGCAGACTCCAGGGGCTCCAACAGTTTCACATACCTGTTGGCTACTTTGTGATGAGATTTTAGCAGCTGCTCTCTTAAGCCGATAAATGTGTCTGGCAGAAATCTTCCTCATTATGCCTTTATCTGCGCAAACCTTTCTCATTATGCCTTTATCTGCGCAAACCTTTCTCATTATGCCTTTATCTGCACAAACCTTCCTCATTATGCCTTTATCTGCGCAAACCTTCCTCATTATGCCTTTATCTGTGCAAACCTTCCTCATTATGCCTTTCTCTGCGCAAACCTTCCTCATTATGCCTTTCTCTGCGCAAACCTTCCTCACTATGCCTTTATCTGCAGGAACTTTCCTCATTATGCCTTTATCTGCATTAACCCATCTGTGCTCTGCATCAGCCACAAATGTCTTCACAGTACGATGATCGGGCTTAGGTATTTGTGAAATATCTAACGTTTTCAAATCTTGACCAAGGCATTGTACTATGTGATGCTTATTGGCAGCAAAGATCCTTTGTTCCCCATATTGCTTGAAACCTGTGGCTGATTAATAATGTGGAATGTCCTTCTTAGGACGTTTCCCTTTAATTGGGGTACTTGGAAATTAATTATCACAGGGGTCTGAGATTGATTTACATAATAATTTGGAACACAGGGTATGGAAAAGACCACTAACTCCAAGCAAAACTGAAAATCTGTGTTATACCCAGTGCATCTAACTATGTTATAGCGATCATCTCTGCTGAGAGAGATGACAGAGCGGCTCAACACTGGGGAGATGGTGTCAGCACATGCAGAATGCTTACCTAGTGCCTGCTCTCGTTACGGGCTCCGTGTCTCTGACTCAGCAGCCCCGGGTTAAATTGCTGAGTATGTGGCACGGCATCAAGTCTCTGAGTGCTGCCTGTTATCACGCTGATTCTCGCAGCCCCAGAGGGTGCACGCCATTGTTGGAGTCTTTTATGCACAGAACCAATAATAGCAAAGTCACAAAGATTTCTCTGTCTTAACTTTTAACGACTGCATTGAAAAACTCAGCGAAAAATCACAGGTGCCACCAGAAAAGTTTCTAATTTATGTACAACCTGCTCATTTATCAAAGAAAGAAATTACACATATATAAATATAATACTGTCATAGCTAATAATATCCCAATTATAACACTGCTTTCTGGAAAAAAAATAGTAATACAGCTCGCTATGTACAAGAATATAACTACTATAATACTGCTCCTATGTACAAGAATATAACTACTATAATACTGCCCCCTATGTACAAGAATATAACTACTATAATACTGCTCCTATGTACAAGAATATAACTACTATAATACTGCCCCTATGTACAAGAATATAACTACTATAATACTGCCCCCTATGTACAAGAATATAACTACTATAATACTGCTCCTATGTACAAGAATATAACTACTATAATACTGCCCCCTATGTATAAGAATATAACTACTATAATACTGCCCCCTATGTACAAGAATATAACTACTATAATACTGCTCCTATGTACAAGAATATAACTACTATAATACTGCCCCCTATGTACAAGAATATAACTACTATAATACTGCTCCCTATGTATAAGAATATAACTACTATAATACTGCCCCTTATGTACAAGGATATAACTACTATAATACTGCTCCTATATACAAGAATATAACTACTATAATACTGCCCCCTATGTACAAGAATATAACTACTATAATACTGCTCCTATGTACAAGAATATAACTACTATAATACTGCTCCTATGTACAAGAATATAACTACTATAATACTGCTCCTATGTACAAGAATATAACTACTATAATACTGCTCCTATATACAAGAATATAACTACTATAATACTGCCCCCTATGTACAAGAATATAACTACTATAATACTGCTCCTATGTACAAGAATATAACTACTATAATACTGCTCCTATGTACAAGAATATAACTACTATAATACTGCCCCCTATGTACAAGAATATAACTACTATAATACTGCTCCTATGTACAAGAATATAACTACTATAATACTGCTCCTATGTACAAGAATATAACTACTATAATACTGCCCCCTATGTACAAGAATATAACTACTATAATACTGCTCCTATGTTCAAGAATATAACTACTATAATACTGCTCCTATATACAAGAATATAACTACTATAATACTGCTCCTATGTACAAGACTATAACTACTATAATACTGCTCCTATGTACAAGAATATAACTACTATAATACTGCTCCTATGTACAAGAATATAACTACTATAATAATGCTCCTATGTACAAGAATATAACTACTATAATACTGCCCCTATGTACAAGAATATAACTACTATAATACTGCCCCTATGTACAAGAATATAACTACTATAATACTGCTCCTATGTACAAGAATATAATTACTATAATACTGCCCCTATGTACAAGAATATAACTACTATAATACTGCTCCTATGTACAAGAATATAACTACTATAATACTGCCCCCTATGTACAAGAATATAACTACTATAATACTGCTCCTATGTACAAGAATATAACTACTATAATACTGCCCCCTATGTACAAGAATATAACTACTATAATACTGCCCCTATGTACAAGAATATAACTACTATAATACTGCTCCTATGTACACGAATATAACTACTATAATACTACCCTTATGTACAAGAATATAACTACTATAATACTACCCCTATGTACAAGAATATAACTACTATAATACTGCTCCTATGTACAAGAATATAACTACTATAATACCGCCCCTATGTACAAGAATATAACTACTATAATACCGCCCCTATGTACAAGAATATAACTACTATAATACTGCTCCTATGTTCAAGAATATAACTACTATAATACTGCTCCTATATACAAGAATATAACTACTATAATACTGCTCTTATGTACAAGAATATAACTACTATAATACTGCTCCTATGTACAAGAATATAACTACTATAATACTGCCCCTATGTACAAGAATATAACTACTATAATACTGCTCCTATGTACAAGAATATAACTACTATAATACTGCCCCTATGTACAAGAATATAACTACTATAATACTGCCCCTATGTACAAGAATATAACTACTATAATACTGCTCCTATGTACAAGAATATAACTACTATAATACTGCCCCTATGTACAAGAATATGACTACTATAATACTGCTCCTATGTACAAGAATATAACTACTATAATACTGCCCCCTATGTACAAGAATATAACTACTATAATACTGCTCCTATGTACAAGAATATAACTACTATAATACTGCCCCTATGTACAAGAATATAACTACTATAATACTGCCCCTATGTACAAGAATATAACTACTATAATACTGCCCCCTATGTACAAGAATATAACTACTATAATACTGCCCCCTATGTACAAGAATATAACTACTATAATACTGCCCCCTATGTACAACAATATAACTACTATAATACTGCTCCTATGTACAAGAATATAACTACTATAATATTGCTCCTATGTACAAGAATATCACTACTATAATACTGCCCCCTATGTACAAGAATATAACTACTATAATACTGCTCCTATGTACAAGAATATAACTACTATAATATTGCTCCTATGTACAAGAATATCACTACTATAATACTGCCCCCTATGTACAAGAATATAACTACTATAATACTGCTCCTATGTTCAAGAATATAACTACTATAATACTGCCCCTATGTACAAGAATATAACTACTATAATACTGCCCCCTATGTACAAGAATATAACTACTATAATACTGCCTCCTATGTACAAGAATATAACTACTATAATACTGCTCCTATGTACAAGAATATAACTACTATAATATTGCTCCTATGTACAAGAATATCACTACTATAATACTGCCCCCTATGTACAAGAATATAACTACTATAATACTGCCTCCTATGTACAAGAATATAACTACTATAATACTGCTCCTATATACAAGAATATAACTACTATAATACTGCTCCTATGTACAAGAATATAACTACTATAATACTGCTCCTATGTACAAGAATATAACTACTATAATACTGCCCCTATGTACAAGAATATAACTATTATAATACTGCCCCTGTGTACAAGAATATAACTACTATAATACTGCCCCCTATGTACAAGAATATAACTACTATAATACTGCCCCCTATGTACAAGAATATAACTACTATAATACTGCCCCCTATGTACAAGAATATAACTACTATAATACTGCCCCCTATGTACAAGAATATAACTACTATAATACTGCCCCCTATGTACAAGAATATAACTACTATAATACTGCCCCTATGTACAAGAATATAACTACTATAATACTGCCCCTATGTACAAGAATATAACTACTATAATACTGCTCCTATGTACAAGAATATAACTACTATAATACTGCCCCTATGTACAAGAATATAACTACTATAATACTGCTCCTATGTACAAGAATATAACTACTATAATACTGCCCCCTATGTACAAGAATATAACTACTATAATACTGCCCCCTATGTACTACAATATAACTACTATAATACTGCCTCCTAGCTGTGAGGACGTGTGTCAGTGGTTCTCCTGATGTCTGGAGCAAGCCCGGGGAGGGGCCTCCCTGGGCGGGTAAGCTCTCCAAGCAAGGCCCAGGCTTCCAGGCCTACACTGGGAGGAAACTCCCAAGCTCTTTCTAATGTGGATGCAAATCCCAAAGTGACTTCTGAGGAGAAGAAAGCTCCGAATGGAAGTAACAGCAGCAACAAGAAAGATGGAGTTTTGAAACTGAGCAAAGTAAAGGAAGAAGGAAAAGCCATGGTTGTATGTAAGAAGGTCGCAGTAAAGCAGTCGGCCAGCCAAGGCAAGCAGAGTGAAGTGCAATTAGGAAAGATCCAGAAGGAATCTACTGCTGGGAAGCTGAATGGAGGAAAGCAGCTTGTTGGCCAGGAGGTGAGGCAGATCCCATCACCAGCCTCAGGTGTGCAGCTCACTCCAAGCCGGCAGAGGAGGACATCTCTGGAGAGACAGACCCTCCAGGAGAACCTGCAGCAGAAGCACGTGGTGACCAGCATGGCGGGCTCTGGACGCACGAGGTCGCAGTCAGGTGGCTGCAGTAATAGTGCTGTGGAGCCTGGAGGCACGAAACCAGCGGTGGTGAAACCCAAGGAGACATCTAAGTCCAAGCAGCCAGAGAGCTCGCTGAAGGCAGGATCCCAGGAGACTCCATGTGCAGCAGGGCTGCAGATTGCAGAGGACATCCCAGGACTGGTGGAGAGGTTGCGTGTGTTACAGCAGCAGAAGCAGCTAATACAGGTATCAATAGACTGTGCATATAAAATAAAGGCTGAGGATCCCGGGGATCACACCGTGTATGACCAGAAGCTGAACTCAATGGGGATAGAGCTGGCAAATGTGGTGAAGGACATAGACTGTGTGTTTGAGAGGATGGGGCCCCTGGCAGAGACTTACAGGAACCAGAAACCGTTTATGTTCAATATGCCGTACTCTGCTGATTCACAGTCAGACATTGTCCCAGGTGGGCCCCAGAAGCAGGTGCGGCCAGTGCTGCAACCCGCAAGCTTCTTGTTCCAAAAGGGACTGCACCAGGAGCCGCAACAGCCTGCGGCAGGTCCCAAGCAGGAGCATGGAGTGCAGGGTATAACGGTGGTACCACAAGTCCCAGGATGCCCAGCACATCAGCCGGACAGTGAACATGTGTCATTAGTTTCTGGTGGTGCCCAGCAGGGCTCTCATGCTGGGGATAATCATACTGTATCTGTGGGGTCGGGGGCTGGAGGGAGCACAGAATCTGTGGTGGACATGGCGCAGTCTGATAATGACATTGATGTTGATGATAACAATGTGCATGATAATGTCTGTGATTTTCCTCCTTCAATTCCAAGCACACAAGGTCCCCCTGCAGCAGACCCTCACCCTGTCAGTCAGCCCAGTGTGACCCCGCAAGTTCCCCCCAGTAATGCCTGGAGCCGTGGTGCTCCGTCCTTTACCTCTGGCGCTAATTATACCGGCCAGGCGTTTAAACGGAGGAACGTCGTGCGTTTCAGGCACAGAGGTGCCAAGGAAGATCTGCCGGACAGGAGGTTTGTGGTCAGGGAGGTCCTGTGCCAGCAGATGGGGTTTGCGCCAGTTAACATCTGGGCGGTAATTAATCTACCAGACAGACAGGGATATGATGTCAGCTTTAAGCTCATGTCTGATCTGGACAGATTCTGGGCCAATTTCCCCAAGTTCAGAGACGCTGAGGGCTGGAGTAAGTTCAGCTTTATTCCCATCTCTAAGCCAGATACGGTTACGGTTAATGTCATCTTCTGGAATGAGTCTGTTCCCCCGCAGGACATTGTGGTGTGGCTCCGGAGGCATTGCGACCTCGTCTCTGACCTCACCAGAAGCAGAGATAACGATGGTATCTGGACGGGTGGGTGGAAGGTCCTGGTGAAGCTGCGCCAGTGTAATAACATCACTGCCCACCTACCCAACTCCTTCTTTATTGGGAGGGAGAAGGGTGTATGTTTCTACCCCGGCCAGCCCAGAAAGTGCTTCAAATGTGGCAAGGCGGGTCACCTGGCGAATACCTGTACAGTGGTGAAGTGCAGCCTGTGCGGGGAAGTCGGCCATGTAGCTGCAGACTGTCAGAACATCAGGTGCAACCTCTGTGGTAAGATCGGCCACCCTCACCGGGACTGTCCAGACGCCTGGCACAACATCTGTAAGGACTTTCCTGATGAGGATTTGGTGGCGGGGGCAGAGGTTCTGGAAGAGGAGGCTTTATTGTCAGAGGTCCACCAGGGGTCCACTCAGGTACCACCAGAGCTGCCGTGCTCAGCGGGGGCACAGGGAAGTATGGAGGTCGTCCCTCAGGAGCAGCAGTCACAGGAAGACGCTACTTCAGTATTACCATCTGTATCTGAAGGAAATAGCCAGAATCAGAGTAAAAGGAAGAAAAAGGACAAGACCTCCCGTAAACCTGAGGAGGAGCATGACACTGGCCAGAGTGCCAGGAGGAAGGTCCAGAGTTCTGCAGGAGTAATGGTCGTGTCTAATAGGTTTGATGTTCTGTCTAACGGGGATTTTGAGGATGAACTGAAAAAAATAGACACAGAGTGTGATAGGGATGTTGAGGACTGTCCCCCGCCAAAGCGGAAGCCCTTACCTGTGGGCACTCAGGTAGAGACTGGTATGGAGACCGGTGGTGGACAGGATGACTCCGACTCAGATCTATGAGCCGTCAACCAGATAATGTCCGAGCCCAGATAAAATCATGAAAAATCAGGAGGAGTCAGAAAAGTGTAAAGTGATGGAAGGACGTGTAACTGTGCTGAAATATGATGGTTTCTTTTACAAAGTGTTTATTTTTCATTTTTCCAACCACAGGTGTGGACTCTTTATATTGACTTTATGTGTATAATCTAGAGATGTAACGAATGTATGTACAATTCAAGTGAATCTAGTTTTGTATTATTGCAGGAATTTTGTTAATTTTTAATTGTATTTGTTTGGTTTTTATAATAAAAATTGCCCCAATGTGCAAGAATATAACTACTATAATACTGCCCCCTATGTACAAGAATATAACTACTATAATACTGCCCCTATGTACAAGAATATAACTACTATAATACTGCCCCTATGTACAAGAATATAACTACTATAATACTGCCCCTATGTACAAGAATATAACTACTATAATACTGCCCCTATGTACAAGAATATAACTACTATAATACTGCCCCTATGTACAAGAATATAACTACTATAATACTGCCCCTATGTACAAGAATATAACTACTATAATACTGCCCCTATGTACAAGAATATAACTACTATAATACTGCCCTATGTACAAGAATATAACTACTATAATACTGCTCCTATGTACAAGAATATAACTACTATAATACTGCCCCTATATACAAGAATATAACTACTATAATACTGCCCCTATGTACAAGAATATAACTACTATAATACTGCCCCTATATACAAGAATATAACTACTATAATGCTGCTCCCTATGTACAAGAATATAACTACTATAATACTGCCCCCTATGTATAAGAATATAACTACTATAATACTGCCCCCTATGTACAAGAATATAACTACTATAATACTGCTCCTATGTACAAGAATATAACTACTATAATACTGCCCCTATGTACAAGAATATAACTACTATAATACTGCCCCCTATGTACAAGAATATAACTACTATAATACTGCCCCCTATGTACAAGAATATAACTACTATAATACTGCCCCTATGTACAAGAATATAACTACTATAATACTGCTCCTATGTGCAAGAATATGACTACTATAATACTGCCCCTATGTACAAGAATATAACTACTATAATACTGCCCCCTATGTACAAGAATATAACTACTATAATACTGCTCCTATGTACTGGAATATAGCTACTATGATACTGCCCCCTATGTACAAGAATATAACTACTATAATACTGCCCCCATGTACAAGAATATAGCTACTATAATACTGCCCCCTATGTACAAGAATATAACTACTATAATACTGCCCCCTATGTACAAGAATATAACTACTATAATACTGCCCCTATGTACAAGAATATAACTACTATAATACTGCCCCTATGTACAAGAATATAACTACTATAATACTGCCCCTATGTACAAGAATATAACTACTATAATACTGCCCCTATATACAAGAATATAACTACTATAATACTGCCCCTATGTACAAGAATATAACTACTATAATACTGCCCCTATGTACAAGAATATAACTACTATAATGCTGCTCCCTATGTACAAGAATATAACTACTATAATACTGCACCTATGTACAAGAATATAACTACTATAATACTGCCCCCTATGTACAAGAATATAACTACTATAATACTGCTCCTATGTACAAGAATATAACTACTATAATACTGCCCCTATGTACAAGAATATAACTACTATAATACAGCCCCCTATGTACAAGAATATAACTACTATAATACTGCCCCCTATGTACAAGAATATAACTACTATAATACTGCCCCCTATGTACAAGAATATAACTACTATAATACTGCCCCCTATGTACAAGAATATAACTACTATAATACTGCCCCTATGTACAAGAATATAACTACTATAATACTGCTCCTATGTGCAAGAATATGACTACTATAATACTGCCCCTATGTACAAGAATATAACTACTATAATACTGCCCCCTATGTACAAGAATATAACTACTATAATACTGCCCCCTATGTACAAGAATATATCTACTATAATATTGCTCCTATGTACAAGAATATAACTACTATAATACTGCTCCGTATGTACAAGAATATAACTACTATAATACTACCCCCTATATACAAGAATATAACTACTATAATACTGCTCCTATGTACAAGAATATAACTACTATAATACTGCCCCCTATGTACAAGAATATAACTACTATAATGCTACCCCCTATCTACAAGAATATAACTACTATAATACTGCTCCTATGTACAAGAATATAACTACTATAATACTGCCCCCTATGTACAAGAATATAACTACTATAATACTGCTCCTATGTACTAGAATATAGCTACTATAATAATGCCCCCTATGTACAAGAGTATAACTACTATAATACTGCTCCTATGTACAAGAATATAACTACTATAATACTGCCCCCTATGTACAAGAATATAACTACTATAATACTACCCCCTATATACAAGAATATAACTACTATAATACTGCTCCTATGTACAAGAATATAACTACTATAATACTGCTCCTATGTGCAAGAATATAACTACTATAATACTGCCCCCTATGTACAAGAATATAACTACTATAATACTGCCGCTATGTACAAGAATATAACTACTATAATACTGCCCCTATGTACAAGAATATAACTACTATAATACTGCCCCTATGTACAAGAATATAACTACTATAATACTGCCCCCATGTACAAGAATATAGCTACTATAATACTGCCCCCTATGTACAAGAATATAACTACTATAATACTGCCCCCTATGTACAAGAATATATCTACTATAATATTGCTCCTATGTACAAGAATATAACTACTATAATACTGCTCCTTATGTACAAGAATATAACTACTATAATACTGCTCCTATGTACAAGAATATAACTACTATAATACTGCCCCCTATGTACAAGAATATAACTACTATAATACTACCCCCTATATACAAGAATATAACTACTATAATACTGCCCCCTATGTACAAGAATATAACTACTATAATACTGCTCCTATGTACAAGAATATAACTACTATAATACTGCCCCCTATGTACAAGAATATAACTACTATAATACTGCTGCTATGTACAAGAATATAACTACTATAATACTGCCCCTATGTACAAGAATATAACTACTATAATACTGCCCCTATGTACAAGAATATAACTACTATAATACTGCCCCCTATGTACAAGAATATAACTACTATAATACTGCCCCTATGTACAAGAATATAACTACTATAATACTGCCCCCTATGTACAAGAATATAACTACTATAATACTGCTGCTATGTACAAGAATATAACTACTATAATACTGCCCCTATGTATAAGAATATAACTACTATAATACTGCCCCTATGTACAAGAATATAACTACTATAATACTGCCCCCTATGTACAAGAATATAACTACTATAATACTGCCCCTATGTACAAGAATATAACTACTATAATACTGCCCCCTATGTACAAGAATATAACTACTATAATACTGCCCCCTATGTACAAGAATATAACTACTATAATACTGCCCCTATGTACAATAATATAACTACTATAATAGTGCTCCTATGTGCAAGAATATGACTACTATAATACTGCCCCTATGTACAAGAATATAACTACTATAATACTGCCCCCTATGTACAAGAATATAACTACTATAATACTGCTCCTATGTACTGGAATATAGCTACTATGATACTGCCCCCTATGTACAAGAATATAACTACTATAATACTGCCCCCATGTACAAGAATATAGCTACTATAATACTGCCCCCTATGTACAAGAATATAACTACTATAATACTGCCCCCTATGTACAAGAATATATCTACTATAATATTGCTCCTATGTACAAGAATATAACTACTATAATACTGCTCCGTATGTACAAGAATATAACTACTATAATACTGCTCCTATGTACAAGAATATAACTACTATAATACTGCCCCTATATACAAGAATATAACTACTTTAATACTGCTCCTATATACAAGAATATAACTACTATAATACTGCTCCTATGTACAAGAATATAACTACTATAATACTGCCCCTATGTACAAGAATATAACTACTATAATACTGCCCCCTATGTACAAGAATATGGCTACTATAATACTGCTCCTATGTACAAGAATATAACTACTATAATACTGCTCCTATGTGCAAGAATATAACTACTATAATACTGCCCCCTATGTACAAGAATATAGCTACTATAATACTGCCCCTATATACAAGAATATAACTACTATAATACTGCCCCCTATGTACAAGAATATGACTACTATAATACTGCCCCTATGTACAAGAATATAACTACTATAATACTGCCCCCTATGTACAAGAATATAACTACTATAATACTGCTCCTATGTACTGGAATATAGCTACTATGATACTGCCCCCTATGTACAAGAATATAACTACTATAATACTGCCCCCATGTACAAGAATATAGCTACTATAATACTGCCCCCTATGTACAAGAATATAACTACTATAATACTGCCCCCTATGTGCAAGAATATAACTACTATAATACTGCCCCTATGTACAAGAATATAACTACTATAATACTGCTCCTATGTGCAAGAATATGACTACTATAATACTGCCCCTATGTACAAGAATATAACTACTATAATACTGCTCCTATGTACTGGAATATAGCTACTATGATACTTCCCCCTATGTACAAGAATATAACTACTATAATACTGCCCCCATGTACAAGAATATAACTACTATAATACTGCCCCCTATGTACAAGAATATAACTACTATAATACTGCCCCCTATGTACAAGAATATATCTACTATAATATTGCTCCTAGGTACAAGAATATAACTACTTTAATACTGCCCCTATGTACAAGAATATAACTACTATAATACTGCCCCCTATGTACAAGAATATAACTACTATAATACTGCCCCCTATGTACAAGAATATAACTACTATAATACTGCCCCCTATGTACAAGAATATAACTACTATAATACTGCCCCTATGTACAAGAATATAACTACTATAATACTGCTCCTATGTGCACGAATATGACTACTATAATACTGCCCCTATGTACAAGAATATAACTACTATAATACTGCCCCCTATGTACAAGAATATAACTACTATAATACTGCTCCTATGTACTGGAATATAGCTACTATGATACTGCCCCCTATGTACAAGAATATAACTACTATAATACTGCCCCCATGTACAAGAATATAGCTACTATAATACTGCCCCCTATGTACAAGAATATAACTACTATAATACTGCCCCTTATGTACAAGAATATAACTACTATAATACTGCCCCTATGTACAAGAATATAACTACTATAATACTGCTCCTATGTGCAAGAATATGACTACTATAATACTGCCCCTATGTACAAGAATATAACTACTATAATACTGCTCCTATGTACTGGAATATAGCTACTATGATACTGCCCCCTATGTACAAGAATATAACTACTATAATACTGCCCCTATGTACAAGAATATAACCACTATAATACTGCCCCTATGTACAAGAATATAACTACTATAATACTGCCCCCTATGTACAAGAATATAACTACTATAATACTGCTGCTATGTACAAGAATATAACTACTATAATACTGCCCCTATGTACAAGAATATAACTACTATAATACTGCCCCCTATGTACAAGAATATAACTACTATAATACTGCCCCCTATGTACAAGAATATAACTACTATAATACTGCCCCTATGTACAAGAATATAACTACTATAATACTGCTCCTATATACAAGAATATAACTACTATAATACTGCTCCTATATACAAGAATATAACTACTATAATACTGCCGCTATATACAAGAATATAACTACTATAATACTGCTCCTATATACAAGAATATAACTACTATAATTCTGCCCCTATATACAAGAATATAACTACTATAATACTGCCCCTATGTACAAGAATATAACTACTATAATACTGCCCCTATGTACAAGAATATAACTACTATAATACTGCTCCCTATGTACAAGAATATAACTACTATAATACTGCCCCCTATGTATAAGAATATAACTACTATAATACTGCCCCCTATGTACAAGAATATAACTACTATAATACTGCCCCCTATGTACAAGAATATAACTACTATAATACTGCCCCCTATGTACAAGAATATAACTACTATAATACTGCCCCCTATGTACAAGAATATAACTACTATAATACTGCACCTATGTACAAGAATATAACTACTATAATACTGCCCTATGTACAAGAATATAACTACTATAATACTGCCCCCTATGTACAAGAATATAACTACTATAATACTGCTCCTATGTACAAGAATATAACTACTATAATACTGCTCCTATATACAAGAATATAACTACTATAATACTGCCCCTATGTACAAGAATATAACCACTATAATACTGCTCCTGTGTGCAAGAATATAACTACTATAATACTGCCCCCTATGTACAAGAATATAACTACTATAATACTGCCTCTATGTACAAGAATATAACAACTATAATACTGCTCCTATGTACAAGAATATAACTACTATAATTCTGCCCCTATGTACAAGAATATAACTACTATAATACTGCCCCTATGTACAAGAATATAACTACTATAATACTGCCCCTATGTACAAGAATATAACTACTATAATACTGCTCCCTATGTACAAGAATATAACTACTATAATACTGCCCCCTATGTATAAGAATATAACTACTATAATACTGCCCCCTATGTACAAGAATATAACTACTATAATACTGCCCCCTATGTACAAGAATATAACTACTATAATACTGCCCCCTATGTACAAGAATATAACTACTATAATACTGCCCCCTATGTACAAGAATATAACTACTATAATACTGCACCTATGTACAAGAATATAACTACTATAATACTGCCCTATGTACAAGAATATAACTACTATAATACTGCCCCCTATGTACAAGAATATAACTACTATAATACTGCTCCTATGTACAAGAATATAACTACTATAATACTGCTCCTATATACAAGAATATAACTACTATAATACTGCCCCTATGTACAAGAATATATCCACTATAATACTGCTCCTGTGTGCAAGAATATAACTACTATAATACTGCCCCCTATGTACAAGAATATAACTACTATAATACTGCTCCTATGTACAAGAATATAACTACTATAATACTGTCCCCTATGTACAAGAATATAACTACTATAATACTGCCCCCTATGTACAAGAATATAACTACTATAATACTGTCCCCTATGTACAAGAATATAACTACTATAATACTGCCCCCTATGTACAAGAATATAACTACTATAATACTGCCCCTATGTATAAGAATATAACTACTATAATACTGCCCCCTATGTACAAGAATATAACTACTATAATACTGCCCCCTATGTACAAGAATATAACTACTATAATACTGACCCCTATGTACAAGAATATAACTACTATAATACTGTCCCCTATGTACAAGAATATAACTACTATAATACTGTCCCCTATGTACAAGAATATAACTACTATAATACTGCTCCTATGTACAAGAATATAACTACTATAATACTGACCCCTATGTACAAGAATATAACTACTATAATACTGTCCCCTATGTACAAGAATATAACTACTATAATACTGCCCCCTATGTACAAGAATATAACTACTATAATACTGACCCCTATGTACAAGAATATAACTACTATAATACTGTCCCCTATGTACAAGAATATAACTACTATAATACTGCTCCTATGTACAAGAATATAACTATTATAATACTGCTCCTATATACAAGAATATAACTACTATAATACTGTCCCCTATGTACAAGAATATAACTACTATAATACTGCTCCTATGTACAAGAATATAACTATTATAATACTGCTCCTATATACAAGAATATAACTATTATAATACTGCTCCCTATGTACAAGAATATAACTACTATAATACTGCCTCTATGTACAAGAATATAACAACTATAATACTGCTCCTATGTAGAACTAGTCGCTGATTATTGCAGTGATCAGTAGTGTTTTGGACAGGGGAGTGCCTGTGACCTCCTCCATATAATACCGTAGTGATCACATGTAGTATGGAGCTACCTTTTGTGATTTCTGGATCAGGCATATTGCACGTTTCTTCTGCGATCTGCTCTTCAGGATAATATTTCTCTCTGGTTCCCGATATTCCAGCCGTCTTCATAGAAGTGGCGAGATCTGAATTTCTAACCTGTCTGCAGCAGGAGAGCGGTGATAATGAACGCGCCGGTCCCTCGGGGACAAGTACTTTAATAGGATGTGAAAGGTCAAGAGGAGAAGAGAAACAAATGAAATAGCTTCGAATCAATGGAATATCTTAACTTAATACACAGCGGGATAATCAAAAACCCATTACCGACCATCTCTTCATTAAATGGGCGTTCCTTCCGCTCAGTAATGCCTTGGTAAACACTCCGGCTACAACTCAGTATTAACCCTGCAGTGGCCGGCCTGGCGGGGTTCCTGATATTGATGAGGCCGCTGCGCCGTCTTCCCGCTGGTGCGGGGTAATTTGTCCTTGCGCTCAGTACTTACTCTACATTATTTAGTATTTCTGTAGGATCTGCTCCCGGCATCAGAGACTCGGCTTCGTGGAGATATTTGTCCTCCCGTTATCTGTCCTCTCTCATATCGGGGGATACAGGCAGTATAATTAGGGTGGGCACGTGCTCTAGGTTGCGCCCAAGGCTACAAATGTTGCTTAAAACTTCAGATTCACATTTCCACGCTCGGCTCGGAATGAGGCAGTTAGTTTACAAAGCTTCTCCGGGAGACGGCGGACGGGGACTGAGAACACCGACGACAGGGACTGAGAACACCGACGACGGGGACTGAGAACACCGACGACGGGGACTGAGAACACCGACGACGGGGACTGAGAGCACCGACGACGGGGACTGAGAGCACCGACGACGGGGACTGAGAGCACCGACGACGGGGACTGAGAGCACCGACGACGGGGACTGAGAGCACCGACGACGGGGACTGAGAACACCGACGACGGGGACTGAGAACACCGACGACGGGGACTGAGAACACCGACGACGGGGACTGAGAACACCGACGACGGGGACTGAGAACACCGACGACGGGGACTGAGAGCACCGACGACGGGGACTGAGAGCACCGACGACGGGGACTGAGAGCACCGACGACGGGGACTGAGAACACCGACTGTCCAGACAGAAAACATGAGAGTGGTGAGACCCCCAACAAAATGGACAACCCCTAAAAATACCGCTCCAATGATGATAAACTCCAGGTTCACGTTTCCACGCTCGGCTCGGAATGAGGCATTTAATTTACAAAGGTTCTCCGGGAGACGGCGGACGGGGACTGAGAACACCGAAGACGGGGACTGAGAACATCGACTGTCGAGACAGAAAACATGAGAGTGGTGAGACCCCCAACAACCCCTAAAAATACCGCTCCAAAGATGATAAACTCCTTGAGAAAAACAAGGAGGTTTGAGGTATGAAAATGTAACAAGTCTTTATTAAATCCAATAATTAGCAGATAAAAGGACAATACATAGAAATGTTAAAATGTGTGTGTGAAAGGGACAACCAAAACACCGATCAGACCTCAACACCCCACACATACTAAGATGGTGCACAGAGCGAAAGCAGGACCCGAGTAGGGTAATGAAAAGGCCAAGTTGTCCTACACAAAATACAGCTAATACCACTGTGGTATACAGTCATCTATCAGACCCCCCGGACTGACGGTCATAACCAAGTGGTGTCAAGCTAAACGCACCTCGAGGTAACTGGGAGGTGGTGAATCAGGGAAAATTGGATGCATCCCGACGCGCGTGGAGTATGGAGCGTTCTTGGCTTTCTCAAGGGAAATCTTCATTACCCTTTATGTTTGGCTACTGCTTTCGCTCTGTGCACCAGCTTAGTATGTGTGGGGTGTTGGGTTACCCCCCAGTGTTTTGGTTGTCCCTTTCACTCACACATTTTAACTAGCGTTGAGCGAGTATGTTCTGTCCGAGTATGCTCGGGCGAGCACCGAGTATTTACAGCTGCTCGGTGATATGGTTGAATCGCTCCCGTGTGCATGATTTGCAACTGTTTGACAGTTTTATTACATGTGAGGAATGTGTAAGAAATAGACAATCCTGTAATAAAACTGTCAAACAGTCACAAATCATGCACACGGGAGCGACTCAACCATATCACCGAGCAGCTGTAAATACTCGGAGCTCGGCCCGAGCATACTCGCCGAAAGGGTTAACAGAACATACTCGCTCAACACTAATTTTAACATTTCTATGTATTGTCCTTTTATCTGCTAACTATTGGATTTAATAAAGACTTGTTGTATTTTTATACCTCAAAAATTCTTGTTTTTCTCATAGTGTTTATCAGACATGAGCTGCAGCGTAAGAGGCCGGAGTAGCAATGCCTCGCTCCTGCCACCCGGTATAACAAAGCCGGGCGGCCACACCCCTGGGCGAGCAGTGATGAGTGCAGCTCTGGAGCATAATACAGGATGTAACTCAGGATCAGTAATGTAATGTATGTACACAGTGACTGCACCAGCAGAATAGTGAGTGCAGCTCTGGAGTATAATACAGGAGGTAACTCAGGATCAGTAATGTAATGTATGTGCACAGTGACTGCACCAGCAGAATAGTGAGTGCAGCTCTGGAGTATAATACAGGAGGTAACTCAGGATCAGTAATGTAATGTATGTACACAGTGACTGCACCAGCAGAATAGTGAGTGCAGCTCTGGGGTATAATACAGGAGGTAACTCAGGATCAGTAATGTAATGTATGTACACAGTGACTGCACCAGCAGAATAGTGAGTGCAGCTCTGCGGTATAATACAGGATGTAACTCAGGATCAGTAATGTAATGTATGTACACAGTGACTGCACCAGCAGAATAGCGAGTGCAGCTCTGGAGTATAATACAGGATGTAACTCAGGATCAGTAATGTAATGTATGTACACAGTGACTGCACCAGCAGAATAGTGAGTGCAGCTCTGCAGTATAATACAGGATGTAACTCAGGAACAGTAATGTAATGCATGTACACAGTGACTGCACTAGCAGAATAGTGAGTGCAGCTCTGGAGTATAATACAGGAGGTAACTCAGGATCAGTAATGTAATGTATGTACACAGTGACTGCACCAGCAGAATAGTGAGTGCAGCTCTGGAGAATAATACAGGATATAACTCAGGATCAGTAATGTAATGTATGTACACAGTGACTGCACCAGCAGAATAGTGAGTGCAGCTCTGGAGTATAATACAGGATGTAACTCAGGATCAGTAATGTAATGTATGTATACAGTGACTGCACCAGCAGAATAGTGAGTGCAGCTCTGGAGTATAATACAGGATGTAACTCAGGATCAGTAATGTATGTACACAGTGATTGCACCAGCAGAATAGTGAGTGCAGCTCTGCAGTATAATACAGGATGTAACTCAGGATCAGTAATGTAATGTATGTACACAGTGACTGCACCAGCAGAATAGCGAGTGCAGCTCTGGAGTATAATACAGGATGTAACTCAGGATCAGTAATGTAATGTATGTACACAGTGACTGCACCAGCAGAATAGTGAGTGCAGCTCTGCAGTATAATACAGGATGTAACTCAGGAACAGTAATGTAATGCATGTACACAGTGACTGCACTAGCAGAATAGTGAGTGCAGCTCTGGAGTATAATACAGGAGGTAACTCAGGATCAGTAATGTAATGTATGTACACAGTGACTGCACCAGCAGAATAGTGAGTGCAGCTCTGGAGAATAATACAGGATATAACTCAGGATCAGTAATGTAATGTATGTACACAGTGACTGCACCAGCAGAATAGTGAGTGCAGCTCTGGAGAATAATACAGGATATAACTCAGGATCAGTAATGTAATGTATGTACACAGTGACTGCACCAGCAGAATAGTGAGTGCAGCTCTGGGGTATAATACAGGATGTAACTCAGGAACAGTAATGTAATGCATGTACACAGTGACTGCACTAGCAGAATAGTGAGTGCAGCTCTGGAGTATAATACAGGAGGTAACTCAGGATCAGTAATGTAATGTATGTACACAGTGACTGCACCAGCAGAATAGTGAGTGCAGCTCTGGAGAATAATACAGGATATAACTCAGGATCAGTAATGTAATGTATGTACACAGTGACTGCACCAGCAGAATAGTGAGTGCAGCTCTGGAGTATAATACAGGATGTAACTCAGGATCAGTAATGTATGTACACAGTGACTGCACCAGCAGAATAGTGAGTGCAGCTCTGGAGTATAATACAGGATGTAACTCAGGATCAGTAATGTATGTACACAGTGACTGCACCAGCAGAATAGTGAGTGCAGCTCTGGAGTATAATACAGGATGTAACTCAGGATCAGTAATGTAATGTATGTACACAGTGACTGCAGCAGCAGAATAGTGAGTGCAGCTCTGGAGGATAATACAGGATGTAACTCAGAATCAGTAATGTAATGTATGTACACAGTGACTGCACCAGCAGAATAGTGAGTGCAGCTCTGGAGTATAATGCAGGATGTAACTCAGGATCAGTAATGTAATGTATGTACACAGTGACTGCACCAGCAGAATAGTGAGTGCAGCTCTGGAGTATAATACAGGATGTAACTCAGGATCAGTAATGTATGTACACAGTGACTGCACCAGCAGAATAGTGAGTGCAGCTCTGGAGTATAATACAGGATGTAACTCAGGATCAGTAATGTAATGTATGTACACAGTGACTGCAGCAGCAGAATAGTGAGTGCAGCTCTGGAGGATAATACAGGATGTAACTCAGAATCAGTAATGTAATGTATGTACACAGTGACTGCACCAGCAGAATAGTGAGTGCAGCTCTGGAGGATAATACAGGATGTAACTCAGAATCAGTAATGTAATGTATGTACACAGTGACTGCACTAGCAGAATAGTGAGTGCAGCTCTGGAGTATAATACAGGAGGTAACTCAGGATCAGTAATGTAATGTATGTACACAGTGACTGCACCAGCAGAATAGTGAGTGCAGCTCTGGAGAATAATACAGGATATAACTCAGGATCAGTAATGTAATGTATGTACACAGTGACTGCACCAGCAGAATAGTGAGTGCAGCTCTGGAGTATAATACAGGATGTAACTCAGGATCAGTAATGTATGTACACAGTGACTGCACCAGCAGAATAGTGAGTGCAGCTCTGGAGTATAATACAGGATGTAACTCAGGATCAGTAATGTAATGTATGTACACAGTGACTGCACCAGCAGAATAGTGAGTGCAGCTCTGGAGGATAATACAGGATGTAACTCAGGATCAGTAATGTAATGTATGTACACAGTGACTGCACCAGCAGAATAGTGAGTGCAGCTCTGGAGAATAATACAGGATATAACTCAGGATCAGTAATGTAATGTATGTACACAGTGACTGCACCAGCAGAATAGTGAGTGCAGCTCTGGAGTATAATACAGGATGTAACTCAGGATCAGTAATGTATGTACACAGTGACTGCACCAGCAGAATAGTGAGTGCAGCTCTGGAGTATAATACAGGATGTAACTCAGGATTAGTAATGTAATGTATGTACACAGTGATTGCACCAGCAGAATAGTGAGTGCGGCTCTGGAGTATAATACAGGATGTAACTCAGGATCAGTAATGTAATGTATGTACACAGTGACTGCACCAGCAGAATAGTGAGTGCAGCTCTGGAGTATAATACAGGATGTAACTCAGGATCAGTAATGTAATGTATGTACACAGTGACTGCACCAGCAGAATAGTGAGTGCAGCTCTGGAGTATAATGCAGGATGTAACTCAGTTCCACTCCCCCATTGTTACTTGGCAGGTAAAGCAGAGGCCATTGGTCTAGCACTTCATTGAAGCCTGCATTTCCAGCATTCCTTGTAATATTCTTCAGACATTCGGAGCGTGATAATTGCATCAGATATCTATTGGATTTCAGGACATGGCTCCCTCCTCCTGCTGCATCCTGGGAGGCTGCAATAGTATATGGTTCGGCAGCGACCTGTCAAACAGGCGGCCGGGGGGAGAGCACGAGACAGTGATTATATATGAACCTTTCTCAATTACATGGTAATACATGTTAAAATTACACATTTATTTATAGTTTGTTTGGCTCGGCGATTCTTTACGCCTCATCTCCCGGAACAAATTCTACTTTATAAAAGCGCGTGGAGAAGTTATTACCTTATGGAAATAGATGTTTGGGGGGGGGGTGAAAGTGTGATCCGGCTAGTGAGAAGAGGAGACTTCTGCCGCCACTAATGATTTCGGATTTGTTATGCTCGCCGTGTTTACGAAAACCTGACACAGAAGACGGTGCGAGGGCTTAATATTAGTTTCCGTTTTTTTATTTTTTTTTTATTTTAATTTACAAGAGATTAAATGTATTTCGGAAGACTTAGTGCAGAAGCCTCTCTGTACAATCACTTATTTCATTTACAAAAGATTAAATTGCCTTTTAGGAAATGATGCACCAGTGACCTCAGCAGTATTTCTACATCGACTGATACAACAGCAGCAACAACCTGGATACATTGTATCCTAATGGAACATAATAGCCTGCAAAGCCTCCGCCTGTCAAAACGGAAAACTTTGCAAATTTGAATTTCCATGCCCTTAAATCAGAGAGATCTGTCACACAAAATAGTTAAAAAATAACATTTCCCACATGTCTACTTCACATCAGCCCAATTTTGTAACCAAACTTTTTTTTTATTAGGAAGTTATAAGGGTTAAAAGTTGACCACCAGCGATTTCTCATTTTTCCAACAAAATCATTTTTTTTAGGGACCACATCACATTTGAAGTGACTTTTGAGGGGTCTTTATGACAGAGAATACCCCTAAAGTGACACCATTCTAAAAAACTGCACCCCCTCAAGGTGTTCAAAACCACATTCAAGAACTTTAATTAACCCTTCAGGTGCTTCACAGGAATTTTTAGAATGTGGAAGAAAAAAATGAACAATTAACTTTTTTTTTCACAAAAATGTTACTTTAGACCCAAATTTTTTTTATTTTCGAAAAGGTAATAGGAAAAGATGGATCCTAAAATTTGTTGTGCAATTTCTCCTGAGTATGCCGATACCCCATATGTGGGGGAAAACCACTGTTTGAGCGCACAGCAGGGCTCGGAAGGGAAGGAGCGCCATTTGACTTTTTGAATGTAAAATTTGGTTAAATAATTAGCGACGCCAAGTTGCATTTGGAGAGCCTCTGATGTGCCTAAACAGTGGAAACCCCCCACAAGTGACACCATTTTGGAAACTAGACCCCTCAGGGAACTTATCTAGATGTGTGGTGAGCTCCTTGAACCACCAGGTGCTTCACATAAGGATTTCATCAAGGGGTATAGTGAACATTTTGAACCCAGAGGTACAACACAGAATTTGATAACATTAGGTCATCATATTGAAGAAGTTGTCATTAGTCTTGAGCTCAAGTGCTCGCTACTTGAGTTTGCATCGGGTACTCAGGTATGCACCATGTATCGCGCGTTCTCGAGTGAAATGCTCGAGTCCCCGCCCGCATGTTTCATGGTTGTTACACACCCAAAAAAAAACATGCGGGGATCGCTCGTGCATGGCAGGAAATCCCCGTGTGTTTTTTTTGGCTGTATAACAGCCGCGAAACATGCAGGTGGAGACTCGAGCATGTCACTGAAGCACCCGCGATATCCAATGCATATCCGAGCACCCGATGCAAACTCAAGTAGCGAGCACTTGCGTTCAACACTAATCGCCATATCGTCATCATTTTTTTTTTGTTTCCTTTTGAAAAAATCTCAACCCCAACACAATCCTAACACAACCCTAACTCCAACCCTAACCCTAGCACAACCCTAACACAACCCTAACCGTGACTCTAACCCGAGCACAACCCTAACACAACCCTAACCCTAACCCTAACACAACCCCAACCCTAATACAACCCTAACACTAACCCTAACCATAACCCTAGCACAACCCTAACCGTAACCCTAGCACAACCCTAACCCTAGCACAACCCTAATCATAGCACAACCCTAACCATGGCACAACCCTAACACAACCCTAACCGTAACTCTAACCCTAGCACAACCCTAACCGTAACCCTAGCAAAAACACAACCCTAATACTGTACAACTCTAACACAACACTAACTCTAACCATAACCCCAACCTTAGCACAACCCTAACCCTAGCACAACCCTAACCGTAACCCTAACCCTAGCACAACCCTAACCGTAACCCTAACCCTAGCACAACCCTAACCCTAGCACAACCCTAACCGTAACCCTAACCCTAGCAAAAACACAACCCAAATACAACTCTAACACAACCCTAACACTAACCCTAACCATAACCATAACCCTAGCACAACGCTAACCCTAGCACAACCCTAACCGTAACCCTAACCCTAGCACAACCCTAACCCTAGCAGAACCCTAACCCTAACACAACGCTAAACCTAGCACAACCCTAACCCTAGCACAACCCTAACCGTAACCCTAACCCTAGCAAAAAACACAACCCTAATACAACTCTAACACAACACTAACCCTAACCCTAACCCTAGCACAACCCTAACCCTAGCACAACCCTAACCCTAGCACAACCCTAACCCTAGCACAACCCTAACACAACCCTAACCCTAGCACAACCCTAACCCTAGCACAACCAAAACCCTAGCACAACCAAAACCCTAGCACAACCCTAACCCTAGCACAACCCTAACCATAACCCTAACCCTAGCACAACCCTAACCCGAACACAACCCTAACCCTAGCACAATCCTAACCCTAGAACAACCCTAACCCTAGCACAACCCTAACCCTAGCACAACCCTAACCCTAGCACAACCCTAACCCTAGCAGAACCCTAACCCTAGCAGAACCCTAACCCTAGCAGAACCCTAACCCTAGCAGAACCCTAACCCTAGCAGAACCCAAACCCTAGCACAATCCAAACCCTAGCACAACCCTAACCCTAGCACAACCCTAACCCTAGCACAACCCTAACCGTAACCCTAACCCTAGCACAACCCTAACCCTAGCACAATCCTAACCCTAGCACAATCCTAACCCTAGAGCAACCCAAACCCTAGAGCAACCCAAACCCTAGCGCAACCCTAACCCTAGCACAACCCTAACCCTAGCACAACCCTAACCCTAGCACAACCCTAACCCTAGCACAAACCTAACCGCAACCCTAACCCTAGCACGACCCTAACCCTAGCACAACCCTAACCCTAGCACAACCCTAACCCTAGCACAACCCAAACCCTAGCACAACCCAAACCCTAGCACAACCCAAACCCTAGCACAACCCTAACCCAGCACAACCCTAACCCTAGCACAACCCTAACCGAAACCCTAACCCTAGCACAATCCTAACCCTAGCACAATCCTAACCCTAGCACAACCCAAACCCTAGCACAACCCAAACCCTAGCACAACCCAAACCCTAGCACAACCCTAACCCTAGCAGAACCCTAACCGTAACCCTAACCCTAGCACAACCCTAACCCTAGCAGAACCCTAACCGTAACCCTAACCCTAGCACAACCCTAACCCGAACACAACCCTAACCCTCACACAATCCTAACCCTAGAACAACCCAAACCCTAGCACAGCCCTAACCCTAGCACAACCCTAACCCTAGAGTTTATTTTTTATGCCATTCCTCGTGCGGTGTAAGTGATTAGACGACTTTACTCTTTGGTTCGGTGTGATAACAGCGATATCAGATCAATATTGAGTTTTTATATTAGGCAGCTGTCACACACTATAAGACATTTTTTTTGGGCAAAGACTAGTTTTTGCAATCATTTTTCCATATTTCGGCCGACAGAGTGATGTAATGACTTTTTTGCGGGGCAAGTTGATGTTTTTCTTGGTACCATTTTCGGGCACGTGACATTTTTTGATCGCTTTCTATTCTGATTTTTGGGAAGCAGAATGAACAAAAACCAACAATTCAGGAATTGTTTTTTTGTTATGCCGTTGATAAGGCAGCTTTATTCCTCGGCTCAGTACGTTTACAATGATACTACATTGATATCTTTATTTTATGTTTTGGCGCTTTTATACAATAAAAACTATTTTATAGAAAAAATAAATTTTTTTTGCATCGCTTTATTCTGAGAGCTATAACTTTTTTATTTTTCTGCTGATGGAGCTGTATGGCGGCTTGTTTTTTTGTGGGACAAGATGAAGTTTTCAGCGGTACCTTTTTTATTTACTTTCGTCTTTTTGATCGCGTGTTATTCCATTTTTGTTTGGCGGTATGATGATGAAGAATATTTTTCTGCTTAGTTTTTTATTTATTTTTTTTACCGTGTTCACTAAAGGGGTTCACTAGTGAGACAGTTTTATAGGTCAGGTTGTTCCGGATGCGGTGATACCAAATATATGTACTTTGATTGTTGTTGTTGTTTTTTCATAATAATATTTATTTATGGGTACAGTATAGATATATATTTTTTGGGGGGGGATTAGTTTTTCTTTTTTTTTTTATATATTTTTACAATTTGTTTTACAATTTTTTTTTTACTTTCCGACACTTTTTTTTACTTTTACACTTTGTCCCACTATGGGACTTTCATTTTTTGCAGGCTGATCGCTTGTATAGCATAGAGATGCAGCAGCAGCATCCCTGTGCTATACAGGCTGTCAGCCCTGCAGACACAAGTTATATAGATCGTGCACTGAGCACAATCTATCTAACTTTCTGACGCCTGGTGACACAGATGTCGTCATAATGACATCGGGTCACCATGGCCATGATTGGGACCCCGCGCCTGTGTGCAGGGTCTCTGATCCAAGGTAAGAGGGACGCTTTTACCGCTGCTTGTCCCGGAAATGCTGCAATCGACTTCAATGACAGCATTTCGGGGGTTAATGTGCCGGGAGCAGTATGGCACCACTCCTGACACATAGTAACGGGTGTCGGCTGTTAGAATCAGCTGACACCCAGCGGCGATCGCGGCCACACAGCCTCTGTGCGAGCGCAATCGCCAGGACGTAATAATCCGTAGTTGGTCATTAAGGTCCAGGGCGTATTATTATGCCCTGGTCAGAAACGGGTTAAAACGAGTACAAAGAAATACACATTATATAATGGGTATATCATGGCACATAAAGGGCAGTATTATAATAGTTATATTCTTGTACATAGGGGGCAGTATTATAGTAGTTATATTCTTGTACATAGGGGGCAGTATTATAGTAGTTATATTCTTGTACATAGGAGCAGTATTATAGTAGTTATATTCTTGTACATAGGAGCAGTATTATAGTAGTTATATTCTTGTACATAGGGGGCAGTATTATAGTAGTTATATTCTTGTACATAGGAGCAGTATTATAGTAGTTATATTCTTGTACATAGGGGCAGTATTATAGCAGTTATATTCTTGTACATAGGGGCAGTATTATAGTAGTTATATTCTTGTACATAGGGGCAGTATTATAGTAGGTATATTCTTGTACATAGGAGCAGTATTATAGTAGTTATATTCTTGTACATAGGGGCAGTATTATAGTAGTTATATTCTTGTACATAGGGGGCAGTATTATAGTAGATATATTCTTGTACATAGGGGCAGTATTATAGTAGTTATATTCTTGTACATAGGGGGCAGTATTATAGTAGTTATATTCTTGTACATAGGGGCAGTATTATAGTAGTTATATTCTTGTACATAGGAGCAGTATTATAGTAGTTATATTCTTGTACATAGGAGCAGTATTATAGTAGTTATATTCTTGTACATAGGGAGCAGTATTATAGTAGTTATATTCTTGTACATAGGAGCAGTATTATAGTAGTTATATTCTTGTACATAGGAGCAGTATTATAGTAGTTATATTCTTATACATAGGGGGCAGTATTATAGTAGTTATATTCTTGTACATAGGGGGCAGTATTATAGTAGTTATATTCTTGTACATAGGAGCAGTATTATAGTAGTTATATTCTTGTACATAGGAGCAGTATTAGAGTAGTTATATTCTTGTACATCGGGGGCAGTAATATCGTAGTTATATTCTTGTACATAGGGGGCAGTATTATAGTAGTTATATTCTTGTACATAGGGGGCAGTATTATAGTAGATAGATTCTTGTACATAGGGGCAGTATTATAGTAGTTATATTCTTGTACATAGGGGGCAGTATTATAGTAGTTATATTCTTGTACATAGGGGGCAGTATTATAGTAGTTATATTCTTGTACATAGGGGGCAGTATTATAGTAGTTATATTCTTGTACATAGGAGCATTATTATAGTAGTTATATTCTTGTACATAGGAGCAGTATTATAGTAGTTATATTCTTGTACATAGGGGGCAGTAATATCGTAGTTATATTCTTGTACATAGGGGGCAGTATTATAGTAGTTATATTCTTGTACATAGGGGGCAGTATTATAGTAGTTATATTCTTGTACATAGGGGGCAGTATTATAGTAGATATATTCTTGTACATAGGGGCAGTATTATAGTAGTTATATTCTTGTACATAGGGGGCAGTATTATAGTAGTTATATTCTTGTACATAGGGGGCAGTATTATAGTAGTTATATTCTTGTACATAGGGGCAGTATTATAGTAGTTATATTCTTGTACATAGGAGCAGTATTATAGTAGTTATATTCTTGTACATAGGGGCAGTATTATAGTAGTTATATTCTTGTACATAGGGAGCAGTATTATAGTAGTTATATTCTTGTACATAGGGGCAGTATTATAGTAGTTATATTCTTGTACATAGTAGCAGTATTATAGTAGTTATATTCTTGTACATAGGGGCAGTATTATAGTAGTTATATTCTTGTACATAGGGGGCAGTATTATAGTAGTTATATTCTTGTACATAGGGGCAGTATTATAGTAGTTATATTCTTGTACATAGGGAGCAGTATTATAGTAGTTATATTCTTGTACATAGGGGCAGTATTATAGTAGTTATATTCTTGTACATAGTAGCAGTATTATAGTAGTTATATTCTTGTACATAGGGAGCAGTATTATAGTAGTTATATTCTTGTATATAGGGGCAGTATTATAGTAGTTATATTCTTGTACATAGGGGCACTATTATAGTAGTTATATTCTTGTACATAGGAGCAGTATTATAGTAGTTATATTCTTGTATATAGGGGCAGTATTATAGTAGTTATATTCTTGTACATAGGGGCACTATTATAGTAGTTATATTCTTGTACATAGGAGCAGTATTATAGTAGTTATATTCTTGTACATAGGAGCAGTATTATAGTAGTTATATTCTTGTACATAGGGGGCAGTATTATAGTAGTTATATTCTTGTAAATAGGGGCAGTATTATAGTAGTTATATTCTTGTACATAGGAGCAGTATTATAGTAGTTATATTCTTGTACATAGGAGCAGTATTAGAGCAGTTATATTCTTGTACATAGGGGCAGTATTATAGTAGTTATATTCTTGTATGTAGGGAGCAGTATTATAGTAGTTATATTCTTGTACATAGGGGGCAATATTATAGTAGTTATATTCTTGTACATAGGGAGCAGTATTATAGTAGTTATATTCTTGTACATAGGGGCAGTATTATAGTAGTTATATTCTTGTACATAGAGGCAGTATTATAGTAGTTATATTCTTGTACATAGGAGCAGTATTATAGTAGTTATATTCTTGTACATAGGAGGCAGTATTATAGTAGTTATATTCTTGTACATAGGGGCAGTATTATAGTAGATATATTCTTGTACATAGGAGCGGTATTATAGTAGTTATATTCTTATACATAGGAGCAGTATTATAGTAGTTATATTCTTGTACATAGGGGGCAGTATTATAGTAGTTATATTCTTGTACATAGAGGGCAGTATTATAGTAGTTATATTCTTGTACATAGGGGCAGTATTATAGTAGTTATATTCTTGTACATAGGAGTAGTATTATAGTAGTTATATTCTTGTACAAAGGGGGCAGTATTATAGTAGTTATATTCTTGTATATAGGAGCGGTATAATAGTAGTTATATTCTTGTACATAGGGGCAGTATTATAGTAGTTATATTCTTGTACATAGGGGCAGTATTATAGTAGTTATATTCTTGTACTTAGGAGCAGTATTATAGTAGTTATATTCTTGTACATAGGGGGCAGTACTATAGTAGTTATATTCCTGTACATAGGAGCAGTATTATAGAAGTTATATTCCTGTACATAGGAGCAGTATTATAGTAGTTATATTCTTGTACATAGGGGGCAGTATTATTGTAGTTATATTCTTCTACATAGGGGGCAGTACTATAGTAGCTATATTCCAGTACATAGGAGCAGTATTATAGTAGTTATATTCTTGTACTTAGGGGCATTATTATAGTAGTTATATTCTTGTACATAGGAGCAGTATTATAGTAGTTATATTCTTGTACATAGGAGCAGTATTATAGTAGTTATATTCTTGTACATAGGGGCAGTATTATAGTAGTTATATTCTTGTACATAGTAGCAGTATTATAGTAGTTATATTCTTGTACATAGGAGGCTGTATTATAGTAGTTATATTCTTGTACATAGGAGCAGTATTATAGCAGTTATATTCTTGTACATAGGGGGCAGTATTATAGTAGTTATATTCTTGTACATAGGGGCAGTATTATAGTAGTTATATTCTTATACATAGGAGCAGTATTATAGTAGTTATATTCTTGTACATAGGAGCAGTATTATAGTAGTTATGTTCTTGTACATAGGAGCAGTATTATAGTAGTTATATTCTTGTACATAGGGGCAGTATTATAGTAGTTATATTCTTGTACATAGGGGCAGTATTATAGTAGTTATTTTCTTGTACATAGGAGGCTGTATTATAGTAGTTATATTCTTGTACATAGGAGCAGTATTATAGCAGTTATATTCTTGTACATAGGGGGCAGTATTATAGTAGTCATATTCTTGTACATAGGGGCAGTATTATAGTAGTTATATTCTTGTACATAGGAGCAGTATTATAGTAGTTATATTCTTGTACATAGGAGCAGTATTATAGTAGTTATATTCTTGTACATAGGAGCAGTATTATAGTAGTTATATTCTTGTACATAGGGGCGGTATTATAGTAGTTATATTCTTGTACATAGGAGCAGTATTATAGTAGTTATATTCTTTTACATAGGGGCGGTATTATAGTAGTTATATTCTTGTATATAGGAGCGGTATTATAGTAGTTATATTCTTGTACATAGGAGCGGTATTATAGTAGTTATATTCTTGTACATAGGGGCGGTATTATAGTAGTTATATTCTTGTATATAGGAGCAGTATTATAGTAGTTATATTCCTGTACATAGGAGCAGTATTATAGTAGTTATATTCTTGTACTTAGGAGCAGTATTATAGTAGTTATATTCTTGTACATAGGAGCAGTATTATAGTAGTTATATTCTTGTACATAGGAGCAGTATTATAGTAGTTATATTCTTTTACATAGGGGCGGTATTATAGTAGTTATATTCTTGTATATAGGAGCGGTATTATAGTAGTTATATTCTTGTACATAGGAGCGGTATTATAGTAGTTATATTCTTGTACATAGGGGCGGTATTATAGTAGTTATATTCTTGTACATAGGAGCAGTATTATAGTAGTTATATCCTTGTACATAGGAGCAGTATTATAGTAGTTATATTCTTGTACATAGGAGCAGTATTATAGTAGTTATATTCTTTTACATAGGGGCGGTATTATAGTAGTTATATTCTTGTATATAGGAGCGGTATTATAGTAGTTATATTCTTGTACATAGGAGCGGTATTATAGTAGTTATATTCTTGTACATAGGGGCGGTATTATAGTAGTTATATTCTTGTATATAGGAGCAGTATTATAGTAGTTATATTCCTGTATATAGGAGCAGTATTATAGTAGTTATATTCCTGTACATAGGAGCAGTATTATAGTAGTTATATTCTTGTACTTAGGAGCAGTATTATAGTAGTTATATTCTTGTACATAGGGGGCAGTATTATAGTAGTTATATTCTTGTACATAGGAGCAGTATTATAGTTGTTATATTCTTGTACATAGGAGCAGTATTATAGTAGTTATATTCTTGTACATAGGGGGCAGTATTATAGTAGTTATATTCTTGTACATAGGAGCAGTATTATAGTAGTTATATTCTTGCACACAGGAGCAGTATTATAGTAGTTATATTCTTGTACATAGGAGCAGTATTATAGTAGTTATATTCTTGTACATAGGAGCAGTATTATAGTAGTTATATTCTTGTACATAGGAGCAGTATTATAGTAGTTATATTCTTGTACATAGGAGCAGTATTATAGCAGTTATATTCTTGTACATAGGAGGCAGTATTATAGTAGTTATATTCTTGTACATAGGGGGCAGTATTATAGTAGTTATATTCTTGTACATAGGAGCAGTATTATAGTAGTTATATTCTTGTACATAGGAGCAGTATTATAGTAGTTATATTCTTGTACATAGGAGCAGTATTATAGTAGTTATATTCTTATACATAGGGGGCAGTATTATAGTAGTTATATTCTTGTACATAGGGGGCAGTATTATAGTAGTTATATTCTTGTACATAGGAGCAGTATTATAGTAGTTATATTCTTGTACATAGGGGCAGTATTATAGTAGTTATATTCTTGTACATAGGGGGCAGTATTATAGTAGTTATATTCTTGTACATAGGGGGCAGTATTATAGTAGTTATATTCTTGCACATAGGAGCAGTATTATAGTAGCTATATTCTTGGACATAGGGGGCAGTATTATAGTAGTTATATTCTTGTACATAGGGGGCAGTATTATAGTAGTTATATTCTTGTACATAGGAGCAGTATTATAGTAGTTATATTCTTGCACATAGGAGCAGTATTATAGCAGTTATATTCTTGTACATAGGAGGCAGTATTATAGTAGTTATATTCTTGTACATAGGGGGCAGTATTATAGTAGTTATATTCTTGTACATAGGAGCAGTATTATAGTAGTTATATTCTTGTACATAGGAGCAGGATTATAGTAGTTATATTCTTGTACATAGGGGCGGTATTATAGTAGTTATATTCTTGTATATAGGAGCAGTATTATAGTAGTTATATTCCTGTATATAGGAGCAGTATTATAGTAGTTATATTCCTGTACATAGGGGGCAGTATTATAGTAGTTATATTCTTGTACATAGGGGGCAGTATTATAGTAGTTATATTCTTGTACATAGGGGGCAGTATTATAGTAGTTATATTCTTGTACATAGGAGCAGTATTATAGTAGTTATATTCTTGTACATAGGGGCAGTATTATAGTAGTTATATTCTTGTACATAGGGGGCAGTATTATAGTAGTTATATTCTTGTACATAGGAGCAGTATTATAGTAGTTATATTCTTGTACATAGGGGTCAGTATTATAGTAGTTATATTCTTGTACATAGGAGCAGTATTATAGTAGTTATATTCTTGTATATAGGGGGCAGTATTATAGTAGTTATATTCTTGTACATAGGGAGCAGTATTATAGTAGTTATATTCTTGTACATAGGAGCAGTATTATAGTAGTTATATTCTTGTAAATAGGGGGCAGTATTATAGTAGTTATATTCTTGTACATAGGGGCAGTATTATAGTAGTTATATTCTTGTACATAGGAGCAGTATTATAGTAGTTATATTCTTGTACATAGGGGGCAGTATTATAGTAGTTATATTCTTGTACATAGGAGCAGTATTATAGTAGTTATATTCTTGTATATAGGGGGCAGTATTATAGTAGTTATATTCTTGTACATAGGAGGCAGTATTATAGTAGTTATATTCTTGTACATAGGAGCAGTATTATAGTAGTTATATTCTTGTACATAGGGGGCAGTATTATAGTAGTTATATTCTTGTACATAGGAGCAGTATTATAGTAGTTATATTCTTGTATATAGGGGCAGTATTATAGTAGTTATATTCTTGTACATAGGAGGCAGTATTATAGTAGTTATATTCTTGTACATAGGGGGCAGTATTATAGCAGTTATATTCTTGTACATAGGGGGCAGTATTATAGTAGTTATATTCTTGTACATAGGGGGCAGTATTATAGTAGTTATATTCTTGTACATAGGAGCAGTATTATAGTAGTTATATTCTTGTGCATAGGAGGCAGTATTATAGTAGTTATATTCTTGTACATAGGGGCAGTATTATAGTAGTTATATTCTTGTACATAGGGGGCAGTATTATAGTAGTTATATTCTTGTACATAGGAGCAGTATTATAGTAGTTATATTCTTGTACACAGGGGCAGTATTATAGTAGTTATATTCTTGTACATAGGAGCAGTATTATAGTAGTTATATTCTTGTACATAGGAGCAGTATTATTGTAGTTATATTCTTGTATATAGGGGGCAGAATTATAGTAGTTATATTCTTGTACATAGGAGCAGTATTATAGTAGTTATATTCTTGTACATAGGAGGCAGTATTATAGTAGTTATATTCTTGTACATAGGGGGCATTATTATAGTAGTTATATTCTTGTACATAGGGGGCATTATTATAGTAGTTATATTCTTGTACATAGTGGGCAGTATTATAGTAGTTATATTCTTGTACATAGGAGCAGTATTATAGTAGTTATATTCTTGTACATAGGGGGCAGTATTATAGCAGTTATATTCTTGTACATAGGGACAGTATTATAGTAGTTATATTCTTGTACATAGGAGCAGTATTATAGTAGTTATATTTTTGTATATAGGAGCAGTATTATAGTAGTTATATTCTTGTACATAGGGGGCAGTATTATAGTAGTTATATTCTTGTACATAGGAGCAGTATTATAGTAGTTATATTCTTGTACACAGGGGCAGTATTATAGTAGTTATATTCTTGTACATAGGAGCAGTATTATAGTAGTTATATTCTTGTACATAGGAGCAGTATTATAGTAGTTATATTCTTGTATATAGGGGGCAGTATTATAGTAGTTATATTCTTGTACATAGGAGCAGTATTATAGTAGTTATATTCTTGTACATAGGAGGCAGTATTATAGTAGTTATATTCTTGTACATAGGGGGCATTATTATAGTAGTTATATTCTTGTACATAGTGGGCAGTATTATAGTAGTTATATTCTTGTACATAGGAGCAGTATTATAGTAGTTATATTCTTGTACATAGGGGGCAGTATTATAGCAGTTATATTCTTGTACATAGGGACAGTATTATAGTAGTTATATTCTTGTACATAGGAGCAGTATTATAGTAGTTATATTCTTGTATATAGGAGCAGTATTATAGTAGTTATATTCTTGTACATAGGGGGCAGTATTATAGTAGTTATATTCTTGTACATAGGGGCAGTATTATAGTAGTTATATTCTTGTACATAGGGGCAGTATTATAGTAGTTATATTCTTGTACATAGGAGCAGTATTATAGTAGTTATATTCTTGTACATAGGGGGCAGTATTATAGTAGTTATATTCTTGTACATAGGAGCAGTTTTATAGTAGTTATATTCTTGTATATAGGGGGCAGTATTATAGTAGTTATATTCTTGTACATAGGAGGCAGTATTATAGTAGTTATATTCTTGTACATAGGAGCAGTATTATAGTAGTTATATTCTTGTACATAGGGGCAGTATTATAGTAGTTATATTCTTGTACATAGGAGGCAGTATTATAGTAGTTATATTCTTGTACATAGGGGGCAGTATTATAGCAGTTATATTCTTGTACATAGGGGGCAGTATTATAGCAGTTATATTCTTGTACATAGGGGGCAGTATTATAGTAGTTATATTCTTGTACATAGGAGCAGTATTATAGTAGTTATATTCTTGTGCATAGGAGGCAGTATTATAGTAGTTATATTCTTGTACATAGGGGCAGTATTATAGTAGTTATATTCTTGTACATAGGGGGCAGTATTATAGTAGTTATATTCTTGTACATAGGAGCAGTATTATAGTAGTTATATTCTTGTACACAGGGGCAGTATTATAGTAGTTATATTCTTGTACATAGGGGGCAGTATTATAGTAGTTATATTCTTGTATATAGGGGGCAGTATTATAGTAGTTATATTCTTGTACATAGGAGGCAGTATTATAGTAGTTATATTCTTGTACATAGGGAGCTGTATTATAGTAGTTATATTCTTGTACATAGGGGGCAGTATTATAGTAGTTATTTTCTTGTACATATGGGGCAGTATTATAGTAGTTATATTCTTGTACATAGGAGTAGTATTATAGTAGTTATATTCTTGTACATAGGGGGCAGTATTATAGTAGTTATATTCTTGTACATAGGGGGCAGTATTATAGTAGTTATATTCTTGTACATAGGAGCAGTATTATAGTAGTTATATTCTTGTACATAGGAGCAGTATTATAGTAGTTATATTCTTGTACATAGGAGCAGTATTATAGTAGTTATATTCTTGTAAATAGGGGGCAGTATTATAGTAGTTATATTCTTGTACATAGGGGCAGTATTATAGTAGTTATATTCTTGTACATAGGAGCAGTATTATAGTAGTTATATTCTTGTACATAGGGGGCAGTATTATAGTAGTTATATTCTTGTACATAGGAGCAGTATTATAGTAGTTATATTCTTGTATATAGGGGCAGTATTTTAGTAGTTATATTCTTGTACATAGGAGGCAGTATTATAGTAGTTATATTCTTATACATAGGAGCAGTATTATAGTAGTTATATTCTTGTACATAGGGGGCATTATTATAGTAGTTATATTCTTGTACATAGGAGCAGTATTATAGTAGTTATATTCTTGTATATAGGGGCAGTATTATAGTAGTTATATTCTTGTACATAGGAGGCAGTATTATAGTAGTTATATTCTTGTACATAGGGGGCAGTATTATAGCAGTTATATTCTTGTACATAGGGGGCAGTATTATAGTAGTTATATTCTTGTACATAGGAGCAGTATTATAGTAGTTATATTCTTGTACATAGGGGGCAGTATTATAGTAGTTATATTCTTGTACATAGGAGCAGTATTATAGTAGTTATATTCTTGTGCATAGGAGGCAGTATTATAGTAGTTATATTCTTGTACATAGGGGGCAGTATTATAGTAGTTATATTCTTGTACATAGGAGCAGTATTATAGTAGTTATATTCTTGTACACAGGGGCAGTATTATAGTAGTTATATTCTTGTACATAGGAGCAGTATTATAGTAGTTATATTCTTGTAAATAGGGGGCAGTATTATAGTAGTTATATTCTTGTACATAGGGGCAGTATTATAGTAGTTATATTCTTGTACATAGGAGCAGTATTATAGTAGTTATATTCTTGTACATAGGGGGCAGTATTATAGTAGTTATATTCTTGTACATAGGAGCAGTATTATAGTAGTTATATTCTTGTATATAGGGGCAGTATTTTAGTAGTTATATTCTTGTACATAGGAGGCAGTATTATAGTAGTTATATTCTTGTACATAGGAGCAGTATTATAGTAGTTATATTCTTGTACATAGGGGGCATTATTATAGTAGTTATATTCTTGTACATAGGAGCAGTATTATAGTAGTTATATTCTTGTATATAGGGGCAGTATTATAGTAGTTATATTCTTGTACATAGGAGGCAGTATTATAGTAGTTATATTCTTGTACATAGGGGGCAGTATTATAGCAGTTATATTCTTGTACATAGGGGGCAGTATTATAGTAGTTATATTCTTGTACATAGGAGCAGTATTATAGTAGTTATATTCTTGTACATAGGGGGCAGTATTATAGTAGTTATATTCTTGTACATAGGAGCAGTATTATAGTAGTTATATTCTTGTGCATAGGAGGCAGTATTATAGTAGTTATATTCTTGTGCATAGGGGGCAGTATTATAGTAGTTATATTCTTGTACATAGGAGCAGTATTATAGTAGTTATATTCTTGTACACAGGGGCAGTATTATAGTAGTTATATTCTTGTACATAGGAGCAGTATTATAGTAGTTATATTCTTGTACATAGGAGCAGTATTATAGTAGTTATATTCTTGTATATAGGGGGCAGTATTATAGTAGTTATATTCTTGTACATAGGAGCAGTATTATAGTAGTTATATTCTTGTACATAGGAGGCAGTATTATAGTAGTTATATTCTTGTACATAGGGGGCATTATTATAGTAGTTATATTCTTGTACATAGAGGGCAGTGTTATAGTAGTTATATTCTTGTACATAGGAGCAGTATTATAGTAGTTATATTCTTGTACATAGGGGGCAGTATTATAGCAGTTATATTCTTGTACATAGGGACAGTATTATAGTAGTTATATTCTTGTACATAGGAGCAGTATTATAGTAGTTATATTCTTGTACATAGGAGCAGTATTATAGTAGTTATATTCTTGTACATAGGAGCAGTATTATAGTAGTTATATTCTTGTACATAGGGGGCAGTGTTATAGTAGTTATATTCTTGTACATAGGAGCAGTATTATAGTAATTATATACTTGTACATAGGAGCAGTATTATAGTAGTTATATTCTTGTACATAGGAGCAGTATTATAGTAGTTATATTCTTTTACATAGGAGTAGTATTATAGTAGTTATATTCTTGGACATAGGGGGCAGTATTATAGTAGTTATATTCTTGTACATAGGGGGCAGTATTATAGTAGTTATATTCTTGTACATAGGGGGCAGTATTATAGTAGTTATATTCTTGTACATAGGGGGCAGTATTATAGTAGTTATATTCTTGTACATAGGGGGCAGTATTATAGTAGTTATATTCTTGTACATAGGAGCAGTATTATAGTAGTTATATTCTTGTGCATAGGAGGCAGTATTATAGTAGTTATATTCTTGTACATAGGGGCAGTATTATAGTAGTTATATTCTTGTACATAGGGGGCAGTATTATAGTAGTTATATTCTTGTACATAGGAGCAGTATTATAGTAGTTATATTCTTGTACACAGGGGCAGTATTATAGTAGTTATATTCTTGTACATAGGAGCAGTATTATAGTAGTTATATTCTTGTACATAGGAGCAGTATTATTGTAGTTATATTCTTGTATATAGGGGGCAGAATTATAGTAGTTATATTCTTGTACATAGGAGCACTATTATAGTAGTTATATTCTTGTACATAGGAGCAGTATTATAGTAGTTATATTCTTGTACATAGGAGGCAGTATTATAGTAGTTATATTCTTGTACATAGGGGGCATTATTATAGTAGTTATATTCTTGTACATAGTGGGCAGTATTATAGTAGTTATATTCTTGTACATAGGAGCAGTATTATAGTAGTTATATTCTTGTACATAGGGGGCAGTATTATAGCAGTTATATTCTTGTACATAGGGACAGTATTATAGTAGTTATATTCTTGTACATAGGAGCAGTATTATAGTAGTTATATTCTTGTATATAGGAGCAGTATTATAGTAGTTATATTCTTGTACATAGGGGGCAGTATTATAGTAGTTATATTCTTGTACATAGGAGCAGTATTATAGTAGTTATATTCTTGTACACAGGGGCAGTATTATAGTAGTTATATTCTTGTACATAGGAGCAGTATTATAGTAGTTATATTCTTGTACATAGGGGGCAGTATTATAGTAGTTATATTCTTGTACATAGGAGCAGTATTATAGTAGTTATATTCTTGTATATAGGGGGCAGTATTATAGTAGTTATATTCTTGTACATAGGAGCAGTATTATAGTAGTTATATTCTTGTACATAGGAGGCAGTATTATAGTAGTTATATTCTTGTACATAGGGGGCATTATTATAGTAGTTATATTCTTGTACATAGTGGGCAGTATTATAGTAGTTATATTCTTGTACATAGGAGCAGTATTATAGTAGTTATATTCTTGTACATAGGGGGCAGTATTATAGCAGTTATATTCTTGTACATAGGGACAGTATTATAGTAGTTATATTCTTGTACATAGGAGCAGTATTATAGTAGTTATATTCTTGTATATAGGAGCAGTATTATAGTAGTTATATTCTTGTACATAGGGGGCAGTATTATAGTAGTTATATTCTTGAACATAGGGGCAGTATTATAGTAGTTATATTCTTGTACATAGGGGCAGTATTATAGTAGTTATATTCTTGTACATAGGAGCAGTATTATAGTAGTTATATTCTTGTACATAGGGGGCAGTATTATAGTAGTTATATTCTTGTACATAGGAGCAGTTTTATAGTAGTTATATTCTTGTATATAGGGGGCAGTATTATAGTAGTTATATTCTTGTACATAGGAGGCAATATTATAGTAGTTATATTCTTGTACATAGGAGCAGTATTATAGTAGTTATATTCTTGTACATAGGGGGCAGTATTATAGTAGTTATATTCTTGTACATAGGGGGCAGTATTATAGCAGTTATATTCTTGTACATAGGGGGCAGTATTATAGTAGTTATTTTCTTGTACATAGGAGCAGTATTATAGTAGTTATATTCTTGTGCATAGGAGGCAGTATTATAGTAGTTATATTCTTGTACATAGGGGCAGTATTATAGTAGTTATATTCTTGTACATAGGGGGCAGTATCATAGTAGTTATATTCTTGTACATAGGAGCAGTATTATAGTAGTTATATTCTTGTACACAGGGGCAGTATTATATTAGTTATATTCTTGTACATAGGAGCAGTATTATAGTAGTTATATTCTTGTACATAGGAGCAGTATTATAGTAGTTATATTCTTGTATATAGGGGGCAGTATTATAGTAGTTATATTCTTGTACATAGGAGGCAGTATTATAGTAGTTATATTCTTGTACATAGGGAGCTGTATTATAGTAGTTATATTCTTGTACATAGGGGGCAGTATTATAGTAGTTATATTCTTGTACATATGGGGCAGTATTATAGTAGTTATATTCTTGTACATAGGGGGCAGTATTATAGTAGTTATTTTCTTGTACATAGGAGCAGTATTATAGTAGTTATATTCTTGTGCATAGGAGGCAGTATTATAGTAGTTATATTCTTGTACATAGGGGCAGTATTATAGTAGTTATATTCTTGTACATAGGGGGCAGTATTATAGTAGTTATATTCTTGTACATAGGAGCAGTATTATAGTAGTTATATTCTTGTACACAGGGGCAGTATTATATTAGTTATATTCTTGTACATAGGAGCAGTATTATAGTAGTTATATTCTTGTACATAGGAGCAGTATTATAGTAGTTATATTCTTGTATATAGGGGGCAGTATTATAGTAGTTATATTCTTGTACATAGGAGGCAGTATTATAGTAGTTATATTCTTGTACATAGGGAGCTGTATTATAGTAGTTATATTCTTGTACATAGGGGGCAGTATTATAGTAGTTATATTCTTGTACATATGGGGCAGTATTATAGTAGTTATATTCTTGTATATAGGAGCAGTATTATAGTAGTTATATTCTTGTACATAGGGGGCAGTATTATAGTAGTTATATTCTTGTACATAGGGGGCAGTATTATAGTAGTTATATTCTTGTACATAGGAGCAGTATTATAGTAGTTATATTCTTGTACACAGGGGCAGTATTATAGTAGTTATATTCTTGTACATAGGAGCAGTATTATAGTAGTTATATTCTTGTACATAGGAGCAGTATTATAGTAGTTATATTCTTGTATATAGGGGGCAGTATTATAGCAGTTATATTCTTGTACATAGGAGCATTATTATAGTAGTTATATTCTTGTACATAGGAGGCAGTATTATAGTAGTTATATTCTTGTACATAGGGGGCATTATTATAGTAGTTATATTCTTGTACATAGAGGGCAGTATTATAGTAGTTATATTCTTGTACATAGGAGCAGTATTATAGTAGTTATATTCTTGTACATAGGGGGTAGTATTATAGCAGTTATATTCTTGTACATAGGGACAGTATTATAGTAGTTATATTCTTGTACATAGGGGGCAGTATTATAGTAGTTATATTCTTGTACATAGGAGCAGTATTATAGTAGTTATATTCTTGTACATAGGAGCAGTATTATAGTAGTTATATTCTTGTACATAGGGGGCAGTGTTATAGTAGTTATATTCTTGTACATAGGAGCAGTATTATAGTAGTTATATACTTGTACATAGGAGCAGTATTATAGTAGTTATATTCTTGTACATAGGAGCAGTATTATAGTAGTTATATTCTTTTACATAGGAGTAGTATTATAGTAGTTATATTCTTGGACATAGGGGGCAGTATTATAGTAGTTATATTCTTGGACATAGGGGGCAGTATTATAGTAGTTATATTCTTGTACATAGGGGGCAGTATTATAGTAGTTATATTCTTTTACATAGGAGTAGTATTATAGTAGTTATATTCTTGGACATAGGGGGCAGTATTATAGTAGTTATATTCTTGGACATAGGGGGCAGTATTATAGTAGTTATATTCTTGTACATAGGGGGCAGTATTATAGTAGTTATATTCTTGTACATAGGGGGCAGTATTATAGTAGTTATATTCTTGTACATAGGGGCAGTATTATAGTAGTTATATTCTTGTACATAGGGGGCAGTATTATAGTAGTTATATTCTTGTACATAGGGGACAGTATTATAGTAGTTATATTCTTGTACATAGGGAGCTGTATTATAGTAGTAATATTCTTGTACATAGGGGGCAGTATTATAGTAGTTATATTCTTGTACATAGGGGGCAGTATTATAGTAGTTATATTCTTGTACATAGGAGCAGTAGTATAGTAGTTATATTCTTGTACATAGGAGCAGTATTATAGTAGTTATATTCTTGTACATAGGGGGCAGTATTATAGTAGTTATATTCTTGTACATAGGAGCAGTATTATAGTAGTTATATTCTTGTATATAGGGGGCAGTATTATAGTAGTTATATTCTTGTAAATAGGGGGCAGTATTATAGTAGTTATATTCTTGTACATAGGGGCAGTATTATAGTAGTTATATTCTTGTACATAGGAGCAGTATTATAGTAGTTATATTCTTGTACGTAGGGGGCAGTATTATAGTAGTTATATTCTTGTACATAGGAGCAGTATTATAGTAGTTATATTCTTGTATATAGGGGGCAGTATTATAGTAGTTATATTCTTGTACATAGGGGGCAGTATTATAGTAGTTATATTCTTGTACATAGGAGCAGTATTATAGTAGTTATATTCTTGTATATAGGGGCAGTATTATAGTAGTTATATTCTTGTACATAGGAGGCAGTAATATAGTAGTTATATTCTTGTACATAGGGGGCAGTATTATAGCAGTTATATTCTTGTACATAGGGGGCAGTATTATAGTAGTTATATTCTTGTACATAGAAGCAGTATTATAGTAGTTATATTCTTGTACATAGGGGACAGTATTATAGTAGTTATATTCTTGTACATAGAAAGCAGTATTATAGTAGTTATATTCTTGTACATAGGAGCAGTATTATAGTAGTTATATTCTTGTACATAGAGAGCAGTATTATAGCAGTTATATTCTTGTACATAGCAGCAGTATTATAGTAGTTATATTCTTGTACATAGGGGCAGTATTATAGTAGTTATATTCTTGTACATAGGAGCAGTATTATAGTAGTTATATTCTTGTACATAGGAGCAGTATTATAGTAGTTATATTCTTGTACATAGGAGCAGTATTATAGTAGTTATATTCTTGTACATAGGGGCAGTATTGTAGTAGTTATATTCTTGTACATAGGGGCAGTATTGTAGTAGTTATATTCTTGTACATAGGGGGCAGTATTATAGTAGTTATATTCTTGTACATAGGGGCAGTATTATAGTAGTTATATTCTTGTACATAGGGGCAGTATTATAGTAGTTATATTCTTATACATAGGAGCAGTATTATAGTAGTTATATTCTTGTACATAGGGGCAGTATTATAGTAGTTATATTCTTGTACATAGGGGACAGTATTATAGTAGTTATATTCTTGTATGTAGGGGCAGTATTATAGTAGTTATATTCTTGTACATAGGGGGCAGTATTATAGTAGTTATATTCTTGTACATAGGGGACAGTATTATAGTAGTTATATTCTTGTATGTAGGGGCAGTATTATAGTAGTTATATTCTTGTACATAGGGGGCAGTATTATAGCAGTTATATTTTTGTACATAGGAGCAGTATTATAGTAGTTATATTCTTGTACATAAGGGGCAGTATTATAGTAGTTATATTCTTGTACATAGGGGCAGTATTATAGTAGTTATATTCTTGTACATAGGGGGCAGTATTATAGTAGTTATATTCTTGTGCATAGGGGACAGTATTATAGTAGCTATATTCTTGTACATAGTTAGCTGTATTATAGTAGTTATATTCTTGTACATAGGGGGCAGTATTATAGTAGTTATATTCTTATACATAGGGGCAGTATTATAGTAGTTATATTCTTGTACATAGGAGCAGTATTATAGTAGTTATATTCTTGTACATAGGGGCAGTATTATAGTAGTTATATTCTTGTACATAGGGGGCAGTATTATAGTAGTTATATTCTTGTACATAGGAGCAGTATTATAGTAGTTATATTCTTGTACATAGGGGGCAGTATTATAGTAGTTATATTCTTGTACATAGGAGCAGTATTATAGTAGTTATATTCTTGTATATAGGGGGCAGTAGTATAGTAGTTATATTCTTGTACATAGGGAGCAGTATTATAGTAGTTATATTCTTGTACATAGGAGCAGTATTATAGTAGTTATATTCTTGTAAATAGGGGGCAGTATTATAGTAGTTATATTCTTGTACATAGGGGCAGTATTATAGTAGTTATATTCTTGTACATAGGAGCAGTATTATATTAGTTATATTCTTGTACATAGGGGGCAGTATTATAGTAGTTATATTCTTGTACATAGGAGCAGTATTATAGTAGTTATATTCTTGTATATAGGGGCAGTATTATAGTAGTTATATTCTTGTACATAGGAGGCAGTATTATAGTAGTTATATTCTTGTACATAGGAGCAGTATTATAGTAGTTATATTCTTGTACATAGGGGGCAGTATTATAGTAGTTATATTCTTGTACATAGGAGCAGTATTATAGTAGTTATATTCTTGTATATAGGGGCAGTATTATAGTAGTTATATTCTTGTACATAGGAGGCAGTATTATAGTAGTTATATTCTTGTACATAGGGGGCAGTATTATAGCAGTTATATTCTTGTACATAGGGGGCAGTATTATAGTAGTTATATTCTTGTACATAGGAGCAGTATTATAGTAGTTATATTCTTGTACATAGGGGCAGTATTATAGTAGTTATATTCTTGTACATAGGAGCAGTATTATAGTAGTTATATTCTTGTGCATAGGAGGCACTATTATAGTAGTTATATTCTTGTACATAGGGGCAGTATTATAGTAGTTATATTCTTGTACATAGGGGGCAGCATTATAGTAGTTATATTCTTGTACATAGGAGCAGTATTATAGTAGTTATATTCTTGTACACAGGGGCAGTATTATAGTAGTTATATTCTTGTACATAGGAGCAGTATTATAGTAGTTATATTCTTGTACATAGGAGCAGTATTATAGTAGTTATATTCTTGTGTATAGGGGGCAGTATTATAGTAGTTATATTCTTGTACATAGGAGCAGTATTATAGTAGTTATATTCTTGTACATAGGAGGCAGTATTATAGTAGTTATATTCTTGTACATAGGGGGCATTTTTATAGTAGTTATATTCTTGTACATAGAGGGCAGTATTATAGTAGTTATATTTTTGTACATAGGAGCAGTATTATAGTAGTTATATTCTTGTACATAGGGGGCAGTATTATAGCAGTTATATTCTTGTACATAGGGACAGTATTATAGTAGTTATATTCTTGTACATAGGAGCAGTATTATAGTAGTTATATTCTTGTATATATCAGCAGTATTATAGTAGTTATATTCTTGTACATAGGGGGCAGTATTATAGTAGTTATATTCTTGTACATAGGGGCAGTATTATAGCAGTTATATTCTTGTATATAGGAGCAGTATTATAGTAGTTATATTCTTGTACATAGGGGGCAGTATTATTGTAGTTATATTCTTGCACATAGGGGGCAGTATGATAGTAGTTATTTTCTTGTACATAGGGGGCAGTATTATAGTAGTTATATTCTTGTACATAGGAGTAGTATTATAGTAGTTATATTCTTGTACATAGGAGCAGTATTATAGTAGTTATATTCTTGTACATAGGAGCAGTATTATAGTAGTTATATTCTTGTGCATAGGAGGCAGTATTATAGTAGTTATATTCTTGTACATAGGGGACAGTATTATAGTAGTTATATTCTTGTACATAGGGAGCTGTATTATAGTAGTTATATTCTTGTACATAGGGGGCAGTATTATAGTAGTTATATTCTTGTACATAGGGGGCAGTATTATAGTAGTTATATTCTTGTACATAGGAGCAGTATTATAGTAGTTATATTCTTGTACATAGGAGCAGTATTATAGTAGTTATATTCTTGTACATAGGGGCAGTATTATAGTAGTTATATTCTTGTACATAGGGGGCAGTATTATAGTAGTTATATTCTTGTACATAGGGGGCAGTATTATAGTAGTTATATTCTTGTACATAGGAGCAGTATTATAGTAGTTATATTCTTGTACATAGGAGCAGTATTATAGTAGTTATATTCTTGTACATAGGGGCAGTATTATAGTAGTTATATTCTTGTACATAGGGGGCAGTATTATAGTAGTTATATTCTTGTACATAGGGAGCTGTATTATAGTAGTTATATTCTTGTACATAGGGGGCAGTATTATAGTAGTTATATTCTTGTACATAGGGGCAGTATTATAGTAGTTATATTCTTGTACATAGGGGACAGTATTATAGTAGTTATATTCTTGTACATAGGGAGCTGTATTATAGTAGTTATATTCTTGTACATAGGGGGCAGTATTATAGTAGTTATATTCTTGTACATAGGGGCAGTATTATAGTAGTTATATTCTTGTACATAGGGGACAGTATTATAGTAGTTATATTCTTGTACATAGGGGGCAGTATTATAGTAGTTATATTCTTGTACATAGGGGGCAGTATTATAGTAGTTATATTCTTGTACATAGGAGCAGTATTATAGTAGTTATATTCTTGTACATAGGGGCAGTATTATAGTAGTTATATTCTTGTACATAGGGGGCAGTATTATAGTAGTTATATTCTTGTACATAGGAGCAGTATTATAGTAGTTATATTCTTGTAAATAGGGGGCAGTATTATAGTAGTTATATTCTTGTACATAGGGGCAGTATTATAGTAGTTATATTCTTGTACATAGGAGCAGTATTATAGTAGTTATATTCTTGTACATAGGGGGCAGTATTATAGTAGTTATATTCTTGTACATAGGAGCAGTATTATAGTAGTTATATTCTTGTATATAGGGGCAGTATTATAGTAGTTATATTCTTGTACATAGGAGGCAGTATTATAGTAGTTATATGCTTGTACATAGGAGCAGTATTATAGTAGTTATATTCTTGTACATAGGGGGCAGTATTATAGTAGTTATATTCTTGTACATAGGAGCAGTATTATAGTAGTTATATTCTTGTATATAGGGGCAGTATTATAGTAGTTATATTCTTGTACATAGGAGCAGTATTATAGTAGTTATATTCTTGTACATAGGGGGCAGTATTATAGTAGTTATATTCTTGTACATAGGAGCAGTATTATAGTAGTTATATTCTTGTGCATAGGAGGCAGTATTATAGTAGTTATATTCTTGTACATAGGGGCAGTATTATAGTAGTTATATTCTTGTACATAGGGGGCAGTATTATAGTAGTTATATTCTTGTACATAAGAGCAGTATTATAGTAGTTATATTCTTGTACACAGGGGCAGTATTATAGTAGTTATATTCTTGTACATAGGAGCAGTATTATAGTAGTTATATTCTTGTACATAGGAGCAGTATTATAGTAGTTATATTCTTGTATATAGGGGGCAGTATTATAGTAGTTATATTCTTGTACATAGGAGCAGTATTATAGTACTTATATTCTTGTACATAGGAGGCAGTATTATAGTAGTTATATTCTTGTACATAGGGGGCATTATTATAGTAGTTATATTCTTGTACATAGAGGGCAGTATTATAGTAGTTATATTCTTGTACATAGGAGCAGTATTATAGTAGTTATATTCTTGTACATAGGGGGCAGTATTATAGCAGTTATATTCTTGTACATAGGGACAGTATTATAGTAGTTATATTCTTGTACATAGGAGCAGTATTATAGTAGTTATATTCTTGTATATAGGAGCAGTATTATAGTAGTTATATTCTTGTACATAGGGGGCAGTATTATAGTAGTTATATGCTTGTACATAGGGGCAGTATTATAGCAGTTATATTCTTGTATATAGGAGCAGTATTATAGTAGTTATATTCTTGTACATAGGGGGCAGTATTATAGTAGTTATATTCTTGCACATAGGGGGCAGTATTATAGTAGTTATATTCCTGTACATAGTGGCAGTATTATAGTAGTTATATTCTTGTATATAGGAGCAGTATTATAGTAGTTATATTCTTGTACATAGGGGGCAGTATTATAGTAGTTATATTCTTGCACATAGGGGGCAGTATGATAGTAGTTATATTCCTGTACATAGGGGCAGTATTATAGTATTTATATTCTCGTATATAAGAGCAGTATTATAGTAGTTATATTCTTGTACATAGGGGGCAGTATTATAGTAGTTATATTCTTGTACATAGGAGTAGTATTATAGTAGTTATATTCTTGTACATAGGAGCAGTATTATAGTAGTTATATTCTTGTACATAGGAGCAGTATTATAGTAGTTATATTCTTGTACATAGGGGGCAGTGTTATAGTAGTTATATTCTTGTACATAGGAGCAGTATTATAGTAGTTATATTCTTGTACATAGGAGCAGTATTATAGTAGTTATATTCTTGTACATAGGAGCAGTATTATAGTAGTTATATTCTTGTACATAGGAGCAGTATTATAGTAGTTATATTCTTGGACATAGGGGGCAGTATTATAGTAGTTATATTCTTGTACATAGGGGGCAGTATTATAGTAGTTATATTCTTGTACATAGGGGGCAGTATTATAGTAGTTATATTCTTGTACATAGGAGTAGTATTATAGTAGTTATATTCTTGTACATAGGAGCAGTATTAGAGTAGTTATATTCTTGTACATAGCGGCAGTATTATAGTAGTTATATTCTTGTACATAGGGGGCAGTATTATAGTAGTTATATTCTTGTACATAGGGGCAGTATTATAGTAGTTATATTCTTGTACATAGGAGCAGTATTATAGTAGTTATATTCTTGCACATAGGGGGCAGTATTATAGTAGTTATATACTTGTACATAGGGAGCAGTATTATAGTAGTTATATTCTTGTACATAGGGGGCAGTATTATAGCAGTTATATTCTTGTACATAGGAGCAGTATTATAGTAGTTATATTCTTGTACATAGGAGCAGTATTATAGTAGTTATATTCTTGTACGTAGGAGCAGGATTATAGTAGTTATATTCTTGTACTTAGGAGCAGTATTATAGTAGCTATATTCTTGTATATAGGGGGCAGTATTATAGTAGTTATATTCTTGTACATAGGGGCAGTATTATAGCAGTTATATTCTTGTACATAGGAGCAGTATTATAGTAGTTATATTCTTGCACATAGGGGGCAGTATTATAGTAGTTATATTCTTGTACATAGTGAGCAGTATTATAGTAGTTTTATTCTTATACATAGGAGCAGTATTATAGTAGTTATATTCTTGTACATAGGGGGCAGTATTATAGCAGTTATATTCTTGTACATAGGGACAGTATTATAGTAGTTATATTCTTGTACATAGGAGCAGTATTATAGTAGTTATATTCTTGTATATAGGAGCAGTATTATAGTAGTTATATTCTTGTACATAGGGGCAGTATTATAGTAGTTATATTCTTGTACATAGGAGTAGTATTATAGTAGTTATATTCTTGTACATAGGGGACAGTATTATAGTAGTTATATTCTTGTACATAGAGAGCAGTATTATAGTAGTTATATTCTTGTACATAGAGAGCAGTATTATAGTAGTTATATTCTTGTACATAGGGGCAGTATTATAGTAGTTATATTCTTGTACATAGGGGGCAGTATTATAGTAGTTATATTCTTGTACATAGGGGCAGTATTATAGTAGTTATATTCTTGTACATAGGAGCAGTATTATAGTAGTTATATTCTTGTACATAGGAGCAGTATTATTGTAGTTATATTCTTGTACATAGGAGCAGTATTATAGTAGTTATATTCTTGTACGTAGGAGCAGTATTATAGTAGTTATATTCTTGTACATAGGAAGCAGTATTATAGTAGTTATATTCTTGTACATAGGAGCAGTATTATAGTAGTTATATTCTTGTACATAGAGAGCAGTATTATAGTAGTTATATTCTTGTACATAGAGAGCAGTATTATAGTAGTTATATTCTTGTACATAGGGGGCAGTATTATAGCAGTTATATTCTTGTACATAGGGGGCAGTATTATAGCAGTTATATTCTTGTACATAGGAGCAGTATTATAGTAGTCATATTCTTGTACATAGGAGCAGTATTATAGTAGTTATATTCTTGTACATAGGAGCAGTATTATAGTAGTTATATTCTTGTACATAGGAGCAGTATTATAGTAGTTATATTCTTGTACATAGGAAGCAGTATTATAGTAGTTATATTCTTGTACATAGGAGCAGTATTATAGTAGTTATATTCTTGTACATAGGGGGCAGTATTATAGCAGTTATATTCTTGTACATAGGGACAGTATTATAGTTGTTATATTCTTGTACATAGGAGCAGTATTATAGTAGTTATATTCTTGTATATAGGAGCAGTATTATAGTAGTTATATTCTTGTACATAGGAGCAGTATTATAGTAGTTATATTCTTGTACACAGGGGACAGTATTATAGTAGTTATATTCTTGTACATAGAGAGCTGTATTATAGTAGTTATATTCTTGTACATAGCAGTATTATAATAGTTATATTCTTGTACATAGAGATCAGTATTATAGCAGTTATATTCTTGTACATAGCAGCAGTATTATAGTAGTTATATTCTTGTACATAGGGGCAGTATTATAGTAGTTATATTCTTGTACATAGGAGCAGTATTATAGTAGTTATATTCTTGTACATAGGAGCAGTATTATAGTAGTTATATTCTTGTACATAGGAGCAGTATTATAGTAGTTATATTCTTGTACATAGGGGCAGTATTGTAGTAGTTATATTCTTGTACATAGGGGGCAGTATTATAGTAGTTATATTCTTGTACATAGGGGCAGTATTATAGTAGTTATATTCTTGTACATAGGGGCAGTATTATAGTAGTTATATTCTTATACATAGGAGCAGTTTTATAGTAGTTATATTCTTGTACATAGGAGCAGTATAATAGTAGTTATATTCTTGTACATAGGAGCAGTATTATAGTAGTTATATTCTTGTACATAGAGAGCAGTATTATAGTAGTTATATTCTTGTACATAGGAACAGTATTATAGTAGTTATATTCTTGTACATAGGAGCAGTATTATAGTAGTTATATTCTTGTACATAGAGAGCAGTATTATAGTAGTTATATTCTTGTACATAGGGGGCAGTATTATAGTAGTTATATTCTTGTACATAGGAGCAGTATTATAGTAGTTATATTCTTGTACATAGGAGCAGTATTATAGTAGTTATATTCTTGTACATAGGGGCAGTATTATAGTAGTTATATTCTTGTACATAGAGAGCAGTATTATAGTACTTATATACTTGTACATAGGAGCAGTATTATAGTAGTTATATTCTTGTACATAGGAGCAGTATTATTGTAGTTATATTCTTGTACATAGGAGCAGTATTATAGTAGTTATATTCTTGTACATAGGGGCAGTATTATAGTATTTATATTCTTGTACATAGGGGCAGTATTATAGTAGTTATATTCTTGTACATAGGGGCAGTATTATAGTAGTTATATTCTTGTACATAGGAGCAGTATTATAGTAGTTATATTCTTGTACATAGAGAGCAGTATTATAGTAGTTATATTCTTGTACATAGAAGCAGTATTATAGCAGTTATATTCTTGTACATAGGGGCATTATTATAGTAGTTATATTCTTGTACATAGGAGCAGTATTATAGTAGTTATATTCTTGTACATAGGAGCAGTATTATAGTAGTTATATTCTTGTACATAGGGGCAGTATTATAGTAGTTATATTCTTGTACATAGAGGCAGTATTATAGCAGTTATATTCTTGTACATAGGGGCAGTATTATAGTAGTTATATTCTTGTACATAGGGGCAGTATTATAGTAGTTATATTCTTGTACATAGGGGCAGTATTATAGTAGTTATATTCTTGTACATAGGAGCAGTATTATAGTAGTTATATTCTTGTACATAGGAGCAGTATTATAGTAGTTATATTCTTGTACATAGGGGCAGTATTATAGTATTTATATTCTTGTACATAGGGGCAGTATTATAGTAGTTATATTCTTGTACATAGGAGCAGTATTATAGTAGTTATATTCTTGTACATAGGGGCAGTATTATAGTATTTATATTCTTGTACATAGGGGCAGTATTATAGTAGTTATATTCTTGTACATAGGGGCAGTATTATAGTAGTTATATTCTTGTACATAGGGGCAGTATTATAGTAGTTATATTCTTGTACATAGGGGCAGTATTATAGTAGTTATATTCTTGTACATAGGGGCAGTATTATAGTAGTTATATTCTTGTACATAGGAGCAGTATTATAGTAGTTATATTCTTGTACATAGGGGCAGTATTATAGTAGTTATATTCTTGTACATAGGAGCAGTATTATAGTAGTTATATTCTTGTACATAGGAGCAGTATTATAGTAGTTATATTCTTGTACATAGGAGCAGTATTATAGTAGTTATATTCTTGTACATAGGAGCAGTATTATAGTAGTTATATTCTTGTACATAGAAGCAGTATTATAGTAGTTATATTCTTGTACATAGAGAGCAGTATTATAGTAGTTATATTCTTGTACATAGGGGGCAGTATTATAGCAGTTATATTCTTGTACATAGGGGGCAGTATGATAGCAGTTATATTCTTGTACATAGGAGCAGTATTATAGTAGTTATATTCTTGTACATAGGAGCAGTATTATAGTAGTTATATTCTTGTACATAGGAGCAGTATTATAGTAGTTATATTCTTGTACATAGGAGCAGTATTATAGTAGTTATATTCTTGTACATAGGAAGCAGTATTATAGTAGTTATATTCTTGTACATAGGAGCAGTATTATAGTAGTTATATTCTTGTACATAGGGGGCAGTATTATAGCAGTTGTATTCTTGTTCATAGGGACAGTATTATAGTAGTTATATTCTTGTACATAGAGAGCTGTATTATAGCAGTTATATTCTTGTACATAGGAGCAGTATTATAGTAGTTATATTCTTGTACATAGGAGCAGTATTATAGTAGTTATATTCTTGTACATAGAGAGCAGTATTATAGTAGTTATATTCTTGTACATAGGAGCAGTATTATAGTAGTTATATTCTTGTACATAGGAGCAGTATTATAGTAGTTATATTCTTGTACATAGGAGCAGTATTATAGTAGTTATATTCTTGTACATAGAGGGCAGTATTATAGTAGTTATATTCTTGTACATAGGGGCAGTATTATAGCAGTTATATTCTTGTACATAGGGGGCAGTATTATAGCAGTTATATTCTTGTACATAGGAGCAGTATTATAGTAGTTATATTCTTGTACATAGGAGCAGTATTATAGTAGTTATATTCTTGTACATAGGAGCAGTATTATAGTAGTTATATTCTTGTACATAGGAGCAGTATTATAGTAGTTATATTCTTGTACATAGGAAGCAGTATTATAGTAGTTATATTCTTGTACATAGGAGCAGTATTATAGTAGTTATATTCTTGTACATAGGGGGCAGTATTATAGCAGTTATATTCTTGTACATAGAGAGCTGTATTATAGTAGTTCTATTCTTGTACATAGGAGCAGTATTATAGTAGTTCTATTCTTGTACATAGGAGCAGTATTATAGTAGTTATATTCTTGTACATAGGGGCAGTATTATAGTAGTTATATTCTTGTACATAGGAGCAGTATTATAGTATTTATATTCTTGTACATAGGGGCAGTATTATAGTAGTTATATTCTTGTACATAGGGGCAGTATTATAGTAGTTATATTCTTGTACATAGGAGCAGTATTATAGTAGTTATATTCTTGTACATAGGGGCAGTATTATAGTAGTTATATTCTTGTACATAGGGGCAGTATTATAGTAGTTATATTCTTGTGCATAGGAGCAGTATTATAGTAGTTATATTCTTGTACATAGGAGCAGTATTATAGTAGTTATATTCTTGTACATAGGAGCAGTATTATAGTAATTATATTCTTGTACATAGGAAGCAGTATTATAGTAGTTATATTCTTGTACATAGGAGCAGTATTATAGTAGTTATATTCTTGTACATAGGGGCAGTATTATAGTAGTTATATTCTTGTACATAGGAGCAGTATTATAGTAGTTATATTCTTGTACATAGGAGCAGTATTATAGTAGTTATATTCTTGTACATAGAGAGCAGTATTATAGCAGTTATATTCTTGTACATAGGGGGCAGTATTATAGCAGTTATATTCTTGTACATAGGGGGCAGTATTATAGCAGTTATATTCTTGTACATAGGAGCAGTATTATAGTAGTTATATTCTTGTACATAGGAGCAGTATTATAGTAGTTATATTCTTGTACATAGGAGCAGTATTATAGTAGTTATATTCTTGTACATAGGAGCAGTATTATAGTAGTTATATTCTTGTACATAGGAGCAGTATTATAGTAGTTATATTCTTGTACATAGGAGCAGTATTATAGTAGTTATATTCTTGTACATAGAGAGCAGTATTATAGTAGTTATATTCTTGTACATAGGGGGCAGTATTATAGCAGTTATATTCTTGTACATAGGGGGCAGTATTATAGCAGTTATATTCTTGTACATAGGAGCAGTATTATAGTAGTTATATTCTTGTACATAGGAGCAGTATTATAGTAGTTATATTCTTGTACATAGGAGCAGTATTATAGTAGTTATATTCTTGTACATAGGAGCAGTATTATAGTTGTTATATTCTTGTACATAGGAAGCAGTATTATAGTAGTTATATTCTTGTACATAGGAGCAGTATTATAGTAGTTATATTCTTGTACATAGGGGGCAGTATTATAGCATTTATATTCTTGTACATAGGGACAGTATTATAGTAGTTATATTCTTGTACATAGAGAGCTGTATTATAGTAGTTCTATTCTTGTACATAGGAGCAGTATTATAGTAGTTATATTCTTGTACATAGGAGCAGTATTATAGTAGTTATATTCTTGTACATAGGGGCAGTATTATAGTAGTTATATTCTTGTACATAGAGAGCAGTATTATAGTAGTTATATTCTTGTACATAGGGGGCAGTATTATAGTAGTTATATTCTTGTACATAGGAGCAGTATTATAGTAGTTATATTCTTGTACATAGGAGCAGTATTATAGTAGTTATATTCTTGTACATAGGAGCAGTATTATAGTAGTTATATTCTTGTACATAGGAGCAGTATTATAGTAGTTATATTCTTGTACATAGGGGCAGTATTATAGTATTTATATTCTTGTACATAGGGGCAGTATTATAGTAGTTATATTCTTGTACATAGGGGCAGTATTATAGTAGTTATATTCTTGTACATAGAGAGCAGTATTATAGTAGTTATATTCTTGTACATAGGAGCAGTATTATAGTAGTTATATTCTTGTACATAGAGAGCAGTATTATAGTAGTTATATTCTTGTACATAGGGGGCAGTATTATAGCAGTTATATTCTTGTACATAGGGGGCAGTATTATAGCAGTTATATTCTTGTACATAGGAGCAGTATTATAGTAGTTATATTCTTGTACATAGGAGCAGTATTATAGTAGTTATATTCTTGTACATAGGAGCAGTATTATAGTAGTTATATTCTTGTACATAGGAGCAGTATTATAGTAGTTATATTCTTGTACATAGGAGCAGTATTATAGTAGTTATATTCTTGTACATAGGAGCAGTATTATAGTAGTTATATTCTTGTACATAGAGAGCAGTATTATAGTAGTTATATTCTTGTACATAGGGGGCAGTATTATAGCAGTTATATTCTTGTACATAGGGGGCAGTATTATAGCAGTTATATTCTTGTACATAGGAGCAGTATTATAGTAGTTATATTCTTGTACATAGGAGCAGTATTATAGTAGTTATATTCTTGTACATAGGAGCAGTATTATAGTAGTTATATTCTTGTACATAGGAGCAGTATTATAGTTGTTATATTCTTGTACATAGGAAGCAGTATTATAGTAGTTATATTCTTGTACATAGGAGCAGTATTATAGTAGTTATATTCTTGTACATAGGGGGCAGTATTATAGCATTTATATTCTTGTACATAGGGACAGTATTATAGTAGTTATATTCTTGTACATAGAGAGCTGTATTATAGTAGTTCTATTCTTGTACATAGGAGCAGTATTATAGTAGTTATATTCTTGTACATAGGAGCAGTATTATAGTAGTTATATTCTTGTACATAGGGGCAGTATTATAGTAGTTATATTCTTGTACATAGAGAGCAGTATTATAGTAGTTATATTCTTGTACATAGGGGGCAGTATTATAGTAGTTATATTCTTGTACATAGGAGCAGTATTATAGTAGTTATATTCTTGTACATAGGAGCAGTATTATAGTAGTTATATTCTTGTACATAGGGGCAGTATTATAGTAGTTATATTCTTGTACATAGAGAGCAGTATTATAGTAGTTATATTCTTGTACATAGGAGCAGTATTATAGTAGTTATATTCTTGTACATAGGAGCAGTATTATAGTAGTTATATTCTTGTACATAGGGGCAGTATTATAGTATTTATATTCTTGTACATAGGGGCAGTATTATAGTAGTTATATTCTTGTACATAGGGGCAGTATTATAGTAGTTATATTCTTGTACATAGAGAGCAGTATTATAGTAGTTATATTCTTGTACATAGGAGCAGTATTATAGCAGTTATATTCTTGTACATAGGGGCAGTATTATAGTAGTTATATTCTTGTACATAGGAGCAGTATTATAGTAGTTATATTCTTGTACATAGGAGCAGTATTATAGTAGTTATATTCTTGTACATAGGGGCAGTATTATAGTAGTTATATTGTTGTACATAGAGAGCAGTATTATAGTAGTTTATATTCTTGTACATAGGAGCAGTATTATAGTAGTTATATTCTTGTACATAGGAGCAGTATTATAGTAGTTATATTCTTGTACATAGGAGCAGTATTATAGTAGTTATATTCTTGTACATAGGAGCAGTATTATAGTAGTTATATTCTTGTACATAGGAGCAGTATTATAGTAGTTATATTCTTGTACATAGAAGCAGTATTATAGTAGTTATATTCTTGTACATAGAGAGCAGTATTATAGTAGTTATATTCTTGTACATAGGGGGCAGTATTATAGCAGTTATATTCTTGTACATAGGGGGCAGTATTATAGCAGTTATATTCTTGTACATAGGAGCAGTATTATAGTAGTTATATTCTTGTACATAGGAGCAGTATTATAGTAGTTATATTCTTGTACATAGGAGCAGTATTATAGTAGTTATATTCTTGTACATAGGAGCAGTATTATAGTAGTTATATTCTTGTACATAGGAGCAGTATTATAGTAGTTATATTCTTGTACATAGGGGCAGTATTATAGTAGTTATATTCTTGTACATAGAGAGCAGTATTATAGTAGTTATATTCTTGTACATAGGAGCAGTATTATAGTAGTTATATTCTTGTACATAGGAGCAGTATTATAGTAGTTATATTCTTGTACATAGGAGCAGTATTATAGTAGTTATATTCTTGTACATAGGGGCAGTATTATAGTATTTATATTCTTGTACATAGGGGCAGTATTATAGTAGTTATATTCTTGTACATAGGGGCAGTATTATAGTAGTTATATTCTTGTACATAGAGAGCAGTATTATAGTAGTTATATTCTTGTACATAGGAGCAGTATTATAGTAGTTATATTCTTGTACATAGGAGCAGTATTATAGTAGTTATATTCTTGTACATAGGGGGCAGTATTATAGTAGTTATATTCTTGTACATAGGAGCAGTATTATAGCAGTTATATTCTTGTACATAGGGGCAGTATTATAGTAGTTATATTCTTGTACATAGGAGCAGTATTATAGTAGTTATATTCTTGTACATAGGAGCAGTATTATAGTAGTTATATTCTTGTACATAGGGGCAGTATTATAGTAGTTATATTCTTGTACATAGGAGCAGTATTATAGTAGTTATATTCTTGTACATAGGAGCAGTATTATAGTAGTTATATTCTTGTACATAGGAGCAGTATTATAGTAGTTATATTCTTGTACATAGAAGCAGTATTATAGTAGTTATATTCTTGTACATAGAGAGCAGTCTTATAGTAGTTATATTCTTGTACATAGGGGGCAGTATTATAGCAGTTATATTCTTGTACATAGGGGGCAGTATTATAGCAGTTATATTCTTGTACATAGGAGCAGTATTATAGTAGTTATATTCTTGTACATAGGAGCAGTATTATAGTAGTTATATTCTTGTACATAGGAGCAGTATTATAGTAGTTATATTCTTGTACATAGGAGCAGTATTATAGTAGTTATATTCTTGTACATAGGAAGCAGTATTATAGTAGTTATATTCTTGTACATAGGAGCAGTATTATAGTAGTTATATTCTTGTACATAGGGGGCAGTATTATAGCAGTTATATTCTTGTTCATAGGGACAGTATTATAGTAGTTATATTCTTGTACATAGGAGCAGTATTATAGTAGTTATATTCTTGTACATAGGAAGCAGTATTATAGTAGTTATATTCTTGTACATAGGAGCAGTATTATAGTAGTTATATTCTTGTACATAGGGGGCAGTATTATAGCAGTTATATTCTTGTTCATAGGGACAGTATTATAGTAGTTATATTCTTGTTCATAGGGACAGTATTATAGTAGTTATATTCTTGTACATAGAGAGCTGTATTATAGTAGTTCTATTCTTGTACATAGGAGCAGTATTATAGTAGTTATATTCTTGTACATAGGAGCAGTATTATAGTAGTTCTATTCTTGTACATAGGGGCAGTATTATAGTATTTATATTCTTGTACATAGGGGCAGTATTATAGTAGTTATATTCTTGTACATAGGGGCAGAATTATAGTAGTTATATTCTTGTACATAGGAGCAGTATTATAGTAGTTATATTCTTGTACATAGAGAGCAGTATTATAGTAGTTATGTTCTTGTACATAGGAGCAGTATTATAGTAGTTATATTCTTGTACATAGGAGCAGTATTATAGCAGTTATATTCTTGTACATAGGAGCAGTATTATAGTAGTTATATTCTTGTACATAGGAGCAGTATTATAGTAGTTATATTCTTGTACATAGAGAGCAGTATTATAGTAGTTATATTCTTGTACATAGGAGCAGTATTATAGTAGTTATATTCTTGTACATAGGAGCAGTATTATAGTAGTTATATTCTTGTACATAGGAGCAGTATTATAGTAGTTATATTCTTGTACATAGAGAGCAGTATTATAGTAGTTATATTCTTGTACATAGGGGCAGTATTATAGCAGTTATATTCTTGTACATAGGGGGCAGTATTATAGCAGTTATATTCTTGTACATAGGAGCAGTATTATAGTAGTTATATTCTTGTACATAGGAGCAGTATTATAGTAGTTATATTCTTGTACATAGGAGCAGTATTATAGTAGTTATATTCTTGTACATAGGAGCAGTATTATAGTAGTTATATTCTTGTACATAGGAAGCAGTATTATAGTAGTTATATTCTTGTACATAGGAGCAGTATTATAGTAGTTATATTCTTGTACATAGGGGGCAGTATTATAGCAGTTATATTCTTGTACATAGGGGTCAGTATTATAGTAGTTATATTCTTGTACATAGAGAGCTGTATTATAGTAGTTCTATTCTTGTACATAGGAGCAGTATTATAGTAGTTATATTCTTGTACATAGGAGCAGTATTATAGTAGTTATATTCTTGTACATAGGGGGCAGTATTATAGCAGTTATATTCTTGTACATAGGGGGCAGTATTATAGTAGTTATATTCTTGTACATAGAGAGCTGTATTATAGTAGTTCTATTCTTGTACATAGGAGCAGTATTATAGTAGTTATATTCTTGTACATAGGAGCAGTATTATAGTAGTTATATTCTTGTACATAGGGGCAGTATTATAGTATTTATATTCTTGTACATAGGGGCAGTATTATAGTAGTTATATTCTTGTACATAGGGGCAGTATTATAGTATTTATATTCTTGTACATAGGGGCAGTATTATAGTAGTTATATTCTTGTACATAGGGGCAGTATTATAGTAGTTATATTCTTGTACATAGGAGCAGTATTATAGTATTTATATTCTTGTACATAGGGGCAGTATTATAGTAGTTATATTCTTGTACATATCGGCAGTATTATAGTAGTTATATTCTTGTACATAGGAGCAGTATTATAGTAGTTATATTCTTGTACATAGGGGCAGTATTATAGTATTTATATTCTTGTACATAGGGGCAGTATTATAGTAGTTATATTCTTGTACATAGGAGCAGTATTATAGTAGTTATATTCTTGTACATAGGAGCAGTATTATAGTAGTTATATTCTTGTACATAGGAGCAGTATTATAGTAATTATATTCTTGTACATAGGAAGCAGTATTATAGTAGTTATATTTTTGTACATAGGAGCAGTATTATAGTAGTTATATTCTTGTACATAGGGGCAGTATTATAGTAGTTATATTCTTGTACATAGGAGCAGTATTATAGTAGTTATATTCTTGTACATAGGAGCAGTATTATAGTAGTTATATTCTTGTACATAGGAGCAGTATTATAGTAGTTATATTCTTGTACATAGGAGCAGTATTATAGTAGTTATATTCTTGTACATAGGAGCAGTATTATAGTAGTTATATTCTTGTACATAGAGAGCAGTATTATAGTAGTTATATTCTTGTACATAGGGGGCAGTATTATAGCAGTTATATTCTTGTACATAGGGGGCAGTATTATAGCAGTTATATTCTTGTACATAGGAGCAGTATTATAGTAGTTATATTCTTGTACATAGGAGCAGTATTATAGTAGATATATTCTTGTACATAGGAGCAGTATTATAGTAGTTATATTCTTGTACATAGGAGCAGTATTATAGTAGTTATATTCTTGTACATAGGAAGCAGTATTATAGTAGTTATATTCTTGTACATAGGAGCAGTATTATAGTAGTTATATTCTTGTACATAGGGGGCAGTTTTATAGCAGTTATATTCTTGTACATAGGGACAGTATTATAGTAGTTATATTCTTGTACATAGAGAGCTGTATTATAGTAGTTCTATTCTTGTACATAGGAGCAGTATTATAGTAGTTATATTCTTGTACATAGGAGCAGTATTATAGTAGTTATATTCTTGTACATAGGGGCAGTATTATAGTATTTATATTCTTGTACATAGGGGCAGTATTATAGTAGTTATATTCTTGTACATAGGGGCAGTATTATAGTAGTTATATTCTTGTACATAGGAGCAGTATTATAGCAGTTATATTCTTGTACATAGGAGCAGTATTATAGCAGTTATATTCTTGTACATAGGAGCAGTATTATAGTAGTTATATTCTTGTACATGGGAGCAGTATTATAGTAGTTATATTCTTGTACATAGGGGCAGTATTATAGTAGTTATATTCTTGTACATAGAGAGCAGTATTATAGTAGTTATATTCTTGTACATAGGAGCAGTATTATAGTAGTTATATTCTTGTACATAGGAGCAGTATTATAGTAGTTATATTCTTGTACATAGGGGCAGTATTATAGTATTTATATTCTTGTACATAAGGGCAGTATTATAGTAGTTATATTCTTGTACATAGGGGCAGTATTATAGTAGTTATATTCTTGTACATAGGGGCAGTATTATAGTAGTTATATTCTTGTACATAGGAGCAGTATTATAGTAGTTATATTCTTGTACATAGGGGGCAGTATTATATTAGTTATATTCTTGTACATAGGGGCAGTATTATAGTAGTTATATTCTTGTACATAGGAGCAGTATTATAGTTATATTCTTGTACATAGGGGCAGTATTATAGTAGTTATATTCTTGTACATAGGAGCAGTATTATAGTAGTTATATTCTTGTACATAGGGGCAGTATTATAGTAGTTATATTCTTGTACATAGGGGCAGTATTATAGTAGTTATTTTCTTGTACATAGGAGCAGTATTATAGTAGTTATATTCTTGTACATAGGAGCAGTATTATAGTAGTTATATTCTTGTACATAGGAGCAGTATTATAGTAGTTATATTCTTGTACATAGGGGCAGTATTATAGTAGTTATATTCTTGTACATAGGAGCAGTATTATAGTAGTTATATTCTTGTACATAGGGGCAGTATTATAGTAGTTATATTCTTGTACATAGGGACAGTATTATAGTAGTTATATTCTTGTACATAGGAGCAGTATTATAGCAGTTATATTCTTGTACATAGGAGCAGTATTATAGCAGTTATATTCTTGTACATAGGAGCAGTATTATAGTAGTTATATTCTTGTACATGGGAGCAGTATTATAGTAGTTATATTCTTGTACATAGGAGCAGTATTATAGTAGTTATATTCTTGTACATAGGGGCAGTATTATAGTAGTTATATTCTTGTACATAGAGAGCAGTATTATAGTAGTTATATTCTTGTACATAGGAGCAGTATTATAGTAGTTATATTCTTGTACATAGGGGCAGTATTATAGTATTTATATTCTTGTACATAAGGGCAGTATTATAGTAGTTATATTCTTGTACATAGGGGCAGTATTATAGTAGTTATATTCTTGTACATAGGGGCAGTATTATAGTAGTTATATTCTTGTACATAGGAGCAGTATTATAGTAGTTATATTCTTGTACATAGGGGGCAGTATTATATTAGTTATATTCTTGTACATAGGGGCAGTATTATAGTAGTTATATTCTTGTACATAGGAGCAGTATTATAGTAGTTATATTCTTGTACATAGGGGCAGTATTATAGTAGTTATATTCTTGTACATAGGAGCAGTATTATAGTAGTTATATTCTTGTACATAGGGGCAGTATTATAGTAGTTATATTCTTGTACATAGGGGCAGTATTATAGTAGTTATATTCTTGTACATAGGAGCAGTATTATAGTTGTTATATTCTTGTACATAGGAGCAGTATTATAGTAGTTATATTCTTGTACATAGGGACAGTATTATAGTAGTTATATTCTTGTACATAGGAGCAGTATTATAGTAGTTATATTCTTGTACATAGGGGGCAGTATTATAGTAGTTATATTCTTGTACATAGGAGCAGTATTATAGTAGTTATATTCTTGTACATAGGGGGCAGTATTATAGTAGTTATATTCTTGTACATGGGGCAGTATTGTAGTAGTTATATTCTTGTACATAGGGGGCAGTATTAATATAGTTATATTCTTGTACATAGGGAGCAGTATTATAGTAGTTATATTCTTGTACATAGGAGCAGTATTATAGTAGTTATATTCTTGTTCATAGGGGGCAGTATTATAGTAGTTATATTCTTGTGCATAGGAGCAGTATTATAGTAGTTATATTCTTGTACATAGGAGCAGTATTATAGTAGTTATATTCTTGTACATAGGGGCAGTATTATAGTAATTATATTCTTGTACATAGGGGCAGTATTATAGTAGTTATATTCTTGTACATAGGGGCAGTATTATAGTAGTTATATTCTTGTACATAGGGGCAGTATTATAGTAGTTATATTCTTGTACATAGGGGCAGTATTATAGTAGTTATATTCTTGTACATAGGAGCAGTATTATAGTAGTTATATTCTTGTACATAGGGGGCAGTATTATAGTAGTTATATTCTTGTACATAGGGGCAGTATTATAGTAGTTATATTCTTGTACATAGGAGCAGTATTATAGTAGTTATATTCTTGTACATAGGGGGCAGTATTATAGTAGTTATATTCTTGTACATAGGAGCAGTATTATAGTAGTTATATTCTTGTACATAGGGGCAGTATTATAGTTATATTCTTGTACATAGGAGCAGTATTATAGTAGTTATATTCTTGTACATAGGGGGCAGTATTATAGTAGTTATATTCTTATACATAGGGGCAGTATTATAGTAGTTATATTCCTGTACATAGGGGCAGTATTATAGTAATTATATTCTTGTACATAGGGAGCAATATTATAGTAGTTATATTCTTGTACATAGGAGCAGTATTATAGTAGTTATATTCTTGTACATAGGGAGCAGTATTATAGTAGTTATATTCTTGTACATAGGGGACAGTATTATAGTAGTTATATTCTTGTACATAGAGAGCAGTATTATAGTAGATATATTCTTGTACATAGGGGGCAGTATTATAGTAGTTATATTCTTGTACATAGGGAGCAGTATTATAGTAGTTATATTCTTGTACATAGGAACAGTATTATAGTAGTTATATTCTTGTACATAGGAGCAGTATTATAGTAGTTATATTCTTGTACATAGGGGCAGTATTATAGTAGTTATATTCTTGTACATAGGGGACAGTATTATAGTAGTTATATTCTTGTACATAGAGAGCAGTATTATAGTAGATATATTCTTGTACATAGGGGCAGTATTATAGTAGTTATATTCTTGTACATAGGGGCAGTATTATAGTAGTTATATTCTTGTACATAGGAGCAGTATTATAGTAGTTATATTCTTGTACATAGGAGCAGTATTATAGTAGTTATATTCTTGTACATAGGGGGCAGTATTATAGTAGTTATATTCTTGTACATAGGGGCAGTATTATAGTAGTTATATTCTTGTACATAGGAGCAGTATTATAGTAGTTATATTCTTGTACATAGGGGGCAGTATGATAGTAGTTATATTCTTGTACATAGGAGCAATATTATAGTAGTTATATTCTTGTACATAGGGGCAGTATTATAGTAGTTATATTCTTGTACATAGGAGCAGTATTATAGTTATATTCTTGTACATAGGAGCAGTATTATAGTAGTTATATTCTTGTACATAGGGGCAGTATTATAGTAGTTATATTCTTGTACATAGGAGCAGTATTATAGTAGTTATATTCTTGTACATAGGGGGCATTATTATAGTAGTTATATTCTTGTACATAGGAGCAGTATTATAGTAGTTATATTCTTGTACATAGGGGGCAGTATTATAGTAGTTATATTCTTGTACATAGGGGGCAGTATTGTAGTAGTTATATTCTTGTACATAGGGGGCAGTATTATAGTAGTTATATTCTTGTACATAGGGAGCAGTATTATAGTAGTTATATTCTTGTACATAGGAGCAGTATTATAGTAGTTATATTCTTGTACATAGGGGGCAGTATTATAGTAGTTATATTCTTGTACATAGGGGGCAGTATTATAGTAGTTATATTCTTGTACATAGGAGCAGTATTATAGTAGTTATATTCTTGTACATAGGGGCAGTATTATAGTATTTATATTCTTGTACATAGGGGCAGTATTATAGTAGTTATATTCTTGTACATAGGGGCAGTATTATAGTAGTTATATTCTTGTACATAGGGGCAGTATTATAGTAGTTATATTCTTGTACATAGGAGCAGTATTATAGTAGTTATATTCTTGTACATAGGGGGCAGTATTATAGTAGTTATATTCTTGTACATAGGGGCAGTATTATAGTAGTTATATTCTTGTACATAGGAGCAGTATTATAGTAGTTATATTCTTGTACATAGGGGGCAGTATTATAGTAGTTATATTCTTGTACATAGGAGCAGTATTATAGTAGTTATATTCTTGTACATAGGGGCAGTATTATAGTAGTTATATTCTTGTACATAGGAGCAGTATTATAGTAGTTATATTCTTGTACATAGGGGGCAGTATTATAGTAGTTATATTCTTATACATAGGGGCAGTATTATAGTAGTTATATTCCTGTACATAGGGGCAGTATTATAGTAATTATATTCTTGTACATAGGGAGCAATATTATAGTAGTTATATTCTTGTACATAGGAGCAGTATTATAGTAGTTATATTCTTGTACATAGGGAGCAGTATTATAGTAGTTATATTCTTGTACATAGGGAGCAGTATTATAGTAGTTATATTCTTGTACATAGAGAGCAGTATTATAGTAGATATATTCTTGTACATAGGGGGCAGTATTATAGTAGTTATATTCTTGTACATAGGGAGCAGTATTATAGTAGTTATATTCTTGTACATAGGAACAGTATTATAGTAGTTATATTCTTGTACATAGCAGTATTATAGTAGTTATATTCTTGTACATAGGAGCAGTATTATAGTAGTTATATTCTTGTACATAGGAGCAGTATTATAGTAGTTATATTCTTGTACATAGGGGCAGTATTATAGTAGTTATATTCTTGTACATAGGAGCAGTATTATAGTAGTTATATTCCTGTCCATAGGAGCAGTATTATAGTAGTAATATTCTTGTACATAGGAGCAGTATTATAGTAGTTATATTCCTGTACATAGGAGCAGTATTATAGTAGTTATATTCTTGTACATAGGGGGCAGTATTATAGTAGTTATATTCTTGTACATAGGAGCAGTATTATAGTAGTTGTATTCTTGTATATAGGAGCAGTATTATAGTAGTTATATTCTTGTACATAGGAGCAGTATTATAGTAGTTATATTCTTGTACATAGAGAGCAGTATTATAGTAGTTATATTCTTGTACATAGGAGCAGTATTATAGCAGTTATATTCTTGTACATAGGAGCAGTATTATAGTAGTTATATTCTTGTACATGGGAGCAGTATTATAGTAGTTATATTCTTGTACATAGGAGCAGTATTATAATAGTTATATTCTTGTACATAGGGGCAGTATTATAGTAGTTATATTCTTGTACATAGAGAGCAGTATTATAGTAGTTATATTCTTGTACATAGGAGCAGTATTATAGTAGTTATATTCTTGTACATAGGAGCAGTATTATAGTAGTTATATTCTTGTACATAGGGGCAGTATTATAGTATTTATATTCTTGTACATAGGGGCAGTATTATAGTAGTTATATTCTTGTACATAGGGGCAGTATTATAGTAGTTATATTCTTGTACATAGGGGCAGTATTATAGTAGTTATATTCTTGTACATAGGAGCAGTATTATAGTAGTTATATTCTTGTACATAGGGGCAGTATTATAATAATTATATTCTTGTACGTAGGGGGCAGTATTATAGTAGTTATATTCTTGTACGTAGGGGGCAGTATTATAGTAGTTATATTCTTGTACGTAGGGGGCAGTATTATAGTAGTTATATTCTTGTACATAGGGGCAGTATTATAGTAATTATATTCTTGTACATAGGGGGCAGTATTATAGTAGTTATATTCTTGTACATAGGAGCAGTATTATAGTAGTTATATTCTTGTACATAGGGGCAGTATTATAGTAGTTATATTCTTGTACATAGGAGCAGTATTATAGTAGTTATATTCTTGTACATAGGAGCAGTATTGTAGTAGTTATATTCTTGTACATAGGGGCAGTATTATAGTAGTTATATTCTTGTACATAGGAGCAGTATTATAGTAGTTATATTCTTGTACATAGGGGGCAGTATTATAGTAGTTATATTCTTGTACATAGGAGCAGTATTATAGTAGTTATATTCTTGTACATAGGGGCCAGTATTATAGTAGTTATATTCTTGTACATGGGGCAGTATTGTAGTAGTTATATTCTTGTACATAGGGGGCAGTATTATAGTAGTTATATTCTTGTACATAGGGAGCAGTATTATAGTAGTTATATTCTTGTACATAGGAGCAGTATTATAGTAGTTATATTCTTGTACATAGGGGGCAGTATTATAGTAGTTATATTCTTGTACATAGGAGCAGTATTATAGTAGTTATATTCTTGTACATAGGAGCAGTATTATAGTAGTTATATTCTTGTACATAGGGGCAGTATTATAGTAGTTATATTCTTGTACATAGGGGCAGTATTATAGTAGCTATATTCTTGTACATAGGGGCAGTATTATAGTAGTTATATTCTTGTACATAGGGGCAGTATTATAGTAGTTATATTCTTGTACATAGGAGCAGTATTATAGTAGTTATATTCTTGTACATAGGGGGCAGTATTATAGTAGTTATATTCTTCTACATAGGGGCAGTATTATAGTAGTTATATTCTTGTACATAGGAGCAGTATTATAGTAGTTATATTCTTGTACATAGGGGGCAGTATTATAGTAGTTATATTCTTGTACATAGGAGCAGTATTATAGTAGTTATATTCTTGTACATAGGGGCAGTATTATAGTAGTTATATTCTTGTACATAGGAGCAGTATTATAGTAGTTATATTCTTGTACATAGGGGGCAGTATTATAGTAGTTATATTCTTATACATAGGGGCAGTATTATAGTAGTTATATTCCTGTACATAGGGGCAGTATTATAGTAATTATATTCTTGTACATAGGGAGCAATATTATAGTAGTTATATTCTTGTACATAGGAGCAGTATTATAGTAGTTATATTCTTGTACATAGGGAGCAGTATTATAGTAGTTATATTCTTGTACATAGGGGACAGTATTATAGTAGTTATATTCTTGTACATAGAGAGCAGTATTATAGTAGATATATTCTTGTACATAGGGGGCAGTATTATAGTAGTTATATTCTTGTACATAGGGAGCAGTATTATAGTAGTTATATTCTTGTACATAGGAACAGTATTATAGTAGTTATATTCTTGTACATAGGAGCAGTATTATAGTAGTTATATTCTTGTACATAGGAGCAGTATTATAGTAGTTATATTCTTGTACATAGGGGCAGCATTATAGTAGTTATATTCTTGTACATAGGAGCAGTATTATAGTAGTTATATTCCTGTACATAGGAGCAGTATTATAGTAGTTATATTCTTGTACATAGGAGCAGTATTATAGTAGTTATATTCCTGTACATAGGAGCAGTATTATAGTAGTTATATTCTTGTACATAGGGGGCAGTATTATAGTAGTTATATTCTTGTACATAGGGAGCAGTATTATAGTAGTTATATTCTTGTACATAGGAGCAGTATTATAGTAGTTATATTCTTGTACATAGGAGCAGTATTATAGTAGTTATATTCCTGTACATAGGAGCAGTATTATAGTAGTTATATTCTTGTACATAGGGGGCAGTATTATAGTAGTTATATTCTTGTACATAGGGAGCAGTATTATAGTAGTTATATTCTTGTACATAGGAGCAGTATTATAGTAGTTATATTCTTGTACATAGGAGCAGTATTATAGTAGTTATATTCTTGTACATAGGAGCAGTATTATAGTAGTTATATTCTTGTACATAGGAGCAGTATTATAGTAGTTATATTCTTGTACATAGGGGACAGTATTATAGTAGTTATATTCTTGTACATAGAGAGCAGTATTATAGTAGATATATTCTTGTACATAGGGGGCAGTATTATAGTAGTTATATTCTTGTACATAGGGAGCAGTATTATAGTAGTTATATTCTTGTACATAGGAACAGTATTATAGTAGTTATATTCTTGTACATAGGAGCAGTATTATAGTAGTTATATTCTTGTACATAGGAGCAGTATTATAGTAGTTATATTCTTGTACATAGGGAGCAGTATTATAGTAGTTATATTCTTGTACATAGGAGCAGTATTATAGTAGTTATATTCTTGTACATAGGGGGCAGTTTTATAGTAGTTATATTCTTGTACATAGGAGCAGTATTATAGTAGTTATATTCTTGTACATAGGGGGCAGTATTATAGTAGTTATATTCTTGTACATAGGGGCAGTATTATAGTAGTTATATTCTTGTACATAGGGGGCAGTATTATAGTAGTTATATTCTTGTACATAGGGGCAGTATTATAGTAGTTATATTCTTGTACATAGGAGCAGTATTATAGTAGTTATATTCTTATACATAGGGGGCAGTATTATAGTAGTTATATTCTTGTACACAGGGGCAGTATTATAGTAGTTATATTCTTGTACATAGGGGGCAGTATTATAGTAGTTACAGTGCCTACAAGTAGTATTCAACCCCCTGCAGATTTAGCTGGTTTGATAAGATGCAAATAAGTTAGAGCCTTCAAACTGCAAACGAGAGTAGGTTTTAGGAACAGAAGCATAAATCTTACAAACCAAAAAGTTATGTTGCTCAGTTGAATTTTATTAAATTTTAAACATAAAAGTGTGGGTCAATTATTATACAACCCCTATGTTTAATATTTTGTGGAATAACCCTTGTTTGCAATTACAGCTAATAATCGTCTTTTATAAGACCTGATCAGGCCGGCACAGGTCTGTGGAGTTATCTTGGCCCACTCCTCCATGCAGATCTTCTCCAAGTTATCTAGGTTCTTTGGGTGTCTCATGTGGACTTTATTCTTGAGCTCCTTCCACAAGTTTTCAATTGGGTTAAGGTCAGGAGACTGACTAGGCCACTCCAACACCTTGACTTTTTCCCTCTTGAACCAGGCCTTGGTTTTCTTGGCTGTGTGCTTTGGGTCGTTGTCTTGTTGGAAGATGAAATTACGACCCATCTTAAGATCCTTGATGGAGGAGTGGAGGTTCTTGGCCAAAATCTCCAGGTAGGCCGTGCTATCCATCTTCCCATGGATGCGGACCAGATGGCCAGGCCCCTTGGCAGAGAAACAGCCCCACAGCATGATGCTGCCACCACCATGCTTGACTGTAGGGATGGTATTCTTGGGGTCGTATGCAGTGCCATCCAGTCTCCAAACGTCACGTGTGTGGTTGGCACCAAAGATCTCGATCTTGGTCTCATCAGACCATAGAACCTTGAACCAGTCTGTCTCAGAGTCCTACAAGTGATCATGAGCAAACTGTAGACGAGCCTTGACATGACGCTTTGAAAGTAAAGGTACCTTACGGGCTCGTCTGGAACGGAGACCATTGCGGTGGAGTACGTTACTTATGGTATTGACTGAAACCAATGTCCCCACTGCCATGAGATCTTCCCGGAGCTCCTTCCTTGTTGTCCTTGGGTTAGCCTTGACTCTTCGGACAAGCCTGGCCTCGGCACGGGAGGACACTTTCAAAGGCTGTCCTGGCTGTGGAAGGCTAACAGTAGTTCCATAAGCCTTCCACTTACGGATGATGCTCCCAACAGTGGAGACAGGTAGGCCCAACTCCTTGGAAAGGGTTTTGTACCCCTTGCCAGCCTTGTGACCCTCCACGATCTTGTCTCTGATGGCCTTGGAATGCTCCTTTGTCTTTCCCATGTTGACCATGTCTGAGTGCTGTTCACAAGTTTGGGGAGGGTCTTAAATAGTCAGAAAAGGCTGGCAAAAGAGATCTTTAATCCACACATGTGAAGCTCATTATTCTTGGTGCCTGAACTACTTCTTAATACTTTAGGGGGGCCAAACAGAATTCTTGTGGTTTGAGGGGTTGAATAATAAATGACACTCTGAATTAACTTTTAACGTTTTAAAAAAAAAAAAAAAAAAAAAAAAAAAAGAAAATTTGCTGCAGTGCATTTCCCACTTCCAGGCTGATCTACAGTACAAATGTCACAATGCCAAGTTAATTCCGCATGTGTCAACCAGCTAAATCTGCAGGGGGTTGAATACTACTTGTAGGCACTGTATATTCTTGTACATAGGGAGCAGTATTATAGTAGTTATATTCTTGTACATAGGGGCAGTATTATAGCAGTTATATTCTTGTACATAGGGGGCAGTATTATAGTAGTTATATTCTTGTACATAGGAGCAGTATTATAGTAGTTATATTCTTGTACATAGGAGCAGTATTATAGTAGTTATATTCTTGTACATAGGAGCAGTATTATAGTAGTTATATTCTTGTACATAGGAGCAGTATTATAGTAGTTATATTCTTGTACATAGGAGCAGTATTATAGTAGTTATATTCTTGTACATAGGAGCAGTATTATAGTAGTTATATTCTTGTACATAGGAAGCAGTATTATAGTAGTTATATTCTTGTACATAGGAGCAGTATTATAGTAGTTATATTCTTGTACATAGGGGGCAGTATTATAGCAGTTATATTCTTGTACATAGGGACAGTATTATAGTAGTTATATTCTTGTACATAGAGAGCTGTATTATAGTAGTTCTATTCTTGTACATAGGAGCAGTATTATAGTAGTTATATTCTTGTACATAGGGGCAGTATTATAGTATTTATATTCTTGTACATAGGGGCAGTATTATAGTAGTTATATTCTTGTACATAGGGGCAGTATTATAGTAGTTATATTCTTGTACATAGGAGCAGTATTATAGTAGTTATATTCTTGTACATAGAGAGCTGTATTATAGTAGTTCTATTCTTGTACATAGGGGCAGTATTATAGTAGTTATATTCTTGTACATAGGGGCAGTATTATAGTATTTATATTCTTGTACATAGGGGCAGTATTATAGTAGTTATATTCTTGTACATAGGGGCAGTATTATAGTAGTTATATTCTTGTACATAGGAGCAGTATTATAGTAGTTATATTCTTGTACATAGGAGCAGTATTATAGTAGTTATATTCTTGTACATAGGAGCAGTATTATAGTAGTTATATTCTTGTACATAGGGAGCAGTATTATAGTAGTTATATTCTTGTACATAGAGAGCAGTATTATAGTAGTTATATTCTTGTACATAGGGGCAGTATTATAGTAGTTATATTCTTGTACATAGGAGCAGTATTATAGTAGTTATATTCTTGTACATAGGAGCAGTATTATAGTAGTTATATTCTTGTACATAGGAGCAGTATTATAGTAGTTATATTCTTGTACATAGGGAGCAGTATTATAGTAGTTATATTCTTGTACATAGGGGCAGTATTATAGTAGTTATATTCTTGTACATAGGGGCAGTATTATAGTAGTTATATGCTTGTACATAGGAACAGTATTATAGTAGTTATATTCTTGTACATAGGGGGCAGTATTATAGTAGTTATATTCTTGTACATAGGGAGCAGTATTATAGTAGTTATATTCTTGTACATAGGAGCAGTATTATAGTAGTTATATTCTTGTACATAGGGGGCAGTATTATAGTAGTTATATTCTTGTACATAGGAGCAGTATTATAGTAGTTATATTCTTGTACATAGGGGCAGTATTATAGTAGTTATATTCTTGGAGATAGGAGCAGTATTATAGTAGTTATATTCTTGTACATAGGGGCAGTATTATAGTAGTTATATTCTTGTACATAGGAGCAGTATTATAGTAGTTATATTCTTGTACATAGGAGCAGTATTATAGTAGTTATATTCTTGTACATAGGGGGCAGTATTATAGTAGTTATATTATTGTACATAGGGAGCAGTATTATAGTAGTTATATTCTTGTACATAGGAGCAGTATTATAGTAGTTATATTCTTGTACATAGGGGGCAGTATTATAGTAGTTATATTCTTGTACATAGGAGCAGTATTATAGTAGTTATATTCTTGTACATAGGGGCAGTATTATAATAGTTATATTCTTGTACATAGGAGCAGTATTATAGTAGTTATATTCTTGTACATAGGGGGCAGTATTATAGTAGTTATATTCTTATACATAGGGGCAGTATTATAGTAGTTATATTCTTATACATAGGAGCAGTATTATAGTAGTTATATTCTTATACATAGGAGCAGTATTATAGTAGTTATATTCTTGTACATAGGGGACAGTATTATAGTAGTTATATTCTTATACATAGGGGCAGTATTATAGTAGTTATATTCTTATACATAGGGGCAGTATTATAGTAGTTATATTCCTGTACATAGGGGCAGTATTATAGTAATTATATTGTTGTACATAGGGGCAGTATTATAGTAATTATATTCTTGTACATAGGGAGCAGTATTATAGTAGTTATATTCTTGTACATAGGGGCAGTATTATAGTAATTATATTCTTGTACATAGGGGCAGTATTATAGTAGTTATATTCTTGTACATAGGAGCAGTATTATAGTAGTTATATTCTTGTACATAGGGGGCAGTATTATAGTAGTTATATTCTTGTACATAGGGGACAGTATTATAGTAGTTATATTCTTGTACATAGGGGACAGTATTATAGTAGTTATATTCTTATACATAGGGGCAGTATTATAGTAGTTATATTCCTGTACATAGGGGCAGTATTATAGTAATTATATTGTTGTACATAGGGGCAGTATTATAGTAATTATATTCTTGTACATAGGGAGCAGTATTATAGTAGTTATATTCTTGTACATAGGGAGCAGTATTATGGTAGTAATATTCTTGTACATAGGGGGCAGTATTATAGTAGTTATATTCTTGTACATAGGGGGCAGTATTATAGTAGTTATATTCTTGTACATAGGGGCAGTATTTTAGTAGTTATATTCTTGTACATAGGGAGCAGTATTATAGTAGCTATATTCTTGTACATAGGGGGCAGTATTATAGTAGCTATATTCTTGTACATAGGGGGCAGTATTATAGTAGTTATATTCTTGTACATAGGAGCAGTATTATAGTAGTTATATTCTTGTACATAGGGGGCAGTATTATAGTAGTTATATTCTTGTACATAGGGGACAGTATTATAGTAGTTATATTCTTATACATAGGGGCAGTATTATAGTAGTTATATTCTTGTACATAGGGGCAGTATTATAGTAATTATATTCTTGTACATAGGAGCAGTATTATAGTAGTTATATTCTTGTACATAGGAGCAGTATTATAGTAGTTATATTCTTGTACATAGGAGGGCAGTATTATAGTAGTTGTATTCTTGTACATAGGAGCAGTATTATAGTAGTTATATTCTTGTACATAGGGGGCAGTATTATAGTAGTTATATTCTTGTACATAGGAGCAGTATTATAGTAGTTATATTCTTGTACATAGGGAGCAGTATTATAGTAGTTATATTCTTGTACATAGGGGGCAGTATTATAGTAGTTATATTCTTGTACATAGGGGGCAGTATTATAGTAGTTATATTCTTGTACATAGGAGCAGTATTATAGTAGTTATATTCTTGTACATAGGGGGCAGTATTATAGTAGTTATATTCTTGTACATAGTAGCAGTATTATAGTAGTTATATTCTTGTACATAGGGGGCAGTATTATAGTAGTTATATTCTTGTACATAGGGAGCAGTATTATAGTAGCTATATTCTTGTACATAGGGGGCAGTATTATAGTAGTTATATTCTTGTACATAGGGTCAGTATTATAGTAGCTATATTCTTGTACATAGGGGGCAGTATTATAGTAGCTATATTCTTGTACATAGGGGGCAGTATTATAGTAGTTATATTCTTGTACATAGGGTCAGTATTATAGTAGCTATATTCTTGTACATAGGGGGCAGTATTATAGTAGCTATATTCTTGTAAATAGGGAGCAGTATTACGGTATATTCCTGTATATAGTAGTTATATACGGCCATCGGGGCAGTATTAGGACATTTTCAGCCTTGCCTTGATTACGCTTTTATTCGTGGCCCCATACGTCTTCTTGGTGACAGCTGTTGGCGCTGCTGGACCTGTAGTAATCATCTTGCTGCCAGGTCACTTTACTGAAAGTCTTATGATATCAGGATTTCTTTGAGACTTGACGTTTCCTGCAGAGCACAGTGTAAGGACATATAGAGGTCACAGACTCTTACATAGGGTATATTTAGCTGCGACCTGGGTCAGCACCTATCATCAGAAATAAGATCTTTCCAATGTGATATAATACTTGATCTCGGCACCAGACAATGAAAGACACAATGTAACAAACAACCGAACACAATTTGTGACTATTTCTTCAGAGATAAAACAACCATGAGTCTCCGTCCACCATTTTTTTTAAGCAACATGGATGCAATATGTGTAATAAGTAGAAATCTTTCATTGGTCTAGCGATCATATTACAGGGTTAAATCCATGTGAGACCCTCGTGTGGTTCATTTACATTGAAAACGGGGGTCCGCCAACCGTTCCTGGCTGGTAATGCAGCAGCCGACCGCCATATCCAGGCATAAAATGAATGGAGTGATGTCATGTATGTCCTCAGTAGTATATAGAGAGGTAATCAGTCATTGTACAGGAGGGGGAGGAGGTGAGCTGTGACATCACCTATTGTGAATGGTGGATCCTGTATTATCTACTGTATATAGAGAGGTAATCAGTCATTGTACAGGAGGAGGAGGTGAGCTGTGACATTACCTATTGTGAATGATGGATCCTGTTATCCACTGTATATGGAGGTATTATCAGTCTTTGTACAGAAGGGGGAGGGGGTGAGCTGTGACATCACCTATTGTGAATGGTGGATCCTGTGTTATTGTCACACAAGGTGTGCAAACCAAAGGGAAGAGGGAAAGGAAGCCCAGACTCTAGTGAGAGGGGGAGTAGAGACCTCCTAGGCTGATCTACTATCACCCTGTCTCCACTAACGTCCCTATATTGGCTCTTTACCAATCGCCGAACGCAAACCTTGCCCTGTCTTTCCGTGGCGTTTGACCCTGGTTAGGGAAGGGAGGGGGATGAGCACTAGTCGATTCCCCTGACAGCTAAAGACAACAAGGGACAACAAACAAGGGAAGCTAGCTTAGCTTTTAGTTGACTTCAGAAAGATGAACACCCGTCCTCATAGCTCTAGAGAGGATGAAGTAATGCACTTGCTCCAAGCCTTCAAAAAGGCTAATGTGAGTATTGCCAGCACCTCCCTCTAGCAGACAGTAGGTATTTATACACCCAGGCCAGGGTGTTAATCAGCCAGAGGAAAGTAGCCGCTGGGTCCTAGAGATACAGCCTCTAAGAAGGAGTCTGTAATGCCAAAAGTAGAGATCTCCTGCAACCGACTGCAGGGCGACTGTCTGCCACTTCTGACACACCCGTGACAGGTACCCCCTTCTGTACGAGTGACCTCCAGACACTCAGGACCAGGTTTCTCAGGATAAGAGGTGTGGAATGAATGAACCAGCCTGGGAGTGTTCACCTCTGATGCTGAAACCCACATCCTCACCTCTGAACCATAACCCCTCCAGTGCATCAAGTATTGTAGAGAACGATGTTGGAGACGAGAATCTACAATCTCCGAAATCTGAAACTCCAGATTACCATCAACCATTACTGGGGGCGGTGGTAGAGGGGAGGGCTCAAGAGGTGCCACATACTTCTTGAGTAAGGACCTGTGGAATACATTGTGGACCTTAAGAAGTTCAAGATGAAACGCTGCTGGGTTAATGACGGCGGTTATTTTATAGGGACCAATAAACCTAGATCCCAGCTTCCAAGAAGGAACTTTCAATCTTATATTCCTGGTAGACAACCACACAAAGTCATTCACATTCAGGTCAGGACCTGGCAAGCGTTTTCTGTCAGCCATACGTTTATACCTGTCTCCCATGATCTTTAGATTACTCAGAACACCCTGCCATACCGAGGAGAGTGACGAAGCAAACCGTTCCTCCTCAGGAACTCCTGAAGCTCCTACCCCACTAAAGGTACCAAACTGTGGGTGATAACCGTATGCACCGAAGAATGGTGACCTGCCAGTGGATTCTTGACGATAATTATTAATGGCAAATTCTGCCAGCGGTAAGTAGGATGCCCAATCCTCCTTATTTTCTGAGACGATACACCTGAGGTAGGTCTCCAAATTCTGATTGACGTGCTCGGTCTGTCCATTCGACTGAGGCTGGAAGGCAGAGGAAAAGGACAGCTGCACCCCCAGTCGAGAACAGGATGCCTTCCAGAACTTGGAAACAAACTGGGTCCCCCGATCTGACACCACATCGGAGGGAACCCCATGAAGCCTCACGATCTCATTTATGAACATCTGAGCAAGTGTCTTGGCAATTGGAAGTGCAGGTAAAGCGACGAAGTGAACCATTTTACTGAACCTATGTACAACCACCAAAACCACCGTTTTGCCTGCGGAAACCGGTAGGTCAGTAATAAAATCCATGGACAAATGTGTCCATGGCCTACTAGGGATAGATAGAGGAAGAAGAGGACCAGACGGACGGGTATGCGAAACCTTAGAACGCGTAAATACTACAAGCAAACATGTGTTCAATCACATCCCAATGAAACCCCGGCCACCAAAAATTACACGAGAGAGAAGGTCTTCGGTTGCCCTACCACCTGGATGTCCAGCAAGCACAGAGTTATGATGTTCCTTAATTACTTTGTGGCGCAGATCAGATGGTAGAAATAACCTTCCCGAAGGGCAGGAGGCAGGGGCGTCCCCCTGAGCCTCCAACACCTCACCCTCCAGTTCAGGATAAAGAGCTGAAATGACTACCCCTTTCTGTAATATCGGGGCAGGGTTCTCATGGTCACCACCACCAGCGAAGCTCCGGGACAAACCATCAGCCTTGACATTTTTGACTCCTGAACGAAAAATGACAACAAAATTGAACCTAGTAAAATACAGGGACCATCTGGCTTGTCTAGGGTTGAGACGTTTAGCAGACTGGAGATATGACAGGTTCTTATGGTCAGTAATAACAGTAGTAGGATGGACAGCCCCCTCCAACCAATGTCGCCATTCCTTGAACGCCAATTTGATCGCCAAAAGTTCCCCATTACCCATGTCATTATTTATCTCAGCCAAAGACAATTTTTTAGAAAAGAAGGCGCATGGACGCCATTTACCAGGGGACAAACCCTGAGACAACACAGCCCCAACCCCGACATCCAAAGCATCGACCTCCACAATAAAGGGTTGTGAAACATCGGGTTGACTGAGTATAGGTGCAGCGGCAAAATGATTCTTCAAGGAAGAAAAAGCCTGGAGCGAAGCCTCCGACCATTTGGAAAAATCAGACCCCTTCTTAGTCATGTCACTAAGGGGTTTCACTACAACAGACTAATTTTGGATGAATTTCCGGTAAAAATTAGTAAAGCCCAGAAAACGTTGTAGAGCCTTCAGGTTCTCGGGACTTTCCCAGTCAAGGACTGCACGGATCTTCTCCAGATCCATCCGAAAACCTGAAGATGACAACAAGTACCCCAAAAACTGCACCTCCTGAACGGCGAAAACACATTTTTCCAGTTTGGCATAAAGTTTGTTATCCCTTAATATCTGGAGCACCTGTTTAACATGCCCCCGATGAGTCTCAAAATCAGGTGAGTAAACCAAAATATCGTCCAGATAGACCACCACAAACCTCCCCACCAAATGATGGAAAATATCATTTATGAAATGCTGGAATATCGCAGGTGCATTGGTCAAACCAAAAGGCATAACCAGACTCTAGAAATGTCCTTCCGGGGTATTGAACGTTGTTTTCCATTCGTCCCCTTCTCTGATTCTAACCAGATTGTAGACTCCCCTTAAATCCAACTTGGAGAAGACCTTAGCTCCTACAACCTGGCTGAAGAAATCAGGAATCAGAGGAAGAGGGTATGAATCACGGATGGTAATTTGATTCAATTCCCGGAAATCTAAACAGGGACGGAGACCGCCATCTTTTTTCTTCACAAAGAAGAACCCTGCCACCACGGGCGAAGATGAAGGTCTGATATGTCCCTTCTCCAGACTTTCCACAATGAAATCCTTCATGGCTTGTCTCTCAGGGCCAGAAAGATTATACAGTCTGGACTTCGGTAGTTTATCTCCAGGGGTCAAGTTAATAGGACAGTCATAAGCACGATGAGGAGGCAAATCCTGACACCCCCTCTCAGAAAAAACATCCTCAAAACCAGGCAGAAAAGTAAGTAATATTTCCGTAGCGACAGTAGCAAGGGAAATATCTAAACAGTTCTCATGGCAGTAATCTCCCCATTCAGTAATCTCCCCGGTTTGCCAATCCACCAGCGGATTATGTTTAACAAGCCAAGGAATCCCCAAAACAATAGGTGTGGGAAGATTGTCAAGGACATAGCAAGGGATTATTTCACAATGAACCCTCAGTCTTATATTATGTACAATCTGAGTAAATACTTTCTGTGCAAGTGGCGCCGAGTCGATGGCAAAGATGGAAATAGGTTCAGCTAAAACACAGCAAGCAAGACCATGAGTTTTCACAAACTCAGCATCAACCATGCTGACTCCGGCTCCACTGTCAACAAACACAGAAATTTTCTCTGCTTTGCTCTCTAGCACCACCTTTTCTGTCAGGACAAACCGGGAACTGCAAGTTGGCCACAAATGCACCCCTTGTTTATCCAACTCAAGACTATCGAGAGTTCATCGAGTCTACTTTTGTTTAGGAATTGAAGGACAGGTCCCAACAAAATTTCCCTAAAAAAAAAAAAAAATGCCTTTTTTCTTGCGAATCTCCGGGGAAATGTATGATGCAGAGACACCTCCTAACTGCATAGGTACCTCTACCTCCCCCAGTACTGGTTCATCCCCTGACCGCTCCCCTGGCAGTGGTACACAACCCCGACAAGAAGGCCCCGGAGAAGGTGTTCTCACCCGTCTATCCTGAAAGAGTCTATCAAGATGTATGGCCAACGACATGGCAGCCTCCAAGGACTGAGGGGTTTCATATACTGCCAAGGCATCTTTCAACCTTTCAGCAAGACCCTCACAAAATTGACTTCTAAGAGCTGAGCCATTCCATTTGGAATCCGTTGCCCATCTACGGAATTCCAAACTGTACATCTCCACTGACAGATTCCCCTGCTGAAGGGGACGTAGCTTAGACTCGGTCAGGGTCATCATAGATGAGGGCTAGAGATCAAAAAAAAACTCCACGGACTGGAGACAAACCGAGTCCTGCGGTAACAAAAACGCCCACGACTGAGGATCTCCCTGCAGTAGAGCGATCACAATGCCAACCCGTTGCTCCTCATTTCGGGAGGAGTAAGGGTGAAGTTTGAAATACAATTTGCAAGCCTCCTTGAACACAAAAAAATTGTCCCTACCTCCTGAACACCTCTCCAGGAGGGCAACCTTGGGTTCAGGCTGAGCAGGCCTACCTGCAGAGACCCCAACATTGGCGACCTGTAACCACTGATGCTGCTGAACCTCACAGCAGAGGTCATTCACCTCCAGAGACAGCCTGTGCAGCAGACCTCCTAGGCTGATCTAACGTCACCCTGTCTCCACTAACGACCCTATATTGGCACTTCACCAATCGCCGCACAGGAACCTCGCCCTGTCTTTCTCTGGCGTTTGGCCCTGGCTTGGGAAGGGAGGGGGATGAGCGCTAGTCGATCCCCACTGACTAAAGACAACAAGACGGAACAAACAAGGGAAGTTAGCTTAGCTTTTAGTTGACTTCAGAGAGATGAACACATGTCCTCTTAGCACCAGAGAGGATGAAGTAATGCACTAGCTCTGAACCGTCACAAAGGGCAATGTGAGTATCGTCAGCACCTCCCTCTAGCAAACAACAGGTATTTATACACCCAGGCCAATGTGTTAATTAGCCAGAGGAAGGTAGCCGCTGGGTCCTAGAGAGACAGCCTCTAAGAAGGTGTCAGTAATGCCAAATGTAGAGATCTCCTGCAACCAACTGCAGGGCGACTGTCTGTCACTTCTGACACAACCGTGACAGTTATCTACTGTATATAGAGATGTTATTAGTCACTGTACAGGAGGGGAGGAGGTGAGCTGTGACATCACCTATTGTGAATGGCGGATCCTGTGTTATCTACTGTATATAGAGATATCAGTCATATTACAGGAGGGGAGGAGGTGAGCTGTGATATCACCTATTGTGAATGGTAGATCCTGTGTTATCTACTGTTTATAGAGATGTTATCAGTCATTGTACAGAATGGGAGGAGGTGAGCTGTGACATCAACTATTGTGAATGGTGGATCCTATGTTATCTACTGTATACAGAGGTGTTATTGTTCGTTGTACCGGAGGAAGAGGAGGTGAGCTGTGACATTACCTGTTGTAAATTGTGGATCCTGTGTTATCAGCTGTACATAGGTGTTATCAGTTATAGTACAGGAGGAGGAGGTGAGCTGTGACATCACCTGTTGTAAATTGTGGATCCTGTGTTATCAGCTGTACATAGGTGTTATCAGTTATAGTACAGGAGGAGGAGGTGAGCTGTGACATCACCTATTGGGAATGGTGCACCCTGTTTTATCAGCTATGAACAGAGGAGTAACCTGTCATTGTAATCCTGCCTCTGATGATAAAGAAATCTCTGTAAAACGCTTCCAGAAAGGACAAGAATTATCTGAAGAAAAGCCAGTAGACAATGTGAAAATTGCAAACTTACTTAACTGTATTTTGAAAAAATGATTGTAATGTGGGAAAACATTGAGGACATTTTTAATAAAAATAAATGTAGCATATAAACCTGATTTCAAGCAGTCATTCCCTTTACTCCTACTATTTCTAGGAAGCAGTTGAGTAAACACAGTCAGGGGTTATGTTGTAGCCACCTTGAAGGCAGAGTCACCAGGTGGCAGGAGATACTTATGGCCAATCCTGTGGTAGGTCGGGTGCTATAGAGTCATAGCTGTGTACATGGTAAGTATCTACCAAGAACGCATAATAATTTTGTCAAATCATTGCAAATGTATTATATGTCTCATCATTGAAATAAGTATACATATGACAAGTCTTTGGTCCTGTCATTTGCTATAAGCCTCTTTATTGAAGTAAGAATATATGGTAAGTCTCTGGCCCCGTGATTTTGCTAAATGTCTCATAAGTGAACTAAATAAAGATACAGAAAGTCTCTGGTCCCGTCATTTGCTATATCTCATTATTGAAATAAGTATGTATACGTCTTTGGTCCCGTCATTTGTTATATGTCTCATAATTGAAATAAGTATATATGGTAAGTCTCTGAGCCCTGTCATTTGCTATATGTCTCATCATTGAAATAAGTATGTATAGGTCTTTGGTTCCATCATTTGCTATAAGTCTTATCATTGAATTAGGTATATATGGTAAGTCTCTAGCTCCGCCATTTGCTATATGTCTCACCATTGAAATCACTATATATATGGTAAGTATCTGGCCCCGTCATTTGCTATATGTCTTACCATTGAAATCACTATATATATGGTAAGTATCTGGCCCCATCATTTGCTATATGTCTCACCATTGAAATCACTATATATATGGTAAGTATCTGGCCCCGTCATTTGCTATATGTCTCACCATTGAAATCATTATATATATGGTAAGTATCTGGCCCCGTCATTTGCTATATGTCTCACCATTGAAATCATTATATATATGGTAAGTATCTGGCCCCGTCATTTGCTATATGTCTCACCATTGAAATCATTATATATATGGTAAGTATCTGGCCCCGTCATTTGCTATATGTCTCACCATTGAAATCACTATATATATGGTAAGTATCTGGCCCTGTCATTTGCTATATGTCTCACCATTGAAATCACTATATATATGGTAAGTATCTGGCCCCGTCATTTGCTATATGTCTCACCATTGAAATCACTATATATATGGTAAGTATCTGGCCCCGTCATTTGCTATATGTCTCACCATTGAAATCACTATATATATGGTAAGTATCTGGCCCCGTCATTTGCTATATGTCTCACCATTGAAATCACTATATATATGGTAAGTATCTGGACCCGTCATTTGCTATATGTCTCACCATTGAAATCATTATATATATGGTAAGTATCTGACCCCGTCATTTGCTATATGTCTCACCATTGAAATCACTATATATATGGTAAGTATCTGGCCCCGTCATTTGCTATATGTCTCACCATTGAAATCACTATATATATGGTAAGTATCTGGCCCCGTCATTTGCTACATGTCTCACCATTGAAATCCTTATATATATGGTAAGTATCTGGCCCCGTCATTTGCCATGTGACTCATCATTGAACTAAGTATATACGGTAAGTCTCTGCTCCATGGTTTGCTATATGTCTCTTCATTGAAATAAGTATATATGGTAAGTATCTGGCCCCATCAATTGCTAAGCAGCAGATAAAGGTTCAGGCTGTTGTATAGCAGCGCCGCTTACAGAAATGGTCAATATTCGTAGATACATTCACCTCCGTGGAGATTTGTATGTGTCAGGCACAATTACTGCATGTGTCAGAGCAGGACATACAGTGAGATTGTCACCGCTGCCCCGGAGTGATGATATCTAGGTAAGTAATGGCTGGACAGTGTGCGCTCGGAGGGGGCGAGCGAGGAGGGGATCAGCAGGATGGCGTGCTTTTATCCCTGGATGAGTTTCTTTTACTTGAAAGTATTTCTTCAGGTCGTTCTGAATTCAGAAGTTTTATATCTGCTGAATCTGTTCTACCGAGAAAAACCTTCCTAAAAAACAAACTGACAGCAAACCGCAGCAATTTTCCTCCGGTTCCATCTGCAAAATACGATTTGGCAACAATTCACAGTTTTCATTTCGGCCCTTTGTCTCTTGGCCAGAGATACATTTCTGAGAGGAACAGAGGTTTGTAACTTTTCCCGGAGTCAGGTTTATAGTATTAGGAAGAGAAGGATTGAAGCAAATGATTTAATGCAAGATGGAGACCGCGCAAATCACACAGGTAAGGTACAAGGCTCGAAGGATTCATGGCTACGCCATTGTTAACATTGAGAAGGATGTGATGTCAGATGACTTTTATATCAAAACTGAATGTAAGGAGAATAAATATACCAAAAGTTACTACCACGATCCATCACCACCCGGGCCTGGGAGAATGGAGCTTGCACAATGCTCCAGAATCCCAGCTGTGAAGGTTGGGTTTCTCAAGTTTCTGAACCGAGAGAGCTCCAATTCCAACAAGTGTGGAAATAATAAGTGGCACAAGTTACCAATCTGTCACATTTCCCGAGGCAGATACAATGTATCACAGGGGTTCACTCACAGAGGATTGTCAAGGTTGGAGACAATTGTAACAAACTCTTAGCTGTAGATGGTGATGAATTTAGACACAAAAGGGCAATTCACCAAGGAATTTTTGGCAAAAATTCTGGACACTTCTCTTAATGAATTCTCCAGAGCTCCTTTCATGGCTGAGACATAAAACGCCAATCTCAATGAGTCGGGGCCATAGTCTATTAAAAAGTTGCCAATTTTTTTAGTTTTATATTGTATTTGTTACAAGCAAAACAAAAAATGGGAACCTTACAAATTCTGCAACTCTGACATTGGGGTTTATCATTTGCTATATGTCTCCTCATTGAAATAAGTATATATAAAGTAACTCTCTGGCTCCGTCATTTGCTATATGTCTCATCATTGAAATAAGTATATAAACGGTAAGTCTCTGGCCCTGTCATTTGCCATATGTCTCATCATTGAAATAAGTATATAAACGGTAAGTCTCTGGCCCTGTCATTTGCCATATGTCTCATCATTGAAATAAGTATATCTACGGTAAGTCTCTGGCCCTGTCATTTGCTATATGTCTCATCATTGAAATAAGTATATCTACGGTAAGTTTCTGGCCCCGTCATTTGCCATATGTCTCATCATTGAAATAAGTATATCTACGGTAAGTCTCTGGCCCTGTCATTTGCTATATGTCTCATCATTGAAATAAGTATATCTACGGTAAGTTTCTGGCCCCGTCATTTGCTATATGTCTCATCATTGAAATAAGTATATCTACGGTAAGTTTCTGGCCCCGTCATTTGCTATATGTCTCATCATTGAAATAAGTATATAAACGGTAAGTTTCTGGCCCCGTCATTTGCTATATGTCTCATCATTGAAATAAGTATATCTACGGTAAGTCTCTGGCCCCGTCATTTGCCATATGTCTCATCATTGAAATAAGTATATCTACGGTAAGTCTCTGGCCCTGTCATTTGCTATATGTCTCATCATTGAAATAAGTATATAAACGGTAAGTTTCTGGCCCCGTCATTTGCTATATGTCTTATCATTGAAATAAGTATATAAACGGTAAGTTTCTGGCCCCGTCATTTGCTATATGTCTCATCATTGAAATAAGTATATAAACGGTAAGTTTCTTTCCCCGTCATTTACTATATGTCTCATCATTGAAATAAGTATATAAACGGTAAGTCTCTGGCCCTGTCATTTGCCATATGTCTCATCATTGAAATAAGTATATCTACGGTAAGTTTCTGGCCCCGTCATTTGCTATATGTCTCATCATTGAAATAAGTATATAAACGGTAAGTTTCTGGCCCCGTCTTTTGCTATATGTCTTATCATTGAAATAAGTATATAAACGGTAAGTTTCTGGCCCCGTCATTTGCTATATGTCTCATCATTGAAATAAGTATATCTACGGTAAGTCTCTGGCCCCGTCATTTGCCATATGTCTCATCATTGAAATAAGTATATAAACGGTAAGTTTCTGGCCCCGTCATTTGCTATATGTCTTATCATTGAAATAAGTATATAAACGGTAAGTTTCTGGCCCCGTCATTTGCTATATGTCTCATCATTGAAATAAGTATATCTACGGTAAGTCTCTGGCCCTGTCATTTGCTATAAGTCTCACCATTGAAATAAGTATATAAACGGTAAGTCTCTGGTCCTGTCATTTGCTATATGTCTCATCATTGAAATAAGTATATAAACGGTAAGTCTCTGGCCCCGTCATTTGCTATATGTCTCATCATTGAAATAAGTATATCTACGGTAAGTTTCTGGCCCCGTCATTTGCTATATCTCTCATCATTGAAATAAGTATATAAACGGTAAGTCTCTGGCCCCGTCATTTGATATATGTCTCATCATTGAGATAAGTATATCTACGGTAAGTCTCTGGCCCCGTCATTTGCTATATGTCTCATCATTGAAATAAGTATATCTACGGTAAGTCTCTGGCCCCATCATTTGCTATATGTCTCATCATTGAAATAAGTATATATACAGCAAGTTTCTGGCCCTGTCATTTGCCATATGTCTCATCATTGAAATAAGTATATCTACGGTAAGTCTCTGGCCCTGTCATTTGCCATATGTCTCATCATTGAAATAAGTATATCTACGGTAAGTTTCTGGCCCTGTCATTTGCTATATGTCTCATCATTGAAATAAGTATATAAACGGTAAGTCTCTGGCCCTGTCATTTGCCATATGTCTCATCATTGAAATAAGTATATCTACGGTAAGTTTCTGGCCCCGTCATTTGCTATATGTCTTATCATTGAAATAAGTATATATACAGCAAGTTTCTGGCCCTGTCATTTGCCATATGTCTCATCATTGAAATAAGTATATCTACGGTAAGTCTCTGGCCCTGTCATTTGCCATATGTCTCATCATTGAAATAAGTATATCTACGGTAAGTTTCTGGCCCCGTCATTTGCTATATGTCTCATCATTGAAATAAGTATATAAACGGTAAGTCTCTGGCCCTGTCATTTGCCATATGTCTCATCATTGAAATAAGTATATCTACGGTAAGTTTCTGGCCCCGTCATTTGCTATATGTCTCATCATTGAAATAAGTATATAAACGGTAAGTTTCTGGCCCCGTCATTTGCTATATGTCTTATCATTGAAATAAGTATATAAACGGTAAGTTTCTGGCCCCGTCATTTGCTATATGTCTCATCATTGAAATAAGTATATAAACGGTAAGTCTCTGGCCCTGTCATTTGCCATATGTCTCATCATTGAAATAAGTATATAAACGGTAAGTCTCTGGCCCTGTCATTTGCCATATGTCTCATCATTGAAATAAGTATGTCTACGGTAAGTTTCTGGCCCCGTCATTTGCCATATGTCTCATCATTGAAATAAGTATATCTACGGTAAGTCTCTGGCCCTGTCATTTGCTATATGTCTCATCATTGAAATAAGTATATCTACGGTAAGTTTCTGGCCCCGTCATTTGCTATATGTCTCATCATTGAAATAAGTATATCTACGGTAAGTTTCTGGCCCCGTCATTTGCTATATGTCTCATCATTGAAATAAGTATATAAACGGTAAGTTTCTGGCCCCGTCATTTGCTATATGTCTCATCATTGAAATAAGTATATCTACGGTAAGTCTCTGGCCCCGTCATTTGCCATATGTCTCATCATTGAAATAAGTATATCTACGGTAAGTCTCTGGCCCTGTCATTTGCTATATGTCTCATCATTGAAATAAGTATATAAACGGTAAGTTTCTGGCCCCGTCATTTGCTATATGTCTTATCATTGAAATAAGTATATAAACGGTAAGTTTCTGGCCCCGTCATTTGCTATATGTCTTATCATTGAAATAAGTATATAAACGGTAAGTTTCTGGCCCCGTCATTTGCTATATGTCTCATCATTGAAATAAGTATATAAACGGTAAGTTTCTTTCCCCGTCATTTGCTATATGTCTCATCATTGAAATAAGTATATAAACGGTAAGTCTCTGGCCCTGTCATTTGCCATATGTCTCATCATTGAAATAAGTATATCTACGGTAAGTCTCTGGCCCTGTCATTTGCCATATGTCTCATCATTGAAATAAGTATATCTACGGTAAGTTTCTGGCCCCGTCATTTGCTATATGTCTCATCATTGAAATAAGTATATCTACGGTAAGTTTCTGGCGCCGTCATTTGCTATATGTCTCATCATTGAAATAAGTATATAAACGGTAAGTTTCTGGCCCCGTCATTTGCTATATGTCTCATCATTGAAATAAGTATATAAACGGTAAGTCTCTGGCCCTGTCATTTGCCATATGTTTCATCATTGAAATAAGTATATAAACGGTAAGTCTCTGGCCCTGTCATTTGCCATATGTCTCGTCATTGAAATAAGTATATCTACGGTAAGTCTCTGGCCCTGTCATTTGCTATATGTCTCATCATTGAATTAAGTATATCTACGGTAAGTTTCTGGCCCCGTCATTTGCCATATGTCTCATCATTGAAATAAGTATATCTACGGTAAGTCTCTGGCCCTGTCATTTGCTATATGTCTCATCATTGAAATAAGTATATCTATGGTAAGTTTCTGGCCCCGTCATTTGCTATATGTCTCATCATTGAAATAAGTATATAAACGGTAAGTCTCTGGCCCTGTCATTTGCCATATGTCTCATCATTGAAATAAGTATATCTACGGTAAGTTTCTGGCCCCGTCATTTGCTATATGTCTCATCATTGAAATAAGTATATAAACGGTAAGTTTCTGGGCCCGTCATTTGCTATATGTCTTATCATTGAAATAAGTATATAAACGGTAAGTTTCTGGCCCCGTCATTTGCTATATGTCTCATCATTGAAATAAGTATATAAACGGTAAGTCTCTGGCCCTGTCATTTGCCATATGTCTCATCATTGAAATAAGTATATAAACGGTAAGTCTCTGGCCCTGTCATTTGCCATATGTCTCATCATTGAAATAAGTATGTCTACGGTAAGTTTCTGGCCCCGTCATTTGCCATATGTCTCATCATTGAAATAAGTATATCTACGGTAAGTCTCTGGCCCTGTCATTTGCTATATGTCTCATCATTGAAATAAGTATATCTACGGTAAGTCTCTGGCCCTGTCATTTGCTATATGTCTCATCATTGAAATAAGTATATCTACGGTAAGTTTCTGGCCCCGTCATTTGCTATATGTCTCATCATTGAAATAAGTATATAAACGGTAAGTCTCTGGCCCTGTCATTTGCCATATGTCTCATCATTGAAATAAGTATATCTACGGTAAGTTTCTGGCCCCGTCATTTGCTATATGTCTTATCATTGAAATAAGTATATAAACGGTAAGTTTCTGGCCCCATCATTTGCTATATGTCTTGTGATGAACCTGTAGCCGCCATCTTGGTAATGATAAATCATATCCAGGGATGGCCACACTTCAGCAGCCCCCACCCTTGGGACCTTCTGTTAAAACGTCAACTAGATAGTTTCCCCCCATCCAGGCTCCTGTAAGATAAGAAGCCTACTTAACACTTGAATGCTAGGAGCTTCAAAGACTTCGAGAGGAAACACAGCCAGCAGGGGGGGGTGCTTCGTCTATCTGTACCTGACCATTTGTCCCATAGGACTAGTTTCTTTGTCTGTCACAAGCATGGAGGCATAAGATATAGAAACATGAATAGTACACGCATGTTGCGTGGGATGGGCCAATAAAAAAATATCACGGCGTCCCGGAGCCATTGCGCACACAAGCCTCCGCGGTAGACGTTTGTACGTGCTCTGGAAGCCAAGATATAGCGCTGAGCCATTCCTGAGGACCGTATGGTATCATAATTGATATCAAAAGGTCGGTTACGGCGGCCCGAATCCATGGGAACCCCTGGGGGTATCCTGAGACCATCCCAGAAGAAGTTATTGGGTTCCTTAGAATTTGGGCTTCTGATCGAAGTTAGACCTGAGGGTGGAGACTGAGCCAGCTGACCTCACCAGCAGTGGGCGGGACGGGGCAGGTAAGATAGCAGGACAGACAAGAGATAAGTCAGTCTTGACCCAAGAGTGGTGTGCTGAACATCTGAGCACCAGCTGAGGCCACCAAGGGGAGGAGCAGTTTGACCATGCGGTGGTAGGCCTCAGCCTGTAACAAAGAACCGTGCCTGCGACCGCAGAATCCTCTCCCTGCGTCACAAGAAAATCAAGAAACCGGTAACTGATATGCTGTGGTGATTCTGTGTGTTGTATTCCATTGTTGTATAGTTTAGCCTGACCTTATACCTGTGTATATTTAGTTGTATATCGTGTATCTAGTGTATTATTATAATCAATTACCTCAAGTAATTGTGGGCCTGCCTTTTATTCTGCATAACGAACGCACGTCCGTGTGAGCTCGGCTCAAGCCAAAAACGCTACCCAGGGTTGGTTCCTGACCCGATATAGGCCCATTCACGGACTGGGCGTATATCTAAAATAGGGACTGGTGGCAGCATACCAACTGGGGATTGGGGAAGGCTGGTAGTGACGGTCGGAGGTTCAGATATATATATTCCTGGCGCGGCCAAGGAAGATATATATACCGCCCTCACTACAGAGGGCCCCGATACCCAGTAGGTTACAGGACAGTCTCCCTGGCGACCGCTTATCCTAGGTGCAGTTCCTTGACTGACCTGAGGCTAAGAGGGCGCTAGCGAGTTGTGCTGTGTAGTGACGTTACGGTTTAGTGACGTTGAAGGGATAACACACTACCGTGTTCCCTGCGCTGGTTGCAGCTTCCTGGCACTACTTTCTCTAGGTGCAGTACCTTGACTGACCTGAGAGGTAAGGGGGCGCCAGAGAGCTGCACCCACCGGCCGGCTTTCATCACATTGGTGGCAGAGCGGTGGGATTGCAGAATAATAGTGTTGTGGGACCCCTACTCCCAGGCACTAAAGACTGCCAGTGGTAACTTCCACTGCTGGAGTCTTAAGGTCAGCCCAACGTTAGACGGTCAGGCTAAAAGTATAACAAGGTGTGTGCAAACTCAGGGTTGCAGCGGTGTCGGTTACCAAGATGGCAGACGGCACCAGGAGCAAGACCCTGCAGGAGGCTAATGCTACGGTCCGTGTGGCAGGAGGGGAGGACATTGTTACTCATGGCGAGGAGGAGTCCAGCCCGGGCACCTCAGGGAGCCAGTCCCCAGTATACGGTCCCGCAGTGGGCTGCCCACCACCTACCCAGCCCAGCCTGTCCAGATCACAAGCCCTTTTACAAGCGGCTATGGCAAGTCTCCAGTCTCATGGCGATGCCGTCTACAAAACCCTCCTGGCAGCATCAGAGAAGGCAGCGGAGGAGGAGCGCGAAGCTGCAGAGCGCCGGGAGGCTGCGGAGCGTGAAGCTGCAGAGCGCCGGGAGGCTGCGGAGCGTGCAGAGCGAGCTGCGGAGCGCCAGCACCAACTGGACCTGGCCCAGCGGGGGCTTCCGCTAGAGCAACCAACCCATCAGGAGACCAAGTCGTCCAAAGTCCGAGCTGAGGACTTCCCTCTACTGGAGAAGGATGGGGACCTGGACTCCTTTCTGGTGGCATTTGAACGGACCTGTCTTCAGCACCATCTGGCCCGGGATCAGTGGGCCAGATACCTGACCCCCCGTTTGAGGGGTAAGTCCCTGGATGCCTTGGGGGACTTACCTGCCGGGGAGGTACAGAACTACGACTGCATCAAGCGGGCCCTGATCCGGCAGTACAACCTCACTCCCGAGTCGTACCGCCAGAAGTTCCGGAGCTTGCTGCGTGGCCCCAAGGACACCTGGACCGATCATATGCGGGCGCTGTTGAGAGCCGCAGAGCACTGGACCTCGGGTCTAGCGCTTACTACCCGCCAGGAGGTCCAGGAACTGTTCGTCACGGAGCAGTTTTTGTGGAACTGCCCAGAGGACCTCCGACAGTTCCTCCGTGACCGAAAACCAACAGGGGCTTCTGCTACAGCCGCCCTGGCAGACGAGTATGCCAATAACAGGGCGCCTGAGCTGAAGAAGTCTGCCAGCAGCACCTGGAGAGGGGGTAAGCCCAGTCATGCCCCTGTTTCCCCGGCCCCTAGAACACAAGGGGTGTATCCCCCTGTTGCCCTCTCCAGGCAAGGACCAGACGTAAGACGTTGTCATCTATGCAACAAACCAGGACACTTTAGGGCTGAGTGTCCCCAGCGCCAAAAGACCCCATCCCAGTCCCAGAGAGCGCCCAATGTTTTGTGTGTGGGAGGGGGTGGTGGTAGGTCCCTGGACAACATCCAACCCGTCACCATAGGCCGTTCTGCGGTCATGGGACTGCGGGACACGGGCGCTGAACGAACACTGGTACGGCCTGAGGTGGTGTCCCCCCAGGACTTGGTACCAGGAAAGACTCTTTCCGTCTCCGGGGTTGGAGGCGTGGAGCCGGCACTTCCCGTTGCCATGGTGTATTTGGACTGGGGTGCCGGAAGGGGGATGCGGGAGGTGGGAGTAACGCCAAATATTCCCGCAAATGTTTTATTAGGGACCGACTTGGGGCGTCTAGTATCGCAGTATGTACCCTCTGAACCCCCAAGTTCGGCCCCCCAAGAGTGTATTGATTTGTCTGCTGCTAATGCCAACCATGTTGTATGTAGTGTGTGTCCTGCTGAGGAGGAGGGAGTGAAACCTGAGGGTAACACCTGCACAGACACAACACAAACAGGGTTAGTGAAAGCAGGTGGGGAGTGTGGGGATGCCCGCAGAGGTGCTCAGCCGGCGTGCCGTGACCTCTTGTCCTCCGGTGAGGGAGGGGGCGGGCAGGATTCTGTAGAGGGAAGCTCAGGGATGGAGAGGGGGGCAGCTACCGGCAGTGTAGGGCTCCCAGGGGTATCCAGGCTGCTGAGTATAGGCCCACTGCAGGGGGAGGAACAGGCCATGGGAGGTGGGGGTGTCCCAAGAGAGGAGCCGCCAGGTAAGACCCCAGGGCAGGAGTTCCCCACATCCGAGATGTCCAAAGGCCTAGGAAGCCTGCCTGATCGGGCGGCTTGGTCAGAAACAGAGGGGAAGCAGGCACTACCCACGGTCACAGCGGTCATAGCCGCTGTCACCAGGAGTGGGAGCGCCGGAGCCCAAGGAGCCTTGCAGAGGTCCGACGGCTTCCCCACTTCTGACCAAGTGTCTGCCGGGTCAGACAGCGGCCAGGTGACATGCCCGGAGGGGCTGACGGAGGATGTGGCAGTTTCGTCGATTCTGGCCACATCAAGTCAGGAATTTCAGGCTGCGTTGGAAGCAGACGACAGCCTGAAAGCTCTCAAGGAACAGGCGGCACAGCCTCCCATGGAGTCAGACTGCGAGCGTGTGGTCTGGGACCAGGGACGGCTGTACCGGGTAACGGTCCAGCAGGGTTCACCGGAGGCGTGGCCCAGGGACCGACAGTTAGTGGTACCCTATCCGTTCAGGGCGGAATTGTTGCGGATCGCACACGAGATTCCGATGGCCGGACACCTAGGGATCGCTAAAACCAAGGCCAGGATAGCTCAGCATTTCTACTGGCCTGGGATGGGAGCCGCGGTGGGTGCCTACTGCCGTTCGTGTGACACCTGTCAGAGGGTGGGGAAGGCGGGGCCGCGCCCCAAAGCCCCACTGGTAACTCTGCCAATCATCGAAGAGCCTTTCTCGAGGGTTGCTGTGGATCTTATTGGACCTCTGTCCACTCCCAGCCACTCCGGGAAATGCTTCATACTCACGGTAGTGGACTATGCCACCCGGTACCCGGAAGCGGTAGCTTTGTCGTCCATTCGGGCCGACAAGGTGGCTACCGCCTTACTGGAGATCTTCTCCAGAGTGGGTTTCCCCCAAGAAATGCTCACCGACCGAGGGACCCAGTTCATGTCGCGGCTGATGGAGTCCCTCTGTAAGCAAATGCAGGTGCAACATCTGGTGGCCAGCCCGTATCACCCACAGACTAATGGCCTGTGTGAGCGGTTCAATGGCACCTTAAAGCAGATGCTTAAGATGTTGGTCGACTCCCACGGGAGAGACTGGGAGCGTTACCTCCCACACCTCCTATTTGCTTACCGGGAGGTTCCGCAGGCCTCAACGGGGTTCTCCCCCTTTGAGCTCCTGTACGGGCGACGGGTACGGGGCCCCCTGGCTCTGGTGAAGGAAGCATGGGAAGGGGATTTGGCCACCCCCGAGGTGTCGGTCATCGAGTATGTCGTGCGCCACCGGGACAGGATGATGGCCTTGGCAAAGCTGGTGCAGGACAATATGGCCCAGGCCCAGGCCGACCAGAAGCGGTGGTACGACCAGAATGCTTGTGAGAGGACCTACCAGGTGGGTCAAAAGGTGTGGGTACTGGTCCCCGTACCACAGAACAAGCTTCAGGCAGCCTGGGAAGGTCCCTACTTCGTGCACCAGAAACTCAATGCCGTCACCTATCTGGTCACCCTGGATCACGCCCGTGGAAGGAGGAAGGCCTTCCACGTGAACATGATGAAGGCTCATCATGAGCGGGAAGCGACTGCCCACCCAGTGTGCAACCTTCCCGAGGAAGGAGAGGTAGAAACCCTCCTGGATCTGCTCACCCAAGCCAAGGCGGGTGGGTCCATCGAGGATGTGGGGGTTGGCCACCAGCTCACGGAGGACCAACGGTCCCAGCTGGGGACCAACCTGCACCCCTTCCGGGGGCTGTTCAGCAGCCTGCCCGGAAGGACTGAGATGGCTGTCCACGACGTGGACACTGGCGATCACCCGCCGATCCGGCGTTCAGCATATCGGGTCTCTTTCGAGGTGCAGGGAAACATGCGCCAAGAGATAGACGAGATGCTGAAGCTGGGGGTGATCCAGGCATCCAGCAGCGCGTGGGCCTCGCCTGTAGTCCTCGTACCAAAGAAGGACCGAACTACACGGTTCTGCGTGGACTACCGGGGGCTCAACGCTGTAACGGCCACCGATGCGTTCCCCATACCACGCATCGATGACCTGCTCGATCGGATGGCCGGGGCTAAGTACCTGACCATCATGGATCTGAGCCGGGGGTACTGGCAGATTCCTCTGACCCCCGCGGCAAGGGAACGCTCTGCCTTTATCACCCCTTTTGGACTGTACGAGTCCACAGTGATGCCATTCGGCATGAAGAATGCCCCTGCCACTTTTCAGCGGATGGTCAATACGCTGCTTGAGGGACTTGAAGGGTACGCGGCTGCGTACTTGGACGATATTGCAGTCTTCAGTCCCACTTGGGAGGATCACCTAGAGCACCTGCGGCAGGTGCTCGGTCGGATCCACCGGGCAGGCTTGACCATCAAGCCGGAAAAGTGCCAGCTGGGCATGAGTGAGGTCCTCTACCTGGGTCACCGGGTAGGCGGGGGGGTTCTGAAGCCAGAACCGGGGAAAGTGGATGCCATCGCATCCTGGCCCACTCCTAGGACCAAAAAGCAGGTGATGTCCTTCTTGGGGACCGCCGGGTACTATAGGAGGTTCGTCCCACACTATAGCACCCTGGCCAAGCCCCTGACGGACCTCACCAAGAAGAAGCTGCCCGTCGCAGTCGACTGGACAGTCGCCTGCGAGACAGCTTTCGGGGCACTCAAGGCCGCCCTAAGTAGCTCCCCTGTACTGCAAGCTGCCGACTTCGACCGGCCGTTTGTGGTACAGACCGACGCCAGTGACTTTGGCCTCGGTGCTGTGCTAAGTCAGGTCAACACGACAGGCCAGGAACATCCTGTCTTGTACCTGAGCAGGAAGCTACTGCCCCGGGAGGTGGCTTACTCCACGGTGGAAAAAGAATGCCTGGCAATTGTATGGGCCCTGCAGCGTCTGCAGCCCTACTTGTACGGGAGCCATTTCACCGTGGAGACGGACCACAACCCCCTCAGCTGGTTACACACGGTCTCTGGGTCGAATGGCAGGTTGCTACGCTGGAGCCTCGCTCTCCAGCAGTACCACTTCTCCATTCGCCACAGAAGAGGCCGTGACCACGGTAACGCTGACGGGTTATCCCGGCAAGGGGAGGGTGCAGAAGGACGCACGGGGGAACACAGGAATGTGCTACCCCCTCGCGCCCTCGTATAGGGGGAGGTGTGATGAACCTGTAGCCGCCATCTTGGTAATGATAAATCATATCCAGGGATGGCCACACTTCAGCAGCCCCCACCCTTGGGACCTTCTGTTAAAACGTCAACTAGATAGTTTCCCCCCATCCAGGCTCCTGTAAGATAAGAAGCCTACTTAACACTTGAATGCTAGGAGCTTCAAAGACTTCGAGAGGAAACACAGCCAGCAGGGGGGGGTGCTTCGTCTATCTGTACCTGACCATTTGTCCCATAGGACTAGTTTCTTTGTCTGTCACAAGCATGGAGGCATAAGATATAGAAACATGAATAGTACACGCATGTTGCGTGGGATGGGCCAATAAAAAAATATCACGGCGTCCCGGAGCCATTGCGCACACAAGCCTCCGCGGTAGACGTTTGTACGTGCTCTGGAAGCCAAGATATAGCGCTGAGCCATTCCTGAGGACCGTATGGTATCATAATTGATATCAAAAGGTCGGTTACGGCGGCCCGAATCCATGGGAACCCCTGGGGGTATCCTGAGACCATCCCAGAAGAAGTTATTGGGTTCCTTAGAATTTGGGCTTCTGATCGAAGTTAGACCTGAGGGTGGAGACTGAGCCAGCTGACCTCACCAGCAGTGGGCGGGACGGGGCAGGTAAGATAGCAGGACAGACAAGAGATAAGTCAGTCTTGACCCAAGAGTGGTGTGCTGAACATCTGAGCACCAGCTGAGGCCACCAAGGGGAGGAGCAGTTTGACCATGCGGTGGTAGGCCTCAGCCTGTAACAAAGAACCGTGCCTGCGACCGCAGAATCCTCTCCCTGCGTCACAAGAAAATCAAGAAACCGGTAACTGATATGCTGTGGTGATTCTGTGTGTTGTATTCCATTGTTGTATAGTTTAGCCTGACCTTATACCTGTGTATATTTAGTTGTATATCGTGTATCTAGTGTATTATTATAATCAATTACCTCAAGTAATTGTGGGCCTGCCTTTTATTCTGCATAACGAACGCACGTCCGTGTGAGCTCGGCTCAAGCCAAAAACGCTACCCAGGGTTGGTTCCTGACCCGATATAGGCCCATTCACGGACTGGGCGTATATCTAAAATAGGGACTGGTGGCAGCATACCAACTGGGGATTGGGGAAGGCTGGTAGTGACGGTCGGAGGTTCAGATATATATATTCCTGGCGCGGCCAAGGAAGATATATATACCGCCCTCACTACAGAGGACCCCGATACCCAGTAGGTTACAGGACAGTCTCCCTGGCGACCGCTTATCCTAGGTGCAGTTCCTTGACTGACCTGAGGCTAAGAGGGCGCTAGCGAGTTGTGCTGTGTAGTGACGTTACGGTTTAGTGACGTTGAAGGGATAACACACTACCGTGTTCCCTGCGCTGGTTGCAGCTTCCTGGCACTACTTTCTCTAGGTGCAGTACCTTGACTGACCTGAGAGGTAAGGGGGCGCCAGAGAGCTGCACCCACCGGCCGGCTTTCATCACATGTCTCATCATTGAAATAAGTATATAAACGGTAAGTCTCTGGCCCTGTCATTTGCCATATGTCTCATCATTGAAATAAGTATATAAACGGTAAGTCTCTGGCCCTGTCATTTGCCATATGTCTCATCATTGAAATAAGTATGTCTACGGTAAGTTTCTGGCCCCGTCATTTGCCATATGTCTCATCATTGAAATAAGTATATCTACGGTAAGTCTCTGGCCCTGTCATTTGCTATATGTCTCATCATTGAAATAAGTATATCTACGGTAAGTTTCTGGCCCCGTCATTTGCTATATGTCTCATCATTGAAATAAGTATATCTACGGTAAGTTTCTGGCCCCGTCATTTGCTATATGTCTCATCATTGAAATAAGTATATAAACGGTAAGTTTCTGGCCCCGTCATTTGCTATATGTCTCATCATTGAAATAAGTATATCTACGGTAAGTCTCTGGCCCTGTCATTTGCTATAAGTCTCACCATTGAAATAAGTATATAAACGGTAAGTCTCTGGTCCTGTCATTTGCTATATGTCTCATCATTGAAATAAGTATATAAACGGTAAGTCTCTGGCCCCGTCATTTGCTATATGTCTCACCATTGAAATAAGTATATCTACGGTAAGTTTCTGGCCCCGTCATTTGCTATATCTCTCATCATTGAAATAAGTATATAAACGGTAAGTCTCTGGCCCCGTCATTTGCTATATGTCTCATCATTGAGATAAGTATATCTACGGTAAGTCTCTGGCCCCGTCATTTGCTATATGTCTCATCATTGAAATAAGTATATCTACGGTAAGTCTCTGGCCCCATCATTTGCTATATGTCTCATCATTGAAATAAGTATATATACAGCAAGTTTCTGGCCCTGTCATTTGCCATATGTCTCATCATTGAAATAAGTATATCTACGGTAAGTCTCTGGCCCTGTCATTTGCCATATGTCTCATCATTGAAATAAGTATATCTACGGTTTCTGGCCCCGTCATTTGCTATATGTCTCATCATTGAAATAAGTATATAAACGGTAAGTCTCTGGCCCTGTCATTTGCCATATGTCTCATCATTGAAATAAGTATATCTACGGTAAGTTTCTGGCCCCGTCATTTGCTATATGTCTCATCATTGAAATAAGTATATCTACGGTAAGTCTCTGGCCCTGTCATTTGCTATATGTCTCATCATTGAAATAAGTATATAAACGGTAAGTTTCTGGCCCCGTCATTTGCTATATGTCTTATCATTGAAATAAGTATATAAACGGTAAGTTTCTGGCCCCGTCATTTGCTATATGTCTCATCATTGAAATAAGTATATAAACGGTAAGTTTCTTTCCCCGTCATTTGCTATATGTCTCATCATTGAAATAAGTATATAAACGGTAAGTCTCTGGCCCTGTCATTTGCCATATGTCTCATCATTGAAATAAGTATATAAACGGTAAGTCTCTGGCCCTGTCATTTGCCATATGTCTCATCATTGAAATAAGTATATCTACGGTAAGTCTCTGGCCCTGTCATTTGCTATATGTCTCATCATTGAAATAAGTATATCTACGGTAAGTTTCTGGCCCCGTCATTTGCCATATGTCTCATCATTGAAATAAGTATATCTACGGTAAGTCTCTGGCCCTGTCATTTGCTATATGTCTCATCATTGAAATAGGTATATCTACGGTAAGTTTCTGGCCCCGTCATTTGCTATATGTCTCATCATTGAAATAAGTATATCTACGGTAAGTTTCTGGCGCCGTCATTTGCTATATGTCTCATCATTGAAATAAGTATATAAACGGTAAGTTTCTGGCCCCGTCATTTGCTATATGTCTCATCATTGAAATAAGTATATAAACGGTAAGTCTCTGGCCCTGTCATTTGCCATATGTTTCATCATTGAAATAAGTATATAAACGGTAAGTCTCTGGCCCTGTCATTTGCCATATGTCTCATCATTGAAATAAGTATATCTACGGTAAGTCTCTGGCCCTGTCATTTGCTATATGTCTCATCATTGAAATAAGTATATCTACGGTAAGTTTCTGGCCCCGTCATTTGCCATATGTCTCATCATTGAAATAAGTATATCTACGGTAAGTCTCTGGCCCTGTCATTTGCTATATGTCTCATCATTGAAATAAGTATATCTACGGTAAGTTTCTGGCCCCGTAATTTCTATATGTCTCATCATTGAAATAAGTATATAAACGGTAAGTCTCTGGCCCTGTCATTTGCCATATGTCTCATCATTGAAATAAGTATATCTACGGTAAGTTTCTGGCCCCGTCATTTGCTATATGTCTCATCATTGAAATAAGTATATAAACGGTAAGTTTCTGGCCCCGTCATTTGCTATATGTCTTATCATTGAAATAAGTATATAAACGGTAAGTTTCTGGCCCCGTCATTTGCTATATGTCTCATCATTGAAATAAGTATATAAACGGTAAGTCTCTGGCCCTGTCATTTGCCATATGTCTCATCATTGAAATAAGTATATAAACGGTAAGTCTCTGGCCCTGTCATTTGCCATATGTCTCATCATTGAAATAAGTATGTCTACGGTAAGTTTCTGGCCCCGTCATTTGCCATATGTCTCATCATTGAAATAAGTATATCTACGGTAAGTCTCTGGCGCTGTCATTTGCTATATGTCTCATCATTGAAATAAGTATATCTACGGTAAGTCTCTGGCCCTGTCATTTGCTATATGTCTCATCATTGAAATAAGTATATCTACGGTAAGTTTCTGGCCCCGTCATTTGCTATATGTCTCATCATTGAAATAAGTATATAAACGGTAAGTCTCTGGCCCTGTCATTTGCCATATGTCTCATCATTGAAATAAGTATATCTACGGTAAGTTTCTGGCCCCGTCATTTGCTATATGTCTCATCATTGAAATAAGTATATAAACGGTAAGTTTCTGGCCCCGTCATTTGCTATATGTCTTATCATTGAAATAAGTATATAAACGGTAAGTTTCTGGCCCCATCATTTGCTATATGTCTCATCATTGAAATAAGTATATAAACGGTAAGTCTCTGGCCCTGTCATTTGCCATATGTCTCATAATTGAAATAAGTATATAAACGGTAAGTCTCTGGCCCTGTCATTTGCCATATGTCTCATCATTGAAATAAGTATGTCTACGGTAAGTTTCTGGCCCCGTCATTTGCCATATGTCTCATCATTGAAATAAGTATATCTACGGTAAGTCTCTGGCCCTGTCATTTGCTATATGTCTCATCATTGAAATAAGTATATCTACGGTAAGTTTCTGGCCCCGTCATTTGCTATATGTCTCATCATTGAAATAAGTATATCTACGGTAAGTTTCTGGCCCCGTCATTTGCTATATGTCTCATCATTGAAATAAGTATATAAACGGTAAGTTTCTGGCCCCGTCATTTGCTATATGTCTCATCATTGAAATAAGTATATAAACGGTAAGTCTCTGGCCCTGTCATTTGCCATATGTCTCATCATTGAAATAAGTATATAAACGGTAAGTCTCTGGCCCTGTCATTTGCCATATGTCTCATCATTGAAATAAGTATGTCTACGGTAAGTTTCTGGCCCCGTCATTTGCCATATGTCTCATCATTGAAATAAGTATATCTACGGTAAGTCTCTGGCCCTGTCATTTGCTATATGTCTCATCATTGAAATAAGTATATCTACGGTAAGTTTCTGGCCCCGTCATTTGCTATATGTCTCATCATTGAAATAAGTATATCTATGGTAAGTTTCTGGCCCCGTCATTTGCTATATGTCTCATCATTGAAATAAGTATATAAACGGTAAGTTTCTGGCCCCGTCATTTGCTATATGTCTCATCATTGAAATAAGTATATCTACGGTAAGTCTCTGGCCCCGTCATTTGCCATATGTCTCATCATTGAAATAAGTATATCTACGGTAAGTCTCTGGCCCTGTCATTTGCTATATGTTTCATCATTGAAATAAGTATATAAACGGTAAGTTTCTGGCCCCGTCATTTGCTATATGTCTTATCATTGAAATAAGTATATAAACGGTAAGTTTCTGGCCCCGTCATTTGCTATATGTCTCATCATTGAAATAAGTATATAAACGGTAAGTTTCTTTCCCCGTCATTTGCTATATGTCTCATCATTGAAATAAGTATATAAAAGGTAAGTCTCTGGCCCTGTCATTTGCCATATGTCTCATCATTGAAATAAGTATATCTACGGTAAGTTTCTGGCCCCGTCATTTGCTATATGTCTCATCATTGAAATAAGTATATAAACGGTAAGTTTCTGGCCCCGTCATTTGCTATATGTCTTATCATTGAAATAAGTATATAAACGGTAAGTTTCTGGCCCCGTCATTTGCTATATGTCTCATCATTGAAATAAGTATATAAACGGTAAGTCTCTGGCCCCGTCATTTGCCATATGTCTCATCATTGAAATAAGTATATCTACGGTAAGTCTCTGGCCCCGTCATTTGCCATATGTCTCATCATTGAAATAAGTATATCTACGGTAAGTTTCTGGCCCCGTCATTTGCTATATGTCTCATCATTGAAATAAGTATATAAACGGTAAGTTTCTGGCCCCGTCATTTGCTATATGTCTTATCATTGAAATAAGTATATAAACGGTAAGTTTCTGGCCCCGTCATTTGCTATATGTCTTATCATTGAAATAAGTATATAAACGGTAAGTTTCTGGCCCCGTCATTTGCTATATGTCTCAACATTGAAATAAGTATATAAACGGTAAGTTTCTGGCCCCGTCATTTGCTATATGTCTCATCATTGAAATAAGTATATAAACGGTAAGTCTCTGGCCCTGTCATTTGCCATATGTCTCATCATTGAAATAAGTATATCTACGGTAAGTTTCTGGCCCCGTCATTTGCTATATGTCTCATCATTGAAATAAGTATATAAACGGTAAGTTTCTGGCCCCGTCATTTGCTAAATGTCTTATCATTGAAATAAGTATATAAACGGTAAGTTTCTTTCCCCGTCATTTGCTATATGTCTCATCATTGAAATAAGTATATAAAAGGTAAGTCTCTGGCCCTGTCATTTGCCATATCTCTCATCATTGAAATAAGTATATCTACGGTAAGTTTCTGGCCCCGTCATTTGCTATATGTCTCATCATTGAAATAAGTATATAAACGGTAAGTTTCTGGCCCCGTCATTTGCTATATGTCTTATCATTGAAATAAGTATAAAAACGGTAAGTTTCTGGACCCGTCATTTGCTATATGTCTCATCATTGAAATAAGTATATAAACGGTAAGTCTCTGGCCCTGTCATTTGCCATATGTCTCATCATTGAAATAAGTATATCTACGGTAAGTTTCTGGCCCCGTCATTTGCCATATGTCTCATCATTGAAATAAGTATATCTACGGTAAGTCTCTGGCCCTGTCATTTGCTATATGTCTCATCATTGAAATAAGTATATCTACGGTAAGTTTCTGGCCCCGTCATTTGCTATATGTCTCATCATTGAAATAAGTATATCTACGGTAAGTTTCTGGCCCCGTCATTTGCTATATGTCTCATCATTGAAATAAGTATATAAACGGTAAGTTTCTGGCCCCGTCATTTGCTATATGTCTTATCATTGAAATAATTATGTAAACGGTAAGTCTCTGGCCCTGTCATTTGCCAAATGTCTCATCATTGAAATAAGTATATCTACGGTAAGTTTCTGGCCCCGTCATTTGCTATATGTCTCATCATTGAAATAAGTATATAAACGGTAAGTTTCTGGCCCCGTCATTTGCTATATGTCTTATCATTGAAATAAGTATATAAACGGTAAGTTTCTGGCCCCGTCATTTGCTATATGTCTCATCATTGAAATAAGTATATCTACGGTAAGTCTCTGGCCCCGTCATTTGCTATATGTCTCATCATTGAAATAAGTATATAAACGGTAAGTTTCTGGCCCCGTCATTTGCTATATGTCTTATCATTGAAATAAGTATATAAACGGTAAGTTTCTGGCCCCGTCATTTGCTATATGTCTCATCATTGAAATAAGTATATAAACGGTAAGTTTCTGGCCCCGTCATTTGCTATATGTCTCATCATTGAAATAAGTATATAAACGGTAAGTCTCTGGCCCTGTCATTTGCCATATGTCTCATCATTGAAATAAGTATATCTACGGTAAGTTTCTGGCCCCGTCATTTGCTATATGTCTCATCATTGAAATAAGTATATAAACGGTAAGTTTCTGGCCCCGTCATTTGCTAAATGTCTTATCATTGAAATAAGTATATAAACGGTAAGTTTCTTTCCCCGTCATTTGCTATATGTCTCATCATTGAAATAAGTATATAAAAGGTAAGTCTCTGGCCCTGTCATTTGCCATATGTCTCATCATTGAAATAAGTATATCTACGGTAAGTTTCTGGCCCCGTCATTTGCTATATGTCTCATCATTGAAATAAGTATATAAACGGTAAGTTTCTGGCCCCGTCATTTGCTATATGTCTTATCATTGAAATAAGTATATAAACGGTAAGTTTCTGGCCCCGTCATTTGCTGTATGTCTCATCATTGAAATAAGTATATAAACGGTAAGTCTCTGGCCCCGTCATTTGCCATATGTCTCATCATTGAAATAAGTATATCTACGGTAAGTCTCTGGCCCCGTCATTTGCCATATGTCTCATCATTGAAATAAGTATATAAACGGTAAGTTTCTGGCCCCGTCATTTGCTATATGTCTTATCATTGAAATAAGTATATAAACGGTAAGTTTCTGGCCCCGTCATTTGCTATAAGTCTCACCATTGAAATAAGTATATAAACGGTAAGTCTCTGGTCCTGACATTTGCTATATGTCTCATCATTGAAATAAGTATATAAACGGTAAGTCTCTGGCCCCGTCATTTGCTATATGTCTCATCATTGAAATAAGTATATCTACGGTAAGTTTCTGGCCCCGTCATTTGCTATATCTCTCATCATTGAAATAAGTATATAAACGGTAAGTCTCTGGCCCCGTCATTTGCTATATGTCTCATCATTGAGATAAGTATATCTACGGTAAGTCTCTGGCCCCGTCATTTGCTATATGTCTCATCATTGAAATAAGTATATCTACGGTAAGTCTCTAGTCCTGTCATTTGCTATATGTCTCATCATTGAAATAAGTATATCTACGGTAAGTCTCTGGCCCTGTCATTTGCCATATGTGTCATCATTGAAATAAGTATATCTACGGTAAGTCTCTGGCCCTGTCATTTTCTATATGTCTCATCATTGAAATAAGTATATCTACGGTAGTTTCTGGCCCCGTCATTTGCTATATGTCTTATCATTGAAATAAGTATATAAACGGTAAGTTTCTGGCCCCGTCATTTGCTATATGTCTCATCATTGAAATAAGTATATAAACGGTAAGTTTCTGGCCCCGTCATTTGCTATATGTCTCATCATTGAAATAAGTATATAAACGGTAAGTCTCTGGCCCCGTCATTTGCCATATGTCTCATCATTGAAATAAGTATATCTACGGTAAGTTTCTGGCCCCGTCATTTGCCATATGTCTCATCATTGAAATAAGTATATCTACGGTAAGTCTCTGGCCCTGTCATTTGCTATATGTCTCATCATTGAAATAAGTATATCTACGGTAAGTTTCTGGCCCCGTCATTTGCTATATGTCTCATCATTGAAATAAGTATATCTACGGTAAGTTTCTGGCCCCGTCATTTGCTATATGTCTCATCATTGAAATAAGTATATAAACGGTAAGTTTCTGGCCCCGTCATTTGCTATATGTCTTATCATTGAAATAATTATGTAAACGGTAAGTCTCTGGCCCCGTCATTTGCTATATGTCTCATCATTGAAATAAGTATATAAACGGTAAGTTTCTGACCCCGTCATTTGCTATATGTCTCATCATTGAAAGAAGTATATAAACGGTAAGTCTCTGGCCCTGTCATTTGCCATATGTCTCATCATTGAAATAAGTATATCTACGGTAAGTTTCTGGCCCCGTCATTTGCTATATGTCTCATCATTGAAATAAGTATATAAACGGTAAGTTTCTGGCCCCGTCATTTGCTATATGTCTTATCATTGAAATAAGTATATAAACGGTAAGTTTCTGGCCCCGTCATTTGCTATATGTCTCATCATTGAAATAAGTATATAAACGGTAAGTCTCTGGCCCCGTCATTTGCCATATGTCTCATCATTGAAATAAGTATATCTACGGTAAGTCTCTGGCCCCGTCATTTGCCATATGTCTCATCATTGAAATAAGTATATCTACGGTAAGTCTCTGGCCCCGTCATTTGCTATATGTCTCATCATTGAAATAAGTATATAAACGGTAAGTTTCTGGCCCCGTCATTTGCTATATGTCTTATCATTGAAATAAGTATATAAACGGTAAGTTTCTGGCCCCGTCATTTGCTATATGTCTCATCATTGAAATAAGTATATAAACGGTAAGTTTCTGGCCCCGTCATTTGCTATATGTCTCATCATTGAAATAAGTATATAAACGGTAAGTCTCTGGCCCTGTCATTTGCCATATGTCTCATCATTGAAATAAGTATATCTACGGTAAGTTTCTGGCCCCATCATTTGCTATATGTCTCATCATTGAAATAAGTATATAAACGGTAAGTTTCTGGCCCCGTCATTTACTAAATGTCTTATCATTGAAATAAGTATATAAACGGTAAGTTTCTGGCCCCGTCATTTGCTATATGTCTCATCATTGAAATAAGTATATCTACGGTAAGTTTCTGGCCCCATCATTTGCTATATGTCTCATCATTGAAATAAGTATATAAACGGTAAGTTTCTGGCCCCGTCATTTGCTATATGTCTTATCATTGAAATAAGTATATAAACGGTAAGTCTCTGGCTCCGTCATTTGCCATATGTCTCATCATTGAAATAAGTATATAAACGGTAAGTCTCTGGCCCCGTCATTTGCCATATGTCTCATCATTGAAATAAGTATATAAACGGTAAGTTTCTGGCCCCGTCATTTGCTATATGTCTCATCATTGAAATAAGTATATAAACGGTAAGTCTCTGGCCCCGTCATTTGCTATATGTCTTATCATTGAAATAAGTATATAAACGGTAAGTTTCTGGCCCCGTCATTTGCTATATGTCTCATCATTGAAATAAGTATATCTACGGTAAGTCTCTGGCCCTGTCATTTGCTATAAGTCTCACCATTGAAATAAGTATATAAACGGTAAGTCTCTGGTCCTGTCATTTGCTATATGTCTCATCATTGAAATAAGTATATAAACGGTAAGTCTCTGGCCCCGTCATTTGCTATATGTCTCATCATTGAAATAAGTATATCTACGGTAAGTTTCTGGCCCCGTCATTTGCTATATCTCTCATCATTGAAATAAGTATATAAACGTTAAGTCTCTGGCCCCGTCATTTGCTATATGTCTCATCATTGAGATAAGTATATCTACGGTAAGTCTCTGGCCCCGTCATTTGCTATATGTCTCATCATTGAAATAAGTATATCTACGGTAAGTCTCTGGCCCCGTCATTTGCTATATGTCTCATCATTGAAATAAGTATATCTACGGTAAGTCTCTGGCCCTGTCATTTGCTATATGTCTCATCATTGAAATAAGTATATCTACGGTAAGTCTCTGGCCCTGTCATTTGCTATATGTCTCATCATTGAAATAAGTATATAAACGGTAAGTTTCTGGCCCCGTCATTTGCTATATGTCTCATCATTGAAATAAGTATATATACAGCAAGTTTCTGGCCCTGTCATTTGCCATATGTCTCATCATTGAAATAAGTATATATACAGCAAGTTTCTGGCCCTGTCATTTGCTATATGTCTCATCATTGAAATAAGTATATCTACGGTAAGTCTCTGGCCCTGTCATTTGCCATATGTCTCATCATTGAAATAAGTATATAAACGGTAAGTTTCTGGCCCCGTCATTTGCTATATGTCTCATCATTGAAATAAGTATATAAACGGTAAGTCTCTGGCCCCGTCATTTGCCATATGTCTCATCATTGAAATAAGTATATCTACGGTAAGTTTCTGGCCCCGTCATTTGCTATATGTCTCATCATTGAAATAAGTATATCTACGGTAAGTCTCTGGCCCCGTCATTTGCCATATGTCTCATCATTGAAATATGTATATCTACGGTAAGTTTCTGGTCCTGTCATTTGCTATATGTCTCATCATTGAAATAAGTATATAAACGGTAAGTCTCTGGCCCCGTCATTTGCCATATGTCTCATCATTGAAATAAGTATATCTACGGTAAGTCTCTGGCCCCGTCATTTGCCATATGTCTCATCATTGAAATAAGTATATCTACGGTAAGTGTCTGGTCCTGTCATTTGCTATATGTCTCATCATTGAAATAAGTATATCTACGGTAAGTCTCTGGCCCCGTCATTTGCTATATGTCTCATCATTGAAATAAGTATGTAAACGGTAAGTTTCTGGCCCCGTCATTTGCTATATGTCTCATCATTGAAATAAGTATATAAACGGTAAGTCTCTGGCCCCGTCATTTGCCATATGTCTCATCATTGAAATAAGTATATCTACGGTAAGTTTCTGGCCCCGTCATTTGCTATATGTCTCATCATTGAAATAAGTATATAAACGGTAAGTTTCTGGCCCCGTCATTTGCTATATGTCTCATCATTGAAATAAGTTTATAAACGGTAAGTCTCTGGCCCTGTCATTTGCTATATGTCTCATCATTGAAATAAGTATATAAACGGTAAGTCTCTGGCCCCGTCATTTGCTATATGTCTCATCATTGAAATAAGTATATCTACGGTAAGTCTCTGGCCCCGTCATTTGCTATATGTCTCATCATTGAAATAAGTATATCTACGGTAAGTCTCTGGCCCCGTCATTTGCTATATGTCTCATCATTGAAATAAGTATATCTACGGTAAGTCTCTGGCCCCGTCATTTGCTATATGTCTCATCATTGAAATAAGTATATCTACGGTAAGTCTCTGGCCCTGTCATTTGCTATATGTCTCATCATTGAAATAAGTATATCTACGGTAAGTCTCTGGCCCTGTCATTTGCTATATGTCTCATCATTGAAATAAGTATATCTACGGTAAGTCTCTGGTCCTGTCATTTGCTATATGTCTCATCATTGAAATAAGTATATCTACGGTAAGTCTCTGGCCCCGTCATTTGCTATATGTCTCATCATTGAAATAAGTATATCTACGGTAAGTCTCTGGCCCTGTCATTTGCCATATGTCTCATCATTGAAATAAGTATATCTACGGTAAGTCTCTGGTCCTGTCATTTGCCATATGTCTCATCATTGAAATAAGTATATCTACGGTAAGTTTCTGGCCCCGTCATTTGCTATATGTCTCATCATTGAAATAAGTATATAAACGGTAAGTTTCTGGCCCCATCATTTGCTATATGTCTTATCATTGAAATAAGTATATCTACGGTAAGTCTCTGGCCCTGTCATTTGCTATATGTCTCATCATTGAAATAAGTATATCTACGGTAAGTTTCTGGCCCCGTCATTTGCTATATGTCTCATCATTGAAATAAGTATATCTACGGTAAGTCTCTGGTCCTGTCATTTGCTATATGTCTCATCATTGAAATAAGTATATCTACGGTAAGTCTCTGGCCCTGTCATTTGCTATATGTCTCATCATTGAAATAAGTTTATCTACGGTAAGTTTCTGGCCCCGTCATTTGCTATATGTCTCATCATTGAAATAAGTATATCTACGGTATGTCTCTGGCCCTGTCATTTGCTATATGTCTCATCATTGAAATAAGTATATCTACGGTAAGTTTCTGGCCCCGTCATTTGCTATATGTCTCATCATTGAAATAAGTATATCTACGGTAAGTCTCTGGCCCAGTCATTTGCTATAAGTCTCATCACTGATCACATATAGCACATTGAGGTTTATGGACAGCGGGGAGGCCACTCTTATGCAGTGTTTTGCCGTGGCTGAAGAAGATGTGAGAACCAGACTTATATTTCCAGTCCATTTTTCTTATTTTAGAGGGAAGTTCCTTAGAAATGTCAGAGGAAGCGATGTAAGAGCGAGGATATTACAAGAATCCTTTACAGAAAACTTTTCTGCTCAGACAGGACGCGAGTCCCTCAGGATCTTCATCTGAGGATGGATTTAGGCATCAGACGGGGATAAGGCAATAGTGGACTGTGTAATTAAGAGGACATGAAGTGTAATCTGTCAGCGGAGATGCTACAAACACCGCGTTTCCCGTGTCCCAGGTGCTGGATACTTGGCATTATCGTGATCAAGCTGAGACATTATTGAGTCTGACCGGGCCTGACCCAGCGTCTCACAACATAATGCCATCAATGATAACATTGCAGGAGGACAGAGGACCCCAAAGAATAACTGCGGAGTGCAGGAAGCCCGCGGAATGTCAGGACACTTCACTCATCACTGGACTCATCTACCTGCCTGTATCCAGTGGAGAGCGCAGCTCCGCACATAGTAATGGAGTGCAAACATGGCGGCTGCCAGGAACAGAACTCGTCTGCTGAGAAAGGGACTCATATAGGTAAAGGAACAATAAGAACCAAGAAAACCCAAACAGCTAATGTTGGTCATTGGGGACAGATGAGCGTCTACAAAAATCAATAGGTAATTAGGATTAATATGAGGACAGAGAATATAAATGTGTTCAACTGGCGCTTTTATTGACTCTGTCTACCTCTGGACACAAGTAAACACAATTCATTTATAGTGCACTCCAGAGCTGCACTCACTATTCTGCTGGTGCAGTCACTGTGTACATACATTACATTACTGATCCTGAGTTACATCCTGTATTATACTCCAGAGCTGCACTCACTATTCTGTTGGTGGAGTCACTGTGTACATACATTACATTACTGATCCTGAGTTACATCCTGTATTATACTCCAGAGCTGCGCTCACTATTCTGCTGGTGCAGTCACTGTGTACATACATTACATTACTGATCATGAGTTACATCCTGTATTATACTCCAGAGCTGCACTCACTATTCTGCTGGTGCAGTCACTGTGTACATACATTACATTACTGATCCTGAGTTACCTCCTGTATTATACTCCAGAGCTGCACTTACTATTCTGCTGGTGCAGTCACTGTGTACATACATTACATTACTGATCCTGAGTTACATCCTGTATTATACTCCAGAGCTGCACTCACTATTCTGCTGGTGCAGTCACTGTGTACATACATTACATTACTGATCCTGAGTTACATCCTGTATTATACTCCAGAGCTGCACTCACTATTCTGCTGGTGCAGTCACTGTGTACATACATTACATTACTGATCCTGAGTTACATCCTGTATTATACTCCAGAGCTGCACTCACTATTCTGCTGGTGCAGTCACTGTGTACATACATTACATTACTAATCCTGAGTTACCTCCTGTATTATACTCCAGAGCTGCACTCACTATTCTGCTGGTGCAGTCACTGTGTACATACATTACATTACTGATCCTGAGTTACCTCCTGTATTATACTCCAGAGCTGCACTCACTATTCTGCTGGTGCAGTCACTGTGTACATACATTACATTACTGATCCTGGGTTACCTCCTGTATTATACTCCAGAGCTGCTCTAACTATTCTGCTGGTGCAGTCACTGTGTACATACATTACATTACTGATCCTGAGTTACATCCTGTATTATACTCCAGAGCTGCACTCACTATTCTGCTGGTGCAGTCACTGTGTACATACATTACATTACTGATCCTGAGTTACCTCCTGTATTATACTCCAGAGCTGCTCTCACTATTCTGCTGGTGCAGTCACTGTGTACATACATTACATTACTGATCCTGAGTTACATCCTGTATTATACTCCAGAGCTGCACTCACTATTCTGCTGGTGCAGTCACTGTGTACATACATTACATTACTGATCCTCAGTTACCTCCTGTATTATACTCCAGAGCTGCACTCACTATTCTGCTGGTGCAGTCACTGTGTACATACATTATATTACTGATCCTGAGTTACATCCTGTATTATACCCCAGAGCTGCACTCACTATTCTGCTGGTGCAGTCACTGTGTACATACATTACATTACTGATCCTGAGTTACATCCTGTATTATACTCCAGAGCTGCGCTCACTATTCTGCTGGTGCAGTCACTGTGTACATACATTACATTACTGATCCTGAGTTACCTCCTGTATTATACTCCAGAGCTGCACTCACTATTCTGCTGGTGCAGTCACTGTGTACATACATTACATTACTGATCCTGAGTTACCTCCTGTATTATACTCCAGAGCTGCACTCACTATTCTGCTGGTGCAGTCACTGTGTACATACATTACACTACTGATCCTGAGTTACATCCTGTATTATACTCCAGAGCTGCACTCACTATTCTGCTGGTGCAGTCACTGTGTACATAAATTACATTACTGATCCTGAGTTACCTCCTGTATTATACTCCAGAGCTGCACTCACTATTCTGCTGGTGCAGTCACTGTGTACATACATTACATTACTGATCCTGAGTTACCTCCTGTATTGTTCTCCAGAGCTGCACTCACTATTCTGCTGGTGCAGTCACTGTGTACATACATTACATTACTGATCCTGAGTTACATCCTGCATTATTTTCCAGAGCTGCACTCACTATTCTGCTGGTGCAGTCACTGTGTACATACATTACATTACTGATCCTGAGTTACATCCTGTATTATTCTCCAGAGCTGCACTCACTATTCTGCTGGTGCAGTCACTGTGTACATACATTACATTACTGATCCTGAGTTACCTCCTGTATTATACTCCAGAGCTGCACTCACTATTCTGCTGGTGCAGTCACTGTGTACATACATTACATTACTGATCCTGAGTTACCTCCTGTATTATACCCCAGAGCTGCACTCACTATTCTGCTGGTGCAGTCACTGTGTACATACATTACATTACTGATTCTGAGTTACATCCTGTATTATACTCCAGAGCTGCACTCACTATTCTGCTGGTGCAGACACTGTATACATACATTACATTACTGATCCTGAGGTACATCCTGTATTATACTCCAGAGCTGCACTCACTATTCTGCTGGTGCAGTCACTGTGTACATACATTATATTACTGATCCTGAGTTACCTCCTGTATTATACTCCAGAGCTGCACTCACTATTCTGCTGGTGCAGTCACTGTGTACATACATTACTGATCCTGAGTTACATCCTGTATTACACTCCAGAGCTGCGCTTACTATTCTGCTGGTGCAGTCACTGTGTATATACATTACATTACTGATCCTGAGTTACATCCTGTATTATACTCCAGAGCTGCACTCACTATTCTGCTGGTGCAGTCACTGTGTACATACATTACATTACTGATCCTGAGTTACATCCTGTATTACACTCCAGAGCTGCGCTTACTATTCTGCTGGTGCAGTCACTGTGTACATACATTACATTACTGATCCTGAATTACCTCCTGTATTATACTCCAGAGCTGCACTCACTATTCTGCTGGTGCAGTCACTGTGTACATACATTACATTACTGATCCTGAGTTACCTCCTGTATTGTTCTCCAGAGCTGCACTCACTATTCTGCTGGTGCAGTCACTGTGTACATACATTACATTACTGATCCTGAGTTACATCCTGTATTATTTTCCAGAGCTGCACTCACTATTCTGCTGGTGCAGTCACTGTGTACATACATTACATTACTGATCCTGAGTTACATCCTGTATTATTCTCCAGAGCTGCACTCACTATTCTGCTGGTGCAGTCACTGTGTACATACATTACATTACTGATCCTGAGTTGCATCCTGTATTGTTCTCCAGAGCTGCACTCACTATTCTGCTGGTGCAGTCACTGTGTACATACATTACATTACTGATCCTGAGTTACCTCCTGTATTATTCTCCAGAGCTGCACTCACTATTCTGCTGGTGCAGTCACTGTGTACATACATTACATTACTGATCCTGAGTTACATCCTGTATTATTCTCCAGAGCTGCACTCACTATTCTGCTGGTGCAGTCACTGTGTACATACATTACATTACTGATCCTGAGTTACATCCTGTATTATTCTCCAGAGCTGCACTCACTATTCTGCTGGTGCAGTCACTGTGTACATACATTACATTACTGATCCTGAGTTACATCCTGTATTATACTCCAGAGCTGCACTCACTATTCTGCTGGTGCAGTCACTGTGTACATACATTACATTACTGATCCTGAGTTACCTCCTGTATTATACTCCAGAGCTGCACTCACTATTCTGCTGGTGCAGTCACTGTGTACATACATTACATTACTGATCCTCAGTTACCTCCTGTATTATACTCCAGAGCTGCTCTCACTATTCTGCTGGTGCAGTCACTGTGTACATACATTACATTACTGATCCTGAGTTACATCCTGTATTATACCCCAGAGCTGCACTCACTATTCTGCTGGTGCAGTCACTGTGTACATACATTACATTACTGATCCTGAGTTACATCCTGTATTATACTCCAGAGCTGCGCTCACTATTCTGCTGGTGCAGTCACTGTGTACATACATTACATTACTGATCCTGAGTTACCTCCTGTATTATACTCCAGAGCTGCACTCACTATTCTGCTGGTGCAGTCACTGTGTACATACATTACATTACTGATCCTGAGTTACCTCCTGTATTATACTCCAGAGCTGCACTCACTATTCTGCTGGTGCAGTCACTGTGTACATACATTACATTACTGATCATGAGTTACATCCTGTATTATACTCCAGAGCTGCACTCACTATTCTGCTGGTGCAGTCACTGTGTACATACATTACATTACTGATCCTGAGTTACCTCCTGTATTATACTCCAGAGCTGCACTTACTATTCTGCTGGTGCAGTCACTGTGTACATACATTACATTACTGATCCTGAGTTACATCCTGTATTATACTCCAGAGCTGCACTCACTATTCTGCTGGTGCAGTCACTGTGTACATACATTACATTACTGATCCTGAGTTACATCCTGTATTATACTCCAGAGCTGCACTCACTATTCTGCTGGTGCAGTCACTGTGTACATACATTACATTACTGATCCTGAGTTACATCCTGTATTATACTCCAGAGCTGCACTCACTATTCTGCTGGTGCAGTCACTGTGTACATACATTACATTACTAATCCTGAGTTACCTCCTGTATTATACTCCAGAGCTGCACTCACTATTCTGCTGGTGCAGTCACTGTGTACATACATTACATTACTGATCCTGAGTTACCTCCTGTATTATACTCCAGAGCTGCACTCACTATTCTGCTGGTGCAGTCACTGTGTACATACATTACATTACTGATCCTGAGTTACCTCCTGTATTATACTCCAGAGCTGCTCTCACTATTCTGCTGGTGCAGTCACTGTGTACATACATTACATTACTGATCCTGAGTTACATCCTGTATTATACTCCAGAGCTGCACTCACTATTCTGCTGGTGCAGTCACTGTGTACATACATTACATTACTGATCCTGAGTTACCTCCTGTATTATACTCCAGAGCTGCTCTCACTATTCTGCTGGTGCAGTCACTGTGTACATACATTACATTACTGATCCTCAGTTACCTCCTGTATTATACTCCAGAGCTGCACTCACTATTCTGCTGGTGCAGTCACTGTGTACATACATTACATTACTGATCCTCAGTTACCTCCTGTATTATACTCCAGAGCTGCACTCACTATTCTGCTGGTGCAGTCACTGTGTACATACATTATATTACTGATCCTGAGTTACATCCTGTATTATACCCCAGAGCTGCACTCACTATTCTGCTGGTGCAGTCACTGTGTACATACATTACATTACTGATCCTGAGTTACATCCTGTATTATACTCCAGAGCTGCGCTCACTATTCTGCTGGTGCAGTCACTGTGTACATACATTACATTACTGATCCTGAGTTACCTCCTGTATTATACTCCAGAGCTGCACTCACTATTCTGCTGGTGCAGTCACTGTGTACATACATTACATTACTGATCCTGAGTTACCTCCTGTATTATACTCCAGAGCTGCACTCACTATTCTGCTGGTGCAGTCACTGTGTACATACATTACACTACTGATCCTGAGTTACATCCTGTATTATACTCCAGAGCTGCACTCACTATTCTGCTGGTGCAGTCACTGTGTACATACATTACATTACTGATCCTGAGTTACCTCCTGTATTATACTCCAGAGCTGCACTCACTATTCTGCTGGTGCAGTCACTGTGTACATACATTACATTACTGATCCTGAGTTACCTCCTGTATTGTTCTCCAGAGCTGCACTCACTATTCTGCTGGTGCAGTCACTGTGTACATACATTACATTACTGATCCTGAGTTACATCCTGCATTATTTTCCAGAGCTGCACTCACTATTCTGCTGGTGCAGTCACTGTGTACATACATTACATTACTGATCCTGAGTTACATCCTGTATTATTCTCCAGAGCTGCACTCACTATTCTGCTGGTGCAGTCACTGTTTACATACATTACATTACTGATCCTGAGTTACCTCCTGTATTATACTCCAGAGCTGCACTCACTATTCTGCTGGTGCAGTCACTGTGTACATACATTACATTACTGATCCTGAGTTACCTCCTGTATTATACCCCAGAGCTGCACTCACTATTCTGCTGGTGCAGTCACTGTGTACATACATTACATTACTGATTCTGAGTTACATCCTGTATTATACTCCAGAGCTGCACTCACTATTCTGCTGGTGCAGACACTGTATACATACATTACATTACTGATCCTGAGGTACATCCTGTATTATACTCCAGAGCTGCACTCACTATTCTGCTGGTGCAGTCACTGTGTACATACATTATATTACTGATCCTGAGTTACCTCCTGTATTATACTCCAGAGCTGCACTCACTATTCTGCTGGTGCAGTGACTATGTACATACATTACATTACTGATCCTGAGTTACCTCCTGTATTATACTCCAGAGCTGCACTCACTATTCTGCTGGTGCAGTCACTGTGTACATACATTACATTACTGATCCTCAGTTACATCCTGTATTATCCTCCAGAGCTGCACTCACTATTCTGCTGGTGCAGTCACTGTGTACATACATTACATTACTGATCCTGAGTTACCTCCTGTATTATACTCCAGAGCTGCACTCACTATTCTGCTGGTGCAGTGACTATGTACATACATTACATTACTGATCCTCAGTTACATCCTGTATTATACTCCAGAGCTGCACTCACTATTCTGCTGGTGCAGTCACTGTGTACATATATTGCATTACTGATTCTGAGTTACCTCCTGTATTATACTCCAGAGCTGCACTCACTATTCTGCTGGTGCAGTCACTGTGTACATAAATTACATTACTGATCCTGAGTTACATCCTGTATTATACTCCAGAGCTGCACTCACTATTCTGCTGGTGCAGTCACTGTGTACATACATTACATTACTGATCCTGAGTTACATCCTGTATTACACTCCAGAGCTGCGCTTACTATTCTGCTGGTGCAGTCACTGTGTACATACATTACATTACTGATCCTGAATTACCTCCTGTATTATACTCCAGAGCTGCACTCACTATTCTGCTGGTGCAGTCACTGTGTACATACATTACATTACTGATCCTGAGTTACCTCCTGTATTGTTCTCCAGAGCTGCACTCACTATTCTGCTGGTGCAGTCACTGTGTACAAACATTACATTACTGATCCTGAGTTACATCCTGTATTATTTTCCAGAGCTGCACTCACTATTCTGCTGGTGCAGTCACTGTGTACATACATTACATTACTGATCCTGAGTTACATCCTGTATTATTCTCCAGAGCTGCACTCACTATTCTGCTGGTGCAGTCACTGTGTACATATATTACATTACTGATCCTGAGTTGCATCCTGTATTGTTCTCCAGAGCTGCACTCACTATTCTGCTGGTGCAGTCACTGTGTACATACATTACATTACTGATCCTGAGTTACCTCCTGTATTATTCTCCAGAGCTGCACTCACTATTCTGCTGGTGCAGTCACTGTGTACATACATTACATTACTGATCCTGAGTTACATCCTGTATTATTCTCCAGAGCTGCACTCACTATTCTGCTGGTGCAGTCACTGTGTACATACATTACATTACTGATCCTGAGTTACATCCTGTATTATTCTCCAGAGCTGCACTCACTATTCTGCTGGTGCAGTCACTGTGTACATACATTACATTACTGATCCTGAGTTACATCCTGTATTATACTCCAGAGCTGCACTCACTATTCTGCTGGTGCAGTCACTGTGTACATACATTACATTACTGATCCTGAGTTACCTCCTGTATTATACTCCAGAGCTGCACTCACTATTCTGCTGGTGCAGTCACTGTGTACATACATTACATTACTGATCCTCAGTTACCTCCTGTATTATACTCCAGAGCTGCTCTCACTATTCTGCTGGTGCAGTCACTGTGTACATACATTACATTACTGATCCTGAGTTACATCCTGTATTATACCCCAGAGCTGCACTCACTATTCTGCTGGTGCAGTCACTGTGTACATACATTACATTACTGATCCTGAGTTACATCCTGTATTATACTCCAGAGCTGCGCTCACTATTCTGCTGGTGCAGTCACTGTGTACATACATTACATTACTGATCCTGAGTTACATCCTGTATTATACTCCAGAGCTGCACTCACTATTCTGCTGGTGCAGTCACTGTGTACATACATTACACTACTGATCCTGAGTTACATCCTGTATTATACTCCAGAGCTGCACTCACTATTCTGCTGGTGCAGACACTGTGTACATACATTACATTACTGATCCTGAGTTACCTCCTGTATTGTTCTCCAGAGCTGCACTCACTATTCTGCTGGTGCAGTCACTGTGTACATACATTACATTACTGATCCTGAGTTACCTCCTGTATTATACCCCAGAGCTGCACTCACTATTCTGCTGGTGCAGTCACTGTGTACATACATTACATTACTGATTCTGAGTTACATCCTGTATTATACTCCAGAGCTGCACTCACTATTCTGCTGGTGCAGACACTGTATACATACATTACATTACTGATCCTGAGGTACATCCTGTATTATTCTCCAGAGCTGCACTCACTATTCTGCTGGTGCAGTCACTGTGTACATACATTATATTACTGATCCTGAGTTACCTCCTGTATTATACTCCAGAGCTGCACTCACTATTCTGCTGGTGCAGTGACTATGTACATACATTACATTACTGATCCTGAGTTACCTCCTGTATTATACTCCAGAGCTGCACTCACTATTCTGCTGGTGCAGTGACTATGTACATACATTACATTACTGATCCTCATTTACATCCTGTATTATCCTCCAGAGCTGCACTCACTATTCTGCTGGTGCAGTCACTGTGTACATATTTTACATTACTGATCCTGAGTTACCTCCTGTATTATACTCCAGAGCTGCACTCACTATTCTGCTGGTGCAGTGACTATGTACATACATTACATTACTGATCCTCAGTTACATCCTGTATTATACTCCAGAGCTGCACTCACTATTCTGCTGGTGGAGTCACTGTGTACATACATTACATTACTGATCCTGAGTTACATCCTGTATTATACTCCAGAGCTGCACTCACTATTCTGCTGGTGCAGTCACTGTGTACATACATTACATTACTGATCCTGAGTTACCTCCTGTATTATACTCCAGAGCTGCGCTTACTATTCTGCTGGTGCAGTCACTGTGTACATACATTACATTACTGATCCTGAGTTACCTCCTGTATTATACTCCAGAGCTGCACTCACTATTCTGCTGGTGCAGTCACTGTGTACATACATTACATTACTGATCCTGAGTTACATCCTGTATTATACTCCAGAGCTGCACTCACTAGTCTGCTGGTTGGTGGAGCCTCTGAATCCCCTGGTTGTGCAGAGTCTGTGAATTATTTCCTCTAGTGATTTCCTTTTTACACCAGGGAATAACTGGCCACCTGCAATATAGAACCTCAGTGAAGTTAAGAATTTAATCTCTCTATCACCTGTCTGAAGGTTTAGACTATGAAGCAGAATAGTGAGTGCAGCTCTGGAGTATAATACACGCTGTAAATGTACACAGATACTCCACTTCTTACACATAAGCTTAGAAGGTTGTTTAGAGGTGTACATTCACCTTATGTTACTTCATGTCACCTATGATTCTATGGGCGAAGCTCCAGAAGATACTAATAATAAAGAAATTGCGATAATTGCTTCGTCCTTATTGCTGAATAATTTGCAGCTTTCCGGAGAAGAATCTAATTTAAAACTTGTGAATGTTGGTGAAGTGACGGAGGAATCAGATCTGCTGTAATAAGGGCTGAGGGATGGAATACACTTATGTGTTCTGTTTACAATTCCGGAATTCACTTGTCACATAATAACAGTTTTTTTCTGCAGAACCTCATGGGTGCAGTTTAGGAAATTAGACCACTTATTCACTTTGTACAAGCTGGAGAATTGGGGGGGGAAGAGGTCCACAGAGACAATAGGAGCTCAGGTGCCTGCCGGGCGTGAGGATGGGGCACGTCGGCGGGCTTTTAGATCCCCCTTCTGTCATTTTTCTCCATTTTCTTTGCATCAAAAACTTGATTAAGCTAATTAGGATGCTAATGAATGCTAACGTCTGTAGGTGTGCATTCTCTGATCTTGATGAATCGAGCCTTCTCGTTTTAATTTGTCAGAGTTCTCCGACTGCTAATTCAGGAATAATCATGTTTGTGCTTTGTGGTCCGATCCCAAGGGGCAAACACGGTACAGGAAAATGATTCTGCCCGATGTCTACAGTTGTGGACCAACAAGTCCAGCTTTTATATAGGGATATTCACAAAACCCAGCTGAGTCACTGTGTATATATACAGTCCTGGCCAAAAGTGCTGTGGAATATGTTGGCGCTATATAAATAAAAATTATTATTATTATTATAAAAGTGTTCGCCCCTTTGAAATTGTTCCAGAAAATGAAGTATTTCTCCCAGACAATTATCACAATTCCGCACGTTTTGTTATACACAGGTTTATTTCCTTTGTGTATTGGAACAACAACAAAAAACAGAGGAGAAAAAAGGCAAATTGGACATAATTTCACACAAAACCCCCAAAATGGTCCTGACAAAATTCTTGGCACCGTTCCAAAATTGTGGGAAAACAAACTTTGTTTCCAGAATGTGATGCTCGTTCACACTCACCTGTGGCAAGTAACAGGTGTGGACAATGTGAAAATCACACCTGACACCAGATTAAAAGAGGAGAAGTTGCCCCGATCTCTGCATTGTGTGTCTGAGCATGGAGAACAGAAAGAGGAGAAGAGAACTGTCTGAGGACTTGAGAACCAAAATTGTTGAACAATATCCACAATCTTAAGGTTACAAGTCCATCTCCAGAGATCTTTATGCTACTTTGTCCATGGTGCGCAACATAATCTATTATCCTGGTGCAGTCATTGATTTACATCCTGTATTATACTCCAGAGCTGCACTCACTATTCTGCTGGTGCAGTCACTGTGTACATACATTACATTAATGATCCTGAGTTACATCCTGTATTATTCTCCAGAGCTGCACTCACTATTCTGCTGGTGCAGTCACTGTGTACATACATTACATTACTGATCCTGAGTTACATCCTGTATTATACTCCAGAGCTGCACTCCCTATTCTGCTGGTGCAGTCACTGTGTACATACATTACATTACTGATCCTGAGTTACCTCCTGTATTATACTCCAGAGCTGCACTCACTATTCTGCTGGTGCAGTCACTGTGTACATACATTACATTAATGATCCTGAGTTACATCCTGTATTATACTCCAGAGCTGCGCTCACTATTCTGCTGGTGCAGTCACTGTGTACATACATTACATTACTCAGGATAAGGCTTGTGCGGCTCCAATCATACTAGATGCATCAACTAATTAAAAATCCCGCGCACGCGGCTGTTAAACATACAACCTGACGCGTTTCCAGTCAATCAGACTCTTAATTGTTGATTGTTTTCTCCTGTATTTTTGATTTACGGTATTCGGTTCACAGCTGGTTATAATGTTTGAGGGCCGCTCTGGAGTGACGCTGTCGTCCTCTCATCAGTGACTGATGGCTGCCTTGTATCTGCATGTATATATGTATATACCTCGGTATGATGTCAGTCCGTATACACATATAGATGGGAGCTGGATGTTTGCATTTTCATTTAATTCCCTGTAGATCTGAACAGGGAGGAAGAAAAATCCCATCTTTGTGCCCCCCACCAGGAACAGAAGAGGAAATGTTAGAGAGAGATAACGCTGCAGACACAGAGAGAGACGGCCACACGTGGCGTGAGAGCCGGAGAGTGTCTGTTACTCTTCAAGCCGAGAACAAAAATAGAAAATTGAAGTGACTAATTTTTGGAGTCTTTTTTCTTTTTTCTTGGAATTAATTAATCTCTCTCTATGAGGCGCATGCTGAGAGCAAGAGTTAACTCCTTCTATCAAAGAAGTCTAATGTCTACCCGAGCTCGCCAATTTCCCTACTACCACCACCATCTCTGTCTTCATGTCACACTCTCCCGATCACCAACACAGTCTCACAATCACCACTGTCACTCTCGCCTTGCAACCACTGCACTCTACATGTCATCACTGCACGCTAACTGCCACCAGCGCACTCTCCATGTCATCACTGCACGCTCACTGCCACCAGCGTACTCTCCATGTCATCACTGCACACTCACTGCCACCAGCGCACTCTCCATGTCATCACTGCACGCTCACTGCCACCAGCGTACTCTCCATGTCATCACTGCACACTCACTGCCACCAAAGCACTCTGCATATCATCACTGCACTCTCACTGCCACCAGCGCACTCTCCATGTCATCACTGCACACTCACTGCCACCAGAGCACTCTGCATGTCATCACTGCACGCTCACTGCCACCAGCGCACTCTCCATGTCATCACTGCACGCTCACTGCCACCAGCGCACTCTCCATGTCATCACTGCACGCTCACTGCCACCAGCGCACTCTCCATGTCATCACTGCACGCTCATTGCCACCAGCGCACTCTCCATGTCATCACGGCATGCTCACTGCCACCAGCGCACTCTCCATGTCATCACTGCACACTCACTGCCACCAGAGCACTCTGCATATCATCACTGCACGCTCACTGCCACCAGCGCACTCTCCATGTCATCACTGCACGCTCACTGCCACCAGCGCACTCTCCATGTCATCACTGCACTCTCCCTGTCACCAGCGCACTCTCCATGTCATCACTGCACACTCACTGCCACCAGAGCACTCTGCATGTCATCACTGCACTCTCCCTGTCACCAGCGCACTCTCCATGTCATCACTGCACGCTCACTGCCACCAGCGCACTCTCCATGTCATCACTGCACGCTCACTGCCACCAGCGCACTCTCCATGTCATCACTGCACGCTCATTGCCACCAGCGCACTCTCCATGTCATCACGGCATGCTCACTGCCACCAGCGCACTCTCCATGTCATCACTGCACACTCACTGCCACCAGCGCACTCTCCATGTCATCACTGCACACTCACTGCCACCAGCGCACTCTCCATGTCATCACTGCACGCTCACTGCCACCAGCGTACTCTCCATGTCATCACTGCACGCTCACTGCCACCAGCGTACTCTCCATGTCATCACTGCACACTCACTGCCACCAGCGCACTCTCCATGTCATCACTGCACGCTCACTGCCACCAGCGTACTCTCCATGTCATCACTGCACACTCACTGCCACCAGCGCACTCTCCATGTCATCACTGCACGCTCACTGCCACCAGCGTACTCTCCATGTCATCACTGCACACTCACTGCCACCAAAGCACTCTGCATATCATCACTGCACTCTCACTGCCACCAGCGCACTCTCCATGTCATCACTGCACACTCACTGCCACCAGAGCACTCTGCATGTCATCACTGCACGCTCACTGCCACCAGCGCACTCTCCATGTCATCAGTGCACGCTCACTGCCACCAGCGCACTCTCCATGTCATCACTGCACGCTCATTGCCACCAGCGCACTCTCCATGTCATCACGGCATGCTCACTGCCACCAGCGCACTCTCCATGTCATCACTGCACACTCACTGCCACCAGAGCACTCTGCATATCATCACTGCACGCTCACTGCCACCAGCGCACTCTCCATGTCATCACTGCACGCTCACTGCCACCAGCGCACTCTCCATGTCATCACTGCACTCTCCCTGTCACCAGCGCACTCTCCATGTCATCACTGCACACTCACTGCCACCAGAGCACTCTGCATGTCATCACTGCACTCTCCCTGTCACCAGCGCACTCTCCATGTCATCACTGCACGCTCACTGCCACCAGCGCACTCTCCATGTCATCACTGCACGCTCACTGCCACCAGCGCACTCTCCATGTCATCACTGCACGCTCATTGCCACCAGCGCACTCTCCATGTCATCACGGCATGCTCACTGCCACCAGCGCACTCTCCATGTCATCACTGCACACTCACTGCCACCAGCGCACTCTCCATGTCATCACGGCATGCTCACTGCCACCAGAGCACTCTGCATATCATCACTGCACGCTCACTGCCACCAGCGCACTCTCCATGTCATCACTGCACGCTCACTGCCACCAGCGCACTCTCCATGTCATCACTGCACTCTCCCTGTCACCAGCGCACTCTCCATGTCATCACTGCACGCTCACTGCCACCAGCGCACTCTCCATGTCATCACTGCACGCTCACTGCCACCAGCGCACTCTACATGTCATCACTGCACGCTCACTGCCACCAGCGCACTCTCCATGTCATCACTGCACACTCACTGCCACCAGAGTACTCTGCATATCATCACTGCACGCTCACTGCCACCAGCGCACTCTCCATGTCATCACTGCACGCTCACTGCCACCAGCGCACTCTCCATGTCATCACTGCACTCTCCCTGTCACCAGCGCACTCTCCATGTCATCACTGCACGCTCACTGCCACCAGAGCACTCTGCATATCATCACTGCACTCTCCCTGTCACCAGCGCACTCTCCATGTCATCACTGCACACTCACTGCCACCAGAGCACTCTGCATATCATCACTGCACGCTCACTGCCACCAGCGCACTCTCCATGTCATCACTGCACGCTCATTGCCACCAGCGCACTCTCCATGTCATCACTGCACGCTCACTGCCACCAGCGCACTCTCCATGTCATCACTGCACGCTCATTGCCACCAGCGCACTCTCCATGTCATCACTGCACACTCACTGCCACCAGCGCACTCTGCATATCATCACTGCACGCTCACTGCCACCAGCGCACTCTCCATGTCATCACTGCACGCTCACTGCCACCAGCGCACTCTCCATGTCATCACTGCACTCTCCCTGTCACCAGCGCACTTTCCATGTCATCACTGCACGCTCACTGCCACCAGCGCACTCTCCATGTCATCACTGCACGCTCACTGCCACCAGCGCACTCTCCATGTCATCACTGCACGCTCACTGCCACCAGAGCACTCTGCATATCATCACTGCACGCTCACTGCCACCAGCGCACTCTCCATGTCATCACTGCACGCTCACTGCCACCAGCGCACTCTCCATGTCATCACTGCACTCTCCCTGTCACCAGCGCACTCTCCATGTCATCACTGCACGCTCACTGCCACCAGCGCACTCTCCATGTCATCACTGCACGCTCACTGCCACCAGCGCACTCTCCATGTCATCACGGCACGCTCACTGCCACCAGCGCACTCTCCATGTCATCACTGCACACTCACTGCCACCAGAGCACTCTGCATATCATCACTGCACGCTCACTGCCACCAGCGCACTCTCCATGTCATCACTGCACGCTCACTGCCACCAGCGCACTCTCCATGTCATCACTGCACTCTCCCTGTCACCAGCGCACTCTCCATGTCATCACTGCACACTCACTGCCACCAGAGCACTCTGCATATCATCACTGCACGCTCACTGCCACCAGCGCACTCTCCATGTCATCACTGCACGCTCACTGCCACCAGCGCACTCTCCATGTCATCACTGCACGCTCACTGCCACCAGCGCACTCTCCATGTCATCACTGTACGCTCACTGCCACCAGCGCACTCTCCATGTCATCACTGCACGCTCATTGCCACCAGCGCACTCTCCATGTCATGACTGCACGCTCACTGCCACCAGCGCACTCTCCATGTCATCACTGCACGCTCACTGCCACCAGCGCACTCTCCATGTCATCACTGCACGCTCACTGCCACCAGCGCACTCTCCATGTCATCACTGCACGCTCATTGCCACCAGCGCACTCTCCATGTCATCACGGCACGCTCACTGCCACCAGCGCACTCTCCATGTCATCACTGTACTCTCACTGCCACCAGCGCACTCTCCATGTCATCACTGCACGCTCACTGCCACCAATGCACTCTCCATGTCATCACTGCATGCTCATTGCCACCAGCGCACTCTCCATGTTATCACTGCACGCTCACTGCCACCAGCGCACTCTCCATGTCATCACTGCATGCTCACTGCCACCAATGCACTCTCCATGTCATCACTGCACGCTCACTGCCACCAGCGCACTCTGCATGTCATCACTGCACTCTCACTGCCGCCAATGCACTCTCCCTGTCATCGCTGCACTCACTGCCACCAGTGCACGCTCCTTGTAATCACTGCACTCTCACTGCCACCAGTGCACTCTCACTGCCACCAGTGCACGCTCCTTGTAATCACTGCACTCTCACTGCCACCAGCGAACTCTCCATGTCATCACTGCACTCTCACTAGTGCACTCTCCATGTCTTCACTGCACTCTCCCTATCATTACTGCACTCTCCCTGTCATCACTGCACTCTCCCTGCCACCAGGGCACTCTCCCTGTCATCACTGCACTCTCCCTGTCATCCTTGCACTCTCACTGCCCCCAGTGCACTGTCCTTGTAATCACTGCACTCTCACTGCCACCAGCGCATTCTCCATGTCATAACTGCACTCTCACTGCCCCCAGTGCACTGTCCTTGTAATCACTGCACTCTCACTGCCACCAGCACATTATCCATGTCATAACTGCACTCTCACTGCCACCAGCGCACTCTCCATGTCATCACTGCACTCTCACTGACACCAGTGGACTCTCCATGTCATCACTGTACTCTCACTGCCACCAGTGCACTGTCCTTGCAATCACTGCACTCTCACTGCCACCAGCGCATTCTCCATGTCATAACTGCACTCTCACTGCCACCAGTGCACTGTCCTTGTAATCACTGCACTCTCACTGCCACCAGCACATTCTCCATGTCATAACTGCACTCACTGCCACCAGTGCACTCTCCATGTCATCACTGCACTCTCACTGCAACCAGTGCACTCTCCTTGTAATCACTGCACTCTCACTGCCACCAGCGCACGCTCCATGTCATCACTGTACTCTCACTGCCACCAGTGCACTCTCCATGTCATCACTGCACTCTCACTGCAACCAGTGCACTCTCCTTGTAATCACTGCACTCTCACTGCCACTAGCGCACTCTCCATGTCATCACTGCACTCTCACTGCCACCAGTACACTCTCCATGTCATCACTGAACTCTCCCTGTCATTACTGCACTCTCCCTGTCATCACTCACTTTTTTCTATCACCACTGCAGTCTCCTTGACACCAGCGCACTTTCTCTATCACCACTGCAGTCTCCCTGCCACCAGCGCACTCTCCTTGTAATCACTGCACTCTCATGGCCACCAGTGCACTCTCCCTGTCATCACTCACTTTCTCTATCACCACTACAGTCTCCCTGACACCAGCTCACTCTCCCTATCACCACTGCAGTCTCCCTGACACAAGCGCACTCTCCCTATCACCACTGCAGTCTCCTTGCCACCAGCGCATTAGACCTATCATCACTGCGCTCTCCCTGCACCATCACATTGTACTTACCACCACCACAGCGCTCTCTATCACCACATTGCTCACTCATTAACCACTACACTCTTGTGATCAGCACCACTGCACTCTTCCAATCTTCATCATAGTCCTCCTGGGTCCTAGCACCACTACGCTCTCCCCATCACTTTTATTAGCGCCACATTTCTCTCTCTTCCTATCATGACTGCACTCTCTCTACCGTCTACCACCCTCACGTTCTCTCTACTACCACCACAATCTTTCTACTAGACCCTACTGCTACTGCTGCACTCTCATAGCACTTCACCCTCTCCATTCTCACCAGCACCACCTCTCCCCACTCCTATCACCTCCACAATCTCTCCATTACCAATGCACTTTTCTAGCACCACTGGACTTCCCTCCATCATGTTCTCGCTATCACCTCTGCACTCTTCCTAGCACTACCTTCCTCTCTCTCCATATCACCCTCGCGCTCTCTACCATGTCCGCACTTCCTTGCACCCTCACACTCTCCCGACCACCACCATGCTCCCTGTCACCTTCACACTCTCCCAACCACCACCATGCTCCCTGTCACCTTCACACTCTCCCAACCACCACCATGCTCCCTGTCATCCTCACTCTCCCGACCACCACCATACTCCCTGTCACCCTCACACTCTCCCAACCACCACCATGCTCCCTGTCACCCTCACACTCTCCCGACCACCACCATGCTCCCTGTCACCTTCACACTCTCCCAACCACCACCATGCTCCCTGTCACCTTCACACTCTCCCAACCACCTCCATGCTCCCTGTCACCTTCACACTCTCCCAACCACCACCATGCTCCCTGTCACCCTCACACTCTCCCAACCACCACCATGCTCCCTGTCACCTTCACACTCTCCCAACCACCACCATGCTCCCTGTCACCTTCACACTCTCCCAACCACCACCATGCTCCCTGTCACCTTCACACTCTCCCAACCGCCACCATGCTCCCTGTCACCTTCACACTCTCCCGACCGCCACCATGCTCCCTGTCACCTTCACACTCTCCCGACCGCCACCATGCTCCCTGTCACCTTCACACTCTCCCGACCGCCACCATGCTCCCTGTCACCTTCACACTCTCCCAACCGCCACCATGCTCCCTGTCACCTTCACACTCTCCCAACCGCCACCATGCTCCCTGTCACCTTCACACTCTCCCAACCACCACCATGCTCCCTGTCACCTTCACACTCTCCCAACCACCACCATGCTCCCTGTCACCTTCACACTCTCCCAACCACCACCATGCTCCCTGTCACCTTCACACTCTCCCAACCACCACCATGCTCCCTGTCACCTTCACACTCTCCCAACCGCCACCATGCTCCCTGTCACCTTCACACTCTCCCGACCGCCATCATGCTCCCTGTCACCTTCACACTCTCCCGACCGCCACCATGCTCCCTGTCACCTTCACACTCTCCCGACCGCCACCATGCTCCCTGTCACCTTCACACTCTCCCGACCGCCACCATGCTCCCTGTCACCTTCACACTCTCCCGACCGCCACCATGCTCCCTGTCACCTTCACACTCTCCCGACCACCACCATGCTCCCTGTCACCTTCACACTCTCCCGACCACCACCATGCTCCCTGTCACCTTCACACTCTCCCAACCACCACCATGCTCCCTGTCACCTTCACACTCTCCCAACCACCACCATGCTCCCTGTCACCTTCACACTCTCCCAACCACCACCATGCTCCCTGTCACCTTCACACTCTCCCAACCACCACCATGCTCCCTGTCACCTTCACACTCTCCCAACCACCACCATGCTCCCTGTCACCTTCACACTCTCCCAACCACCTCCATGCTCTCTGTCACCTTCACACTCTCCCAACCACCACCATGCTCCCTGTCACCCTCACACTCTCCCAACCACCACCATGCTCCCTGTCACCATCACACTCTCCCAACCACCACCATGCACCCTGTCACCTTCACACTCTCCCAACCACCACCATGCTCCCTGTCACCTTCACACTCTCCTGACCGCCACCATGCTCCCTGTCACCTTCACACTCTCCCGACCGCCACCATTCTCCCTGTCACCTTCACACTCTCCCGACCGCCACCATGCTCCCTGTCACCTTCACACTCTCCCGACCGCCACCATGCTCCCTGTCACCTTCACACTCTCCCGACCGCCACCATGCTCCCTGTCACCTTCACACTCTCCCGACCGCCACCATGCTCCCTGTCACCTTCACACTCTCCCGACCGCCACCATGCTCCCTGTCACCATCACACTCTCCCAACCACCACCATGCTCCCTGTCACCTTCACACTCTCCCGACCACCACCATGCTCCCTGTCACCTTCACACTCTCCTGACCGCCACCATGCTCCCTGTCACCTTCACACTCTCCCGACCGCCACCATGCTCCCTGTCACCTTCACACTCTCCCGACCGCCACCATGCTCCCTGTCACCTTCACACTCTCCCGACCGCCACCATGCTCCCTGTCACCTTCACACTCTCCCAACCGCCACCATGCTCCCTGTCACCTTCACACTCTCCCAACCGCCACCATGCTCCCTGTCACCTTCACACTCTCCCAACCGCCACCATGCTCCCTGTCACCTTCACACTCTCCCAACCGCCACCATGCTCCCTGTCACCTTCACACTCTCCCAACCACCACCATGCTCCCTGTCACCTTCACACTCTCCCAACCACCACCATTCTCCCTGTCACCTTCACACTCTCCCAACCACCACCATGCTCCCTGTCACCCTCACACTCTCCCAACCACCACCATGCTCCCTGTCACCCTCACACTCTCCCAACCACCACCATGCTCCCTGTCACCTTCACACTCTCCCAACCACCACCATTCTCCCTGTCACCTTCACACTCTCCCAACCGCCACCATGCTCCCTGTCACCTTCACACTCTCCCGACCACCACCTCTTCCGCCCGTTCACCGCTGCAGCCATAGGACAAGATCTTTGAGGGGTAAAATAAGTCTTCTGTTCCATTTTCCCCTGTAGAGAAGGGATCAATAAACTGAACGAGGCGGCGGTACGCCACGGAGGCTGCGGCTCGCCTTTTCCGTCTGTAATGCCTCTCACAGACAGATGTTGTAATTACGGGTTTAACTTTATATTTAACCTATTTAGATCTGGAGGCAGCGGCGAGATGAGAGCCCCAGTGACGTACGACAGTGTCTCGGCGGTGACAGAAGACTTACATCACGGGTACTTTGTAGCCACAGTTAATGCACATTTATACAAGTGGATACAAGTGATGTGGCTATTTCTGTGATGGATGCGGCCGAGCAGAATTGACTTTCAGCCCTGAGACGACACTGGATATCCAGGGTGAAGAATTCAGCCGGTGTCTGGGGTTTATTGGCTCTGCGGCTATATACTGACGATATATCTGCCGGGAGAGAGACAAAAACGTCCATTCACTGACAGCGAGCAGAGGTTTTCACACTGGGGAGAAATTTGCAGAACTCGTCATTATACAGTGAGCTGAGGACAATTAGGTTGAACGAGGTGGAGGCTATGTACGATTACAGGATCCCCGAACAGAGAATTTTTGTAAACTGTCCACACCAAAATCCTAGAATTAATCCTCATGTGAATTGAGCTCTACAAAGAGCCATCTACTATGTATTAGTTAAATGTTAAAATCCTGTATACCTTCAGTCACCACTAGGGGGAGCTCCCTGTATACATAGATACATGATAAGATCCTATCTGCAGCCACCACTAGGGGGAGCTCCCTGTATACATAGATACATGATACGATTCTGTCTGCAGCCACCACTAGGGGGAGCTCCCTGTATACAGAGATACATGATAAGATCCTGTCTGCAGCCACCACTAGGGGGAGCTCCCTGTATACAGAGATACATGATAAGATCCTGTCTGCAGCCACCACTAGGGGGAGCTCCCTGCATACATGTATGTATTGCACTTAATTTGAGCTGTATAAATCTGCTTTTCTAGTGGTGGTTGTAGACATGCCTCATGACTGTGCTGGGAAGAAGGAACATTAATTTAGTGCTGAGCCCTCTCATCACAGGCTGTAGAGGCAATTTATGGTTAGATCAGTGGGTGGGCGAGAGGCAGGGGGCGGGTTTGGGGATACGATATAGACTCCTATTTGGGCTGTATGGCGGCCGTGTGAATCCCGCAGTAATTACTGAAGGTTCTGCTACTTTCCTGTAGATTATCTGACTTCCCGCATCCACAGCGTAAACAGGTTAATAAATTCAATTTCCACCGAAAAGTTTTTACGTCTAATTTGTCGTGAAAGTCACATTTCTAATTAACAGAAAGAAGAAAAGAAGAAAAGAGAAGAAGCTCAGGACAACTCGCTACATAAGGTGAAACGCCAACACAGAAAGTAACACACGGGGATCGGGATTATGTACAATGTATCATAAATGCAGGGAGATCGGGATTATCTACAATGTATCATAAATGCAGGGAGATCGGGATTATCTACAATGTATCATAAATGCAGGGAGATCGGGATTATCTACAATGTATCATAAATGCAGGGAGATCGGGATTATCTACAATGTATCATAAATGCAGGGAGATCGGGATTATCTACAATGTATCATAAATGCAGGGAGATCGGGATTATCTACAATGTATCATAAATGCAGGGAGATCGGGATTATCTACAATGTATCATAAATGCAGGGAGATCGGGATTATCTACAATGTATCATAAATGCAGGGAGATCGGGATTATCTACAATGTATCATAAATGCAGGGAGATCGGGATTATCTACAATGTATCATAAATGCAGGGAGATTGGGATTATCTACAATGTATCATAAATGCAGGGAGATTGGGATTATCTACAATGTATCATAAATGCAGGGAGATTGGGATTATCTACAATGTATCATAAATGCAGGGAGATCGGGATTATCTACAATGTATCATAAATGCAGGGAGATCGGGATTATCTACAATGTATCATAAATGCAGGGACAGTGGCCAAAGCCAAAATAGACGACATAGACGGTAATAATATTAAATATTAAAAGATATATACTTTATTGAATAGAACATGGTACAACACATAAAATACACTCATTAAAAAACACTCATTAGAGCCCTCTGAAATGGTGTGAGATTAGTATCTTTTTAAATTGCGCTCCATATATATATATAAGGGGTTGATGCGAAACATATTGAATCAAAAATGTGTCTTACATATAGACATCAAACATTGTACATCACATCAATTTACAACATACCTCCCAGAGCGTTCTACACCCGGTCACCACACTGAGGCCGTCCCCAACGCGCGTTTCGTCGCTTTGCCTTTCTCAAGGGGCAGTATCAGAAAGTAAAGAAATTCTGGAGAAGCAGGCGAGATGAAGCGGGCGAGATGATGCGGGCGAGATGATACGGGCGAGATGATACGGGCGAGATGATGCGGGCGAGATGATACGGGCGAGATGATGCGGGCGAGATGATGCGGGCGAGATGATACGGGCGAGATGATGCGGGCGAGATGATACGGGCGAGATGATGCGGGAGAGATGATCCGGGTGAGATGATGTCACCTATTTGTGGGTGCACGGCTGCTATAAATATACAATTTTAGGGTCGTACGCAGCAGATTAGGACTTTTACCTTTTAGACTCTGATGAGAATTACAGATTAATGAAAATGTTAATGGCCACAGGACACAAAGTAGCAGCCGTCTGGGGCTCATGAACACTTTCTGCTTGTTCTGCAGACCCCGATATGTAATATACCCCCTGCAGTATGACCCCGGCCCCCCGCCCTGCTGTGATGGATGCTGTGTAATATACATTGTATTTATTTATTGCGCTCTGACCAGGGTTATGGATCTGGCGGGTTCCTCGGGGAGCAGCTCAGGGCTACGAGGCGCGATGGATGGAGAATTGGTGGCGTTGCATGTAGTCATCTGTAAAGGGTTGGAGGAGATTCTCCGGAGCGCACCGCTCTTCTCCTGATCTGTCTTTATTGCACAAATTGGATTCTTTGCTGTTTTCTTTCCACACAAATCTTCCCTTGAAGGATCTCAGCCTGCAAGAAATGGTGGCGGCAGAATTCAGGGATTAGCGCGGACGCGGTGTCCAGACTGTGGGAACTTATCTGCCGCACTTATGATGTAGAAGAAAAGGACACAAGACCAAGGCCTCCACCTTAAAGGGCTCATCCAGCTGCTGCCTATTCCGGCTCACAGCTGAAGATTTGTTACAATTGTACCTTGTGAGCGAAACTCCCCAGCACAAGACGGTCACAGTGCAACCATCGAGTTGCCATTTGGCCTTATTCTAGAAGTCTTGGGCCGCCATCTTGCTTACGTTAATGATGTAGAATGCAGTGATTTAATCATTGTATCAATTCACATCCATGAAAAATAATGCTGATTTACATCATTATCCCAATGATGGCACCCCCTTGTGTTTGTAGTGAGGAGCTGGCCTTGTTCTAAAGACTATTGGACCAATGAACGCAGAGCAGAGTCTGCGGCTCTAAGGGATGCAGACTTTTCCCAGCACGGAGCACCGGTCACGTCGTCGATCTTATTGTGGTGTTTTATTAGAGATTTGCTTGCTCGTCAGTTCAGCCTGAGGAATCAATGTGCAGGCTGGATCTTATATATACATAAGGCCAGACAGGATACTGGTAATCAGGTAAAGCAATCATTCCATTACTCTCATCAATGTCTCAGGGGCCTCAATTAAGCCATTGCTCTCCCAGTCACTAGTCCCATTATGTGAAAGGGGATAATAGACCCAGTGGAGCTGTCACCACAGGGGGTCTCACATGCAGTCCCAGGTGATGGGGCTTGGCCTGAAGGGTTTAAGGGATGTTTCCCTAGGGTCGGCTTGAAGTATTTAGTACATGGATGAGGAAATGGAGGGGTTGTTGCTGGCTGAATCTGGATACACGTGCTACGGTCATGGGATCAGTCGTCTGAAGGAGAATGGACTGTGACTGTAGACTAAACTGTCGGGAGATACAAAAGCTGTGGACCAACCACAAGTTGAGAGACGGTATGTATTGCCTGGTACGGGGGCACGGGTACTATCGGCCCCAGGATGGGATCTTGTGGACTGGGGACATTGCATTCTGACCATCTACCCGGAATTGCTGCCAGACTGTGGACGTAAGAAATAGAGTTACATCGTTAACCTGCCTTATTACAACCCACAACCTCAGATCTTCACAAGTGGTGGCAGCGGTGGGATCACCTATCTCTGGACAGCACACCGGGGAATGTTACTGTGCGGCTACTTGGCAGAAGAGATGGCAGACGCCATCGGCCATGGACGACTTTGCATCAGGTGGTCTAGCAGGTGCAGTCTATCCGGTAGGGGGACAATGGGGCACTCATATCATGCACGATTCCTCCACCTTGGCCACCCCATACACACACCCCGCTTTCTGCAGGTACCATATAAGCGACACTATGACACAATCCCTCTAAATCTCTTCCCTCTTACACATCAGTGTATATACTTCTGTACAGAATCCAGAATATTAGATAATCCCGGATCTACGGGTGATGCCATATGGAGGACACCTGAAGGTCTCTGCTAGATCGCGGGGTCCGTTACGTTAATGACCTCCTCAGAGTACGATATAATGAGCCACCAGGAAACACGCTCCCTTTAATTACATTAATGACCAGTGAAAATTAGCCCTTTTATTAGCCGCCTGTGATGGCGGAGCGGCACAATGAAGAGGCTTTAATACGGAGCCAGTGAATTTGGTTAATCACTTCCTCTCGGCGTGTTCATAAAACCTCGTTAATAGATCGGCTCTATCTATCAATCTCGCCGAACGCACTTTTCTTGGCAAAACATTACGGTAAAGGTTATTTCCTCCGTTGCCTCTTTATCTCCCCGGCTAAAAATAATCTGCCGTCGCCTTCTGTTAAATGTCCGCATTGTTGTTGTTTTGACCCCAGAAATGGAAGACACTTTGAAGGTTGTGAACCCTTTTAATGGCTCGCTGGGGAGAGCGAAAGGCGGCCATGGCTGACATCATGCCTGATAGATTAATGTGTCGCCTCTCGAGCGGCTCCGTGGAAGATTGTAAGCTCGGCTGCAATCCACCATTATGTAGACTGGCCAAGACCACCCACTGGAAGACTACCCCCTGGAAGACTACCCCCCTGGAAGACTACCCCCCTGGAAGACTACCCCCCTGGAAGACTACCCCCTGGAAGACTACCCCCCTGGAAGACAACCCCCTGGAAGAATACCCCCCTGGAAGACTACCCCCCTGGAAGACTACCCCCTGGAAGACAACCCCCTGGAAGAATACCCCATGGAAGACTACCCCATGGAAGACTACCCCATGGAAGACTACCCCCCTGGAAGACTACCCCCCTGGAAGACTACCCCCCTGGAAGACTACCCCCTGGAAGACCACCCCCTGAAAAACCACTTCCCAATGACATTTAGTTAGTGATTCCCGACAGCTATTACTACAACAAGCGCGAACAATCAAAATTCTACAAAATGTTATAAACATTGTTAAAGAAAATTGTGAATTTCTGGGTAATAAGGAGGTGACCGCCCGTACGTAGCATGCCACATCACTAAATATCTACTCAGCCCGCAGAGTCAGAGTGGTTGAAGCAGCCGGAACTTTACCTAATGGATCCGAGTGGCCGAATGTTTCCCAAGAAAAGAGCATAATGTAAGCACAAAAGTCATCGTCTTCTATAAGTGCTAAACAAGTACGATCCGTCGAGACCTAAACACACAAGAAAGAAGACGCGGACAAAAACATATCTAGTGATAATCTTATGTATACAGGCAGTATTATAGTAGTTATATTCTTGTACATAGGAGCAGTATTATAGTAGTTATATTCTTGTACATAGGAGCAGTATTATAGTAGTTATATTCTTGTACATAGGGGCAGTATTATAGTAGTTATATTCTTGTACATAGGAGCAGTATTACAGTAGTTATATTCTTGTACATAGGGGCAGTATTATAGTAGTTATATTCTTGTACATAGGAGCAGTATTATAGTAGTTATATTCTTGTACATAGGAGCAGTATTATGGTAGTTATATTCTTGTACATAGGGGGCAGTATTATAGTAGTTATATTCTTGTACATAGGAGCAGTATTATAGTAGTTATATTCTTGTACATAGGAGCAGTATTATAGTAGTTATATTCTTGTACATAGGAACAGTATTATAGTAGTTATATTCTTGTATATAGGGGCGGTATTATAGTAGTTATATTCTTGTACATAGGGGGCAGTATTATAGTAGTTATTTTCTTGTACATAGGAGCAGTATTATAGTAGTTATATTCTTGTACATAGGGACAGTATTATAGTAGTTATATTCTTGTACATAGGGGCAGTATTATTGTAGTTATATTCTTGTATATAGTAGCAGTATTATAGTAGTTATATTCTTGTACACAGGGGCAGTATTATAGTAGTTATATTCTTATACATAGGGGCAGTATTATAGTAGTTATATTCTTGTACATAGGAGCAGTATTATAGTAGTTATATTCTTGTACATAGGAGCAGTATTATAGTAGTTATATTCTTGTACATAGGGGCAGTATTATAGTAGTTATATTCTTGTACATAGGAGCAGTATTACAGTAGTTATATTCTTGTACATAGGGGCAGTATTATAGTAGTTATATTCTTGTACATAGGAGCAGTATTACAGTAGTTATATTCTTGTACATAGGGGGCAGTATTATAGTAGTTATAATCTTGTACATAGGGGCAGTATTATAGTAGTTATATTCTTGTACATAGGAGCAGTATTATAGTAGTTATATTCTTGTACATAGGAGCAGTATTACAGTAGTTATATTCTTGTACATAGGGGCAGTATTATAGTAGTTATATTCTTATACATAGGGGCAGTATTATAGTAGTTATATTCTTGTACATAGGGGGCAGTATTACAGTAGTTATATTCTTGTACATAGGAGCAGTATTATAGTAGTTATATTCTTATACATAGGGGCAGTATTATAGTAGTTATATTCTTGTACATAGGGGGCAGTATTATAGTAGTTATATTCTTGTACATAGGGGCAGTATTATAGTAGTTATATTCTTGTATATAGGAGGCTGTATTATAGTAGTTATATTCTTGTACATAGGAGCAGTATTATAGTAGTTATATTCTTGTACATAGGAGCAGTATTACAGTAGTTATATTCTTGTACATAGGGGCAGTATTATAGTAGTTATATTCTTATACATAGGGGGCAGTATTATAGTAGTTATATTCTTGTACATAGGAGCAGTATTATAGTAGTTATATTCTTGTACATAGGAGCAGTATTATAGTAGTTATATTCTTGTACATAGGGGCAGTATTATAGTAGTTATATTCTTGTACATAGGAGCAGTATTATAGTAGTTATATTCTTGTACATAGGAGCAGTATTATAGTAGTTATATTCTTGTACATAGGGGGTAGTATTATAGTAGTTATATTCTTGTACATAGGAGCAGTATTATAGTAGTTATATTCTTGTACATAGGAGCAGTATTATAGTAGTTATATTTTTGTACATAGGAGCAGTATTATAGTAGTTATATTCTTGTACATAGGGGTAGTATTATAGTAGTTATATTCTTGTACATAGGAGCAGTATTATAGTAGTTATATTCTTGTACATAGGGGCAGTATTATAGTAGTTATATTCTTGTACATAGGAGCAGTATTATAGTAGTTATATTCTTGTACATAGGGAGCAGTATTATAGTAGTTATATTCTTGTACATAGGGGGCAGTATTATAGTAGTTATATTCTTGTACATAGGGGGCATTATTATAGTAGTTATATTCTTGTACATAGAGGGCAGTATTATAGTAGTTATATTCTTCTACATAGGGGGCATTATTATAGTAGTTATATTCTTGTACATAGAGGGCAGTATTATAGTAGTTATATTCTTGTACATAGAGGGCAGTATTATAGTAGTTATATTCTTGTACATAGGGGCAGTATTATAGTAGTTATATTCTTGTACATAGGGGCAGTATTATAGCAGTTATATTCTTCTATATAGGGGGCAGTATTATAGCAGTTATATTCTTGTACATAGGGGCAGTATTATAGTAGTTATATTATGTACATAGGGGGCAGTATTATAATAGTTATATCCTTAAGAGTATAATTACAAGAATATAACTACTGTAATACTGCCCCCTATAACTGCTAGAATATAACTGCTAGAATATTGCCCCCTATGTATAAGATTATGGAATTGAAAAGATAAGAACACTTTTCATACCAAGTTTTGATAATCCTGCAGGGAATAATTCAGACTCTCCTGTAGGTTGAAGGTTGTGGGTTCATTACGTTCTGCTCCTCACTGGCAGCTGTTATCAGTCCTTGTTGGTGAGTAACAATGTAACGAGAGACGGACGCCTTTTTGCTTGAGTTTTTCAAAATTCCTTTTATGTTTTCTCTCGGAGATAAATGTGACTCGTTGTAATCAATTTTTATAGTTTCACTTTAAATGGATTTCTTTTGTCTGGCCCCTTTTCTTTTTTTAGCCAATTTTAATGATTTCACAGCAATTGCTTTACAGCCGTCTGGTGAGGAATGGACGGGATTAAAAGTAAAGAAAACATTTAATTGACGAGCACTTTTTTTTCTTTAAAACTTGTAATTTATTTTTGAAATAATGAGACGATCTGGAGCTTCGGCTTCGTTACACCAGATTATGAGAGCGTGGAACTTTTCTGAAAAGTTTTGTGAACTTTCTTAGAGTCACTTTACCTGTAAATGACGAGTCTAATAAGGCACTTACCTGGTAATCGCTGCTTTGTGTCACAGCATCTGAAAAAATCAGTAAAGGGGAAACCATTTCCTATAAATTCAGGACTCGGCAGGGTAATGAGTCAGTCACAGAAGATTTGTCTGTTTTTCGGACTTCATGCTAATTTGCAGATACAAACAATGGAGCCGCCGCGATCAATATCTTTTTATGATTTGCTGGATTTTGGCTCCTGCTATAGACAAAACGCTAAAAAACAAAATCACAGCAAGATCCTGGAACCTGCATCCAGAAAATGACAAAAAAACTGCAGCAAATATGGGAAAAGGAGCCAAAGCACAGGCAAACAGGATGCACGAGTTCAGCTCTGAAGCCCCGTTACTACAGGGGTCAGGAGGGCCGACAATAGGACAGACAGCCCATAAAGAGAATCATATGTCACAGCAGGACAAGATGCATTTGGATTCTCTTTTTAATATTGGGGGTTGTGCATCAGCTGGGACTGCAGTTCAGTATGGCCCATGTTGGTGGGGTAAATACTCCCCTTAGGGGGTGCACCAAGCTGGGAAGCTTAAAAGCAGGGCAATGCTTCCTGGGTAGGCAAATAGCCTCTCTAGTGCCACCTATTGAAGGCAGTGTGCACAAGGAGCCACTATTTGTCTGATAGAGTACCACTCAAGTTCGTCCACTGGCTACAACTTGTGTCATGGTGGCTTACTAGACTACTGCCCCAATCATCCCCCGGACTATGAGCAGAAGTGGCATCTGGAGATTGCACCCCAAGACTGTGAGGAGGGCTATCAGATAAGGTCCCACCATTGAATTAGACCCCGAAAGGTCGGACTTGTGATATGACCCAATGTTACCCACAGGGTCACCGGTGTAAGTTATTGCAGTGATATGAGGTGAGAAGGACAGCCAAAATACAGCGGTGTAACGTAAAGCTTGTGGTCCCCAACTATAAGGGGTCTTTTGTAGTATTGGTCTTGAAATAAGGGTCAAAGGAACCTTTCGGGCCCCCCGTAGGTTCCAGGGCTTGGGTGCAACTGCAACTCTTGCACCCACTATAGATATGCACCTGCCAAAATTAAAGTGTTACCCCTATTAGGATACCTCTCTAACACCCCCATCCAAACCAGACATAGATTAGGCTTAGGAGACCACTTTTCGGCATTTTTGGTGATTATCTCACAGAGATCTCCGCAAAGACCTAAGTATTATAAAAGCCTCTCTCAGCCCTTAGAGGGTCCGGGCTGCCATTAAGGTGGGTGCAGCAGGATCCAGCCTGATATTTAATTCAAAGTTTCTCTGAATTTCACAAAAAGTGGTCACAGAGGTCACGGCGGACCCCATTATTTATCTCCAGCAAAGGAACCTTCTCCAGGAGTCACCAGGCATAAAAGCCATGACGAAATCTCCATAGACGGGAGTCTACATAGGACGCCCTCGTTATTTCTCTACTAATGGTCTTATACGCGTCCTCACACCACGAGTCTATGATAGAGGAATAAAGCGAGGTCTGAAGCTTCTGCTTACAATAGGGACAATGGGGGGACTTGGCTCCTAATATCCTCCGCTGGGTCACAGGTTCGGTCCTCATAGGCCTCCTGCTGCTGGTAACAATGTATTATACAAAGCAGAGCGCTCCGCCACCGCAAGCCGCTGCTCCACCACCACAAGCCGCTGCTCCGCCACCACAAGCCTCTGCTCCGCCACCGCAAGCCGCTGCTCCGCCACCGCAAGCCGCTGCTCCGCCACCACAAGCCTCTGCTCCGCCACCGCAAGCCGCTGCTCCGCCACCGCAAGCCGCTGCTCCGCCACCACAAGCCTCTGCTCCGCCACCACAAGCCGCTGCTCCGCCACCGCAAGCCGCTGCTCCGCCACCACAAGCCGCTGCTCCACCACCACAAGCCGCTGCTCCGCCACCACAAGCCTCTGCTCCGCCACCACAAGCCGCTGCTCCGCCACCGCAAGCCGCTGCTCCGCCACCACAAGCCTCTGCTCCGCCACCGCAAGCCGCTGCTCCGCCACCGCAAGCCGCTGCTCCGCCACCACAAGCCGCTGCTCCGCCACCACAAGCCGCTGCTCCGCCACCGCAAGCCGCTGCTCCGCCACCACAAGCCACTGCTCCGCCACCACAAGCCGCTGCTCCGCCACGACAAGCCGCTGCTCCGCCACCACCACAAGCCGCTGCTCCGCCACGACAAGCCGCTGCTCCGCCACGACAAGCCGCTGCTCCGCCACCGCAAGCCGCTGCTCCGCCACCACAAGCCGCTGCTCCGCCACCACAAGCCGCTGATCCGCCACCACCACAAGCCGCTGCTCCGCCACCGCAAGCCGCTGCTCCGCCACCACAAGCCGCTGCTCCGCCACCACCACAAGCCGCTGCTCCGCCACCGCAAGCCGCTGATCCGCCACCACCACAAGCCGCTGCTCCGCCACCGCAAGCCGCTGCTCCGCCACCACAAGCCGCTGCTCCGCCACCACAAGCCGCTGCTCCGCCACCACCACAAGCCGCTGCTCCGCCACCGCAAGCCTCTGCTCCGCCACCGCAAGCCGCTGCTCCGCCACCGCAAGCCGCTGCTCCGCCACCACCACAAGCCGCTGCTCCGCCACCGCAAGCCGCTGCTCCGCCACCACAAGCCACTGCTCCGCCACCACAAGCCGCTGCTCCGCCACGACAAGCCGCTGCTCCGCCACGACAAGCCGCTGCTCCGCCACGACAAGCCGCTGCTCCGCCACCGCAAGCCGCTGCTCCGCCACCACAAGCCGCTGCTCCGCCACCACAAGCCGCTGATCCGCCACCACCACAAGCCGCTGCTCCGCCACCGCAAGCCGCTGCTCCGCCACCACAAGCCGCTGCTCCGCCACCACAAGCCGCTGCTCCGCCACCACCACAAGCCGCTGCTCCGCCACCGCAAGCCTCTGCTCCGCCAACGCAAGCCGCTGCTCCGCCACCGCAAGCCGCTGCTCCGCCACCACAAGCCGCTGCTCCGCCACGACAAGCCGCTGCTCCGCCACCGCAAGCCGCTGCTCCGCCACCACAAGCCACTGCTCCGCCACGACAAGCCGCTGCTCCGCCACCACCACAAGCCGCTGCTCCGCCACCACAAGCCGCTGCTCCGCCACGACAAGCCGCTGCTCCGCCACCGCAAGCCGCTGCTCCGCCACGACAAGCCGCTGCTCCGCCACCACCACAAGCCGCTGCTCCGCCACGACAAGCCGCTGCTCCGCCACCGCAAGCCGCTGCTCCGCCACCACAAGCCGCTGCTCCGCCACGACAAGCCGCTGCTCCGCCACCACAAGCCGCTGCTCCGCCATCGCAAGACGCTGCTCCACCACCGCAAGCCGCTGCTCCGCCACCACAAGCCGCTGCTCCGCCACGACAAGCCGCTGCTCCGCCACCGCAAGCCGCTGCTCCGCCACCACAAGCCACTGCTCCGCCACGACAAGCCGCTGCTCCGCCACCACCACAAGCCGCTGCTCCGCCACCACAAGCCGCTGCTCCGCCACGACAAGCCGCTGCTCCGCCACCGCAAGCCGCTGCTCCGCCACCACAAGCCGCTGCTCCGCCACGACAAGCCGCTGCTCCGCCACCACCACAAGCCGCTGCTCCGCCACGACAAGCCGCTGCTCCGCCACCGCAAGCCGCTGCTCCGCCACCACAAGCCGCTGCTCCGCCACGACAAGCCGCTGCTCCGCCACCACCACAAGCCGCTGCTCCGCCACCGCAAGCCGCTGCTCCGCCACCGCAAGCCGCTGCTCCGCCACCACAAGCCGCTGCTCCGCCATCGCAAGACGCTGCTCCACCACCGCAAGCCGCTGCTCCGCCACCACAAGCCTCTGCTCCGCCACCGCAAGCCGCTGCTCCGCCACCACAAGCCGCTGCTCCGCCACGACAAGCCGCTGCTCCGCCACCACAAGCCGCTGCTCCGCCACCACCACAAGCCGCTGCTCCGCCACCACAAGCCGCTGCTCCGCCATCGCAAGACGCTGCTCCACCACCGCAAGCCGCTGCTCCGCCACCACAAGCCTCTGCTCCGCCACCGCAAGCCGCTGCTCCGCCACCACAAGCCGCTGCTCCGCCACGACAAGCCGCTGCTCCGCCACCACAAGCCGCTGCTCCGCCACGACAAGCCGCTGCTCCGCCACCACCACAAGCCGCTGCTCCGCCACGACAAGCCGCTGCTCCGCCACGACAAGCCGCTGCTCCGCCACCGCAAGCCGCTGCTCCGCCACAAGCCGCTGCTCCGCCACCACAAGCCGCTGATCCGCCACCACCACAAGCCGCTGCTCCGCCACGACAAGCCGCTGCTCCGCTACCGCAAGCCGCTGCTCCGCCACCACAAGCCGCTGCTCCGCCACCACAAGCCGCTGCTCCGCCACCACCACAAGCCGCTGCTCCGCCACCACAAGCCGCTGCTCCGCCACCACAAGCCGCTACTCCGCCACCACAAGCCGCTGCTCCGCCACCACAAGCCGCTGCTCCGCCACGACAAGCCGCTGCTCCGCCACCACAAGCCGCTGCTCCGCCACGACAAGCCGCTGCTCCGCCACCGCAAGCCGCTGCTCCGCCACCACAAGCCGCTACTCCACCACCACAAGCCGCTGCTCCGCCACGACAAGCCGCTGCTCCGCCACGACAAGCCACTGCTCCGCCACCGCAAGCCGCTGCTCCGCCACCACAAGCCGCTGCTCCGCCACCACAAGCCGCTGATCCGCCACCACCACAAGCCGCTGCTCCGCCACGACAAGCCGCTGCTCCGCCACCGCAAGCCGCTGCTCCGCCACCACAAGCCGCTGCTCCGCCACCACAAGCCGCTGCTCCGCCACCACAAGCCGCTGCTCCGCCACGACAAGCCGCTGCTCCGCCACCACAAGCCGCTGCTCCGCCACGACAAGCCGCTGCTCCGCCACCGCAAGCCGCTGCTCCGCCACCACAAGCCGCTGCTCCGCCACCACAAGCCGCTGCTCCGCCACGACAAGCCGCTGCTCCGCCACCACCACAAGCCGCTGCTCCGCCACCACAAGCCGCTGCTCCGCCACCACAAGCCGCTGCTCCGCCACCACAAGCCGCTGCTCCGCCACCACCACAAGCCGCTGCTCCGCCACCACCACAAGCCGCTGCTCCGCCACCACAAGCCGCTGCTCCGCCACCACAAGCCGCTACTCCGCCACCGCAAGCCGCTGCTCCGCCACCGCAAGCCGCTGCTCCGCCACCACAAGCCTCTGCTCCGCCACCGCAAGCCGCTGCTCCGCCACCACAAGCCGCTGCTCCGCCACGACAAGCCGCTGCTCCGCCACCACAAGCCGCTGCTCCGCCACGACAAGCCGCTGCTCCGCCACCACCACAAGCCGCTGCTCCGCCACCACAAGCCGCTGCTCCGCCACGACAAGCCGCTGCTCCGCCACCACAAGCCGCTGCTCCGCCACGACAAGCCGCTGCTCCGCCACCGCAAGCCGCTGCTCCGCCACCACAAGCCGCTGCTCCACCACCACAAGCCGCTGCTCCGCCACGACAAGCCACTGCTCCGCCACCACCACAAGCCGCTGCTCCGCCACGACAAGCCGCTGCTCCGCCACCGCAAGCCGCTGCTCTGCCACCACAAGCCGCTGCTCCGCCACCACAAGCCGCTGCTCCGCCGCCACCACAAGCCGCTACTCCGCCACCAGAAGCCGCTGCTCCGCCACCGCAAACCGCTGCTCCACCACCACAAGCCGCTGCTCCGCCACCGCAAGCCGCTGCTCCGCCACCACAAGCCGCTGCTCCGCCACCACAAGCCGCTGCTCCGCCACCGCAAGCCGTTGCTCAATGCGCCCGAGGAGAGGGGAAGAGGTGTCCATGGAGGATGGACAGACCCCGTACTGGAGACTGACGGACGGCAGGGGACGCTGCTTCTCTCACCCCTGCTTGTCCATTACATTCTGGGGTCTGCGACAATGGAGAAGCGCACAGTGTGTCTGTACTGCGGGAAATGGAGCCGATAAAGTGTCATCTCTACCCATCAGCTGTATTACAATACATGATAAATATACTGCCGTGTACCCAGCGCTCATGGCGTCATACATACCGGGGCGGACAAGAAGCTCCAGGGCCCAATGCAAGATCCATATAAGCACCATCCCCTCATGTTATAGGACCAGTCGGCTGATACATTGTAAAAATGGCCACTAATCATCCAGTGGCAGAAGTGAGGCATTCCCCACCCACTATCTACTCCAGAGCTGCACTCACTATTCTGCTGGTGCAGTCACTGTGTGCACATTACATTACTGATCCTGAGTTACATCCTGTATTATACTGCAGAGCTGCACTCACTATTCTGCTGGTGCAGTCACTGTGTACATACATTACATTACTGATCCTGAGTTACCTCCTGTATTATACTCCAGAGCTGCACTCACTATTCTGCTGGTGCAGTCACTGTGTACATACATTACATTACTGATCCTGAGTTACCTCCTGTATTATACTCCAGAGCTGCACTCACTATTCTGCTGGTGCAGTCACTGTGTACATACATTACATTACTGATCCTGAGTTACATCCTGTATTATACTCCAGAGCTGCACTCACTATTCTGCTGGTGCAGTCACTGTGTACATACATTACATTACTGATCCTGAGTTACCTCCTGTATTATACTCCAGAGCTGCACTCACTATTCTGCAGGTGCAGTCACTGTGTACATACATTACATTACTGATCCTGAGTTACATCCTGTATTATACTCCAGAGCTGCACTCACTATTCTGCTGGTGCAGTCACTGTGTACATACATTACATTACTGATCCTGAGTTACCTCCTGTATTATACCACAGAGCTGCACTCACTATTCTGCTGGTGCAGTCACTGTGTACATACATTACATTACTGATCCTGAGTTACCTCCTGTATTATACCCCAGAGCTGCACTCACTATTCTGCTGGTGGAGTCACTGTGTACATATGACGCGCCCCTGGGCCTGTGTCGCGCTGCGTTGCGCACGCGGGAGCTTACCCGGAGCCGGATCTCTTGAGGGTTGTAGTCTCGTGGCGGCGACCCGGTCCGCGCCCAGGGAGTCAAACTGAGCGGCGATGTACTAGCAGTAGATGGTTGGTGACTACGCCACCCGTTGAATGCAGCCAGGGGGCTGCTGCTGCAGGGCAGACCGCTGAGGCCGGTGGAAGGATGGTGCAGCGTGGATGGTATAACCCCCAACGGGAGGGGTATGGCCTCAGGGCAGCCGACGTGGATGATGGGGGTAGCAGGAACCACTCAGAGACGGTGCGGTGTAGTTCAGGGTCTTTACTGGTGACAAAGATAGACCCTCCCGGAGTACTTGCTAGTGATAGGGGCCTGGTCAGTCCTTGAGCAGATGGGATCTCCCCTGGCCAGGCGGAGTTGTAGGCCTTCCCAACTAACTGTACTCTTCTGGCTACCTTGCTAGAGGCGGGAATAAGTAGCCCACGTCCCTGAGTGTACCGTGTGGTGCTCACCCGTATGGCCGGTGACTCGGGGCCTTCTAGTAGCTTCCGCTCCACGATGGCGGTGCTGGTCCCACGCGTGTGACCGTGCCTTCGGGCTTCTGGGCCAGAGGACCTGAAATCCTCTGCCGGACGGTTTCTGCTGCTGGGTAGGAGTTAGTCCCCACAGCCTCGGACTCCGGGTCCGGTAAGAAATCTTCTCAGTCAGGGCGAGCTCTGTAGCTGCCAGCCCCTGACTCGTTGTAACACTGCTCCCCACAGAGCTCCTGATGTTTCTTGCTATGCTGCTTCTCTTCTCTACTCTTGTTCTGTCTTCTTTCTCACTAACTCTGCCTCAGCCCCGGGTTTATATCGGGGAAGTCCTTCCCCTCCCAAGACTGGGCAGGAGGTGTGGCATGCACAGGATCCCTGACCAAAGGACCTCCCACCTGCTCTCAGACGTAATATCTCTATCACTGTGGCAACCAGACCCCTGGGGTGTCACATTCCCCCCTAGTGAAATTTAGTACTCCGGGACTAAACATATTTTTTTAGAAAAACATAACAAGGTATAACAATAACAATACAATAAGAAAAACACATAAGATGGTTACGGCGTGTCCGCAACCGGGTGCAGTTTTGAAAAGCAAGGTGTCCATTTCACCAAAACAGGGAGACGTAACCAGGTAGGGGCCTGTCCTGCCCCGAGTCCTTAACAGTCTTTAGTCCATCCTGGGTTACGCTCCAACTATGTACAAGGATTCCCGGTAAATCCACCAAGGACTCCTAAAAAGAACTAGAAACACAAAATTATACACAAGCAACTATAAACAAGTAAACATTATAAGATAGCTTAAACATTTAGATCCTCCAACGTGCGGGTAGCTGGCCTCTAGTGGCCCTAGTGGACCTACGGAGCTGACTGTCTGGCCCTGAACTACAGGGTGTAGGAGCTGCCAAGGGTAAACTGGGCAGCTGTCCATGCGCCCTCTGGCTTACTAGGGGTATGGCATGCTCACTATAAGCAGAGGGTTGATTTTCCGGGTCTGCTTGTGTAGAGTCTTCTGCCTCCTGGACCGGCTGTTCTTTCAGCTCTACCGGTTGCTCCGTAGGTTCTTGGGATGATGGTTGGAGGAAGGTGAGTACGGGTACCACAACTGCACCATTGACTTGAGTCCAAGACCGAGGGAAGTCCCCGAGCACGGTACTAACCATATCTTCCCTTTCCTCTACGGGTCGATGGTCTTCTTGTTCCTCTTCCGGGTTCCTCAGTTGTTCGGGACACTTCTTCAGGTGGTCCCGGGATACAATGGCTGTGGTTTCCCCTCCGTCTTTACTGATGGTACAGACCTTCGGGTTTTCGTGGCTTGAGGGCAGTACGGTGTACGGGTCCTTCTCCCACTGGTCGTCCAACTTGTGGAGCCGTCTCTTCCTCTTCAAGACCTGCTCTCCGGGTACCAGGGGAACAGCGGGAGCATACTGGTTGTAAGTTTTCTCTTGTCTTTCCCTAGCCTGACAGAGACTTCGCTCCACGCTCTCCTGTACTCTCCGGTACTGCTGCTGCCTCTCTGTGTCCCAGTCTGTTTCTGGTGAAGTGTCCTCGGGTGTCAGGACTCCCATTTCCAGGTCAACAGGTAACTTACCAGGTCTTGCCCTCATTAGGTAAGCCGGGGTACAGTTGGTGGAACCTACCGGGATGTGGTTGTATAGGTCCACCAGATCGGGCAACTTTTCAGGCCACAGACTGCGTTCTTCCAGGGGCAATGTTTTTAGAAGATCCATTACCACCTGGTTCATTTTTTCACAAAGTCCATTAGTCTGCGGATGGTAGGGTGTCGTCCTTATCTTCCGGCAGCCATACAGATTGCAGAATTCCTGGAAGACCTCCGCTTCAAAGGCAGGTCCCTGGTCCGTCAGCACTTGGTCCGGGTACCCGTGTGGACGGCAAAAGTGCTGCTGGAAGGCTCTAGCTGCTGTTTGAGCCGTTAAGTCCTTGACGGGGACGACAACCAGAAACCGGGAGTAATGATCCACGATGGTTAACGCGTAGACGTAGCCATTTCTGCTTGGGGTCAGTTTTACATGATCCAAGGCTACCAGTTCCAACGGTTGCCGGGTGACGATGGACTGCAGGGGAGTCTTCTGGCTGGCGCGGTCCTTCCTTCTCAGGTTGCACGGGCCACAGTCTCTGCACCACTTCTCAATGGTTCCCCTCATGCCTACCCAGTGGAATCGCTCGCGCAGCAGGAACTCCAGCTTCTTCCACCCGAAGTGTCCAGCTCCGTCGTGGTATGCCTCCATCACCATGGCTGCGTCTCTTCGTGGCACCACTACTTGCCAGAGTAATTCATGCGTCCGGGAGTTAACCATTCTGCGGCACAACTTCCCTTTGTAAAGGAACAGTCGACTCTTCTCTGCCCATAGTTGTTTGGCTTCCTCCGGAGCGTCTGGTTCAAGGCGAGCCTCCGGCCGAGTCAGCATCTCCTTCACCAGTCGGACGGCAGGGTCGCTGTCTTGCGTTTCCGCCCAGTTGTAGTGAGGTAAGGGGTTCAACGTAGCAGCCTGCTTACTCCTTACCCGGTGGGAATACTGGATAGTCCCATGACGGTGGAACGCAGGGAGTTCAATTTCTTCCAGTCCCTCCGGATCTTCTCCTTCGTCCGGCAGGTTGGGCATCCTGGACAGGGCGTCCGCGTTAGTATTGGAGCGCCCTGCCCGGTATTTGATTATGAACTCGTAGTTGGACAGACGGGCCATCCACCTCTGCTCCAGGGCACCGAGTCTTGCCGTGTCCAGGTGTGTCAACGGGTTGTTATCCGTGTACACGGTGAACCGGGAAGAAGCAAGGTAATGCTTAAAGCGCTCAGTGACTGCCCATACCACGGCCAGGAACTCTAGCTTAAATGAGCTATAATTCTCGGGGTTCCTTTCGGTGGGTCGCAGTTTTCGGCTGGCGTAGGCGATTACTCGTTCTTTCCCCTGCTGGATCTGGGACAGTACGGCTCCTAGCCCGATGTTACTGGCGTCGGTGTAGAGGATGAAGGGCTGGCTATAATCCGGGTACGCCAAGATTTCATCCCCCGTGAGGGCCATCTTCAGCTGGCGGAAGGACTCTTCTTCTAGCTCTTCCCATTTGAAGGGCGGCTTCTGGTTCTTGGCCTTCCGGGACTGGCCTATCAGGAGGTCCTGCATAGGCGCTGCCTTTTTGGTGAAACCGGGAATAAACCTTCGGTAGTAGCCTACCAACCCGAGGAACTGCCGCACTTCTTTTACGCTGGAGGGGCTTGGCCATCCCTTAATTGCGGTGATCTTATCGGGGTCGGGAGCCACTCCGTCAGCGCTCACCACGTGTCCCAGGTACTGCACCTTTGGTTTCAGGAGGTGACACTTGGAGGGTTTCACCTTTAGGCCGTAACTCGCCAGAGCTTCGAACACCTCCGCCAGGTGTTTCAGGTGGTCCTCATAAGTTTTGGAGTATACGATGACATCGTCCAGGTACAACAGGACTGTCTCGAAGTTTCTGTGGCCCAGACAGCACTCCATTAATCGTTGGAAGGTTCCTGGGGCGTTGCAGAGTCCGAACGGCATGCAGGTGAACTCACTAAGACCCATCGGGGTGGTGAATGCGGTCTTCTCCCGGTCCGCCTCTGCTACAGGAACCTGCCAGTACCCGCTAGTGAGATCCAAGGTAGAGAAGAAGTTAGCAGATCTTAAAGCAGCCAATGACTCCTCTATCCTTGGTAAGGGGTACGCATCCTTGTGTGTGATACGGTTGATTTTCCGGTAATCTACACACATCCTCATGGTGTTGTCTTTCTTTTTGACTAAAACTAGCGGGGCTGCCCAGGGGCTACAGCTATCCCGGATTACCCCAGCCTCCTTCATGTCTCTAAGCATCCCCTTGGCGTGTTGGTAATGTGCAGGGGGTACGGGTCGATACCTCTCTTTTATGGGAGGATGATCTCCCGTGGGGATGCGGTGTTCTACCCCCTTGACTCGCCCGAAGTCTAACGGGTGTTTACTAAACACTCTCTCATACTCTTGAACCACCCGGTAGACTCCCTGTTTCTGGTGGGAGGGAGTGGAGTCAGTTCCCAAGTGTAGTTGCTGACACCAATCCTCCATTACTTTCTTAGAGCCGTTACCTTCCTCCGGGTGAGATGGAGGCAAGGGTTCCACAGACTGTATAGAGTTTTGGTTGATGGTATATAATTTTGCTAGCGTGGCATACCGGGGCAGGTACACTTCCCTCTCCCCGATATTGATTATGCGAACGGGCACCCTCCCATGGCGTACATTGACCACCCCCCGTGCTGTCAAAATGGTGGGCCTACTGTCTGAGTAAACTGGTTCTACCATTGCCTGGTAATCTCTACCTCTCAGACCAATAGCTGCCCGGCACCAAATCATCATTTCGCTTTTTGGGGGCATGGCAATAGGGAAAGGGTCACACATTCTTACGCTACCAATCTCACCGCCGGAGAGTTCCACCTGTTGCCGTTGCATCAGTGCCCGGATCTCTTTCTGGAGCACTCGCTGCTCGCCGGAGCTGGCGTTCTTGGCAACCTGCTGTAAAAGGAAAATCACCTCTGCAAGACAATTCTCAATTACATTAGTTCCTAGAGTTATTTTTGGGTGGCTCTCATGTTTGTCAATGTCTACAATGATCAGTCCCTGTGCTGCCAGCTCGACTCTACCGATTTTGATGGTCACCTCTTTAAATCCGATCTGTGGCACGGGCTGGCCATTGCTGGCGATGATACTCAAGTCGTCGTCAGGGTAGCGGGTAATATCCGAGTCATTCCAGTACTGCTTAAAGAGCACGTACGGGATAGTGGTGACCTGTGACCCGGTGTCCAGTAGGGCACTCATAGGAATGCCATCCAGTACCACAGGCAAGACTGGACGTCCTCCCACATATCTGTCGCGCCAGTTCGATGGGCCTGGTGATCTTTTTCCTGGGGGTTGGCCCTCTACCCCAGGTTGTGCCCGTTTAAAGAACAGTACCTTTCCATATGTCCGGGTTGATTGCAGCGGCGGCAGATGGGTCGTCCGTCCTCGCTGTATCGGTCACTGGGTCTTCCTCTGGCCGGTGGGGTCCTCCTTGGTCGACGCCACGGGATGTCCTCCGGTCCGGATGCCAGCTGGATCTTCCCTGGGGTGGAAACCTGTAAAGACTGCACAGTTCGGGTTAGCGCAGCAACGCTCTTAGCTAGCTCTTGGACCTGATGGCGTAGGTCTGGAGCCGGGTCATTGTCCAAAGCCTGCGCATCAGCTCCCACAGGCCCTGCCGACAAGGGCGCCGCCTCCTGGTGGTAAGTGATAGCTGGGCGCCTGTGGGTCACAACGCCACCCGGTGCCGGTTCTCGGAGCACCCGGATGGCTCTGTCCTTGAACTGTGCAAAGTCCAGATGGGGATCCTGTAAGGCCATTGCCCGCAACTGGGTTCGGTGGGCATTGCAATATAAACCCTCTATAAATTGTTCAGTCAACAGCCTGTCCTCGTTTCCCACCCCATCAGGGTCGGTCTGCTTTATGGCCCTCAGGGCCTCTTGTAGGTTTAGTGCATAGTCCCTTATACTCTCATGCGCTCGCTGCTTGCACCCGTAGAATCTAAGCTTAATCTCGGCTGAGGTGCGGGTATCAAAGGTGTCCTTCAGCCGGGTTAGTATCCCTGCGACAGTCTTCCTCCCAGGTGGCCAGGATTTTACTTCCCTTTTGGCTGCCCCGGTTAGTTGGGCCACCAGGATGCTCACTTTTTGCTCTTCTGTGAGGGGGTACACCTGGAAGAGGCTATCCAGCTTTTCTCTAAAGTTATGCAGGGTATGTGACTCCCCTGAGTACTGGGGTAGCCAAGCTGCTCCCGGGATATAGGGCATGGTGAAGGGCATAACTGCAGCAGCGGTGGCGCTGGCGGGGGTTGAGGCAGTGAAGCTCTCCTCCGTATCTGACATCTTCCTCCCCCCTAGTGGACCGTGGCCTACCTTGCGATGATCCTGTTCCGTAGGCCGCGGCTCCGCAGTGGATCGTCAGGGTTGAGGACCTTCCGTCGCGCTCCGGTGACGTCGGTGTCTGCTGGGCTCCTTCCAGGACCTTACGCAACGTCCGGACGTGAGGCGGGGCTTCAGTTCTCGCGCGCTTTCGGAGTCCACGCCCCTCTTCTTCCCACGCGGCGTCCTCAAGATGGCGTCCAATGGCGGGAAAACTCCACGGATGGCGGGAAGAAGGTCGAAGATGGCGCCGGATGGCGGGAAAACTTCGCGGATGGCGGGAAGAAGGTAGAAGATGGCGCCGGATGGTGGGAAACCTCCACGGATAGCGGGAATCTTCACCACTGGTAAGTTTGAACAGTCTTTGCTTTTCAGGCACGCAGTACCCGGTGGTTGCGGGCACGAAATCCTGCCGACTACGCCAAAGTTGACGCGCCCCTGGGCCTGTGTCGCGCTGCGTTGCGCACGCGGGAGCTTACCCGGAGCCGGATCTCTTGAGGGTTGTAGTCTCGTGGCGGCGACCCGGTCCGCGCCCAGGGAGTCAAACTGAGCGGCGATGTATCAGCGGTAGATGGTTGGTGACTACGCCACCCGTTGAATGCAGCTATGGAGCTGCCGCTGCAGGGCAGACCGCTGAGGCCGGTGGAAGGATGGTGCAGCGTGGATGGTATAACCCCCAACGGGAGGGGTATGGCCTCAGGGCAGCCGACGTGGATGATGGGGGTAGCAGGAACCACTCAGAGACGGTGCGGTGTAGTTCAGGGTCTTTACTGGTGACAAAGATAGACCCTCCCGGAGTACTTGCTAGTGATAGGGGCCTGGTCAGTCCTTGAGCAGATGGGATCTCCCCTGGCCAGGCGGAGTTGTAGGCCTTCCCAACTAACTGTACTCTTCTGGCTACCTTGCTAGAGGCGGGAATAAGTAGCCCACGTCCCTGAGTGTACCGTGTGGTGCTCACCCGTATGGCCGGTGACTCGGGGCCTTCTAGTAGCTTCCGCTCCACGATGGCGGTGCTGGTCCCACGCGTGTGACCGTGCCTTCGGGCTTCTGGGCCAGAGGACCTGAAATCCTCTGCCGGACGGTTTCTGCTGCTGGGTAGGAGTTAGTCCCCACAGCCTCGGACTCCGGGTCCGGTAAGAAGTCTTCTCAGTCAGGGCGAGCTCTGTAGCTGCCAGCCCCTGACTCCTTGTAACACTGCTCCCCACAGAGCTCCTGATGTTTCTTGCTATGCTGCTTCTCTTCTCTACTCTTGTTCTGTCTTCTTTCTCACTAACTCTGCCTCAGCCCCGGGTTTATATCGGGGAAGTCCTTCCCCTCCCAAGACTGGGCAGGAGGTGTGGCATGCACAGGATCCCTGACCAAAGGACCTCCCACCTGCTCTCAGACGTAATATCTCTATCACTATGGCAACCAGACCCCTGGGGTGTCACACATACATTACATTACTGATCCTGAGTTACATCCTGTATTATACCCCAGAGCTGCACTCACTATTCTGCTGGTGCAGTCACTGTGTACATACATTACATTACTGATCCTGAGTTATATCCTGTATTATACCCCAGAGCTGCACTCTCTATTCTGCTGGTGCAGTCACTGTGTACATACATTACATTACTGATCCTGAGTTACATCCTGTATTATACTCCAGAGCTGCACTCACTATTCTGCTGGTGCAGTCACTGTGTACATACATTACATTACTGATCCTGAGTTACATCCTGTATTATACTCCAGAGCTGCACTCACTATTCTGCTGGTGCAGTCACTGTGTACATACATTACATTACTGATCCTGAGTTACCTCCTGTATTATACTCCAGAGCTGCACTCACTATTCTGCTGGTGCAGTCACTGTGTACATACATTACATTACTGATCCTGAGTTACCTCCTGTATTATACTCCAGAGCTGCACTCACTATTCTGCTGGTGCAGTCACTGTGTACATACATTACATTACTGATCCTAAGTTACATCCTGTATTATACTCCAGAGCTGCACTCACTATTCTGCTGGTGCAGTCACTGTGTACATACATTACATTATTGATCCTGAGTTACCTCCTGTATTATACTCCAGAGCTGCACTCACTATTCTGCTGGTGCAGTCACTGTGTACATACATTACATTACTGATCCTGAGTTACATCCTGTATTATACTCCAGAGCTGCACTCACTATTCTGCTGGTGGAGTCACTATGTACATACATTACATCACTGATCCTGAGTTACGTCCTGTATTATACTCCAGAGCTGCACTCAGTATTCTGCTGGTGCAGTCACTGTGTACATACATTACATTACTGATCCTGAGTTACATCCTGTATTATACTCCAGAGCTGCACTCACTATTCTGCTGGTGCAGTCACTGTGTACATACATTACATTACTGATCCTGAGTTACATCCTGTATTATACTCCAGAGCTGCACTCACTATTCTGCTGGTGGAGTCACTATGTACATACATTACATCACTGATCCTGAGTTACATCCTGTATTATACTCCAGAGCTGCACTCACTATTCTGCTGGTGCAGTCACTGTGTACATACATTACATTACTGATCCTGAGTTACATCCTGTATTATACTCCAGAGCTGCACTCACTATTCTGCTGGAGCAGTCACTGTGTACATACATTACATTACTGATCCTGAGTTACATCCTGTATTATACCCCAGAGCTGCACTCACTATTCTGCTGGTGCAGTCACTGTGTACATACATTACATTACTGATCCTGAGTTACATCCTGTATTATACTCCAGAGCTGCACTCACTATTCTGCTGGTGCAGTCACTGTGTACATACATTACATTACTGATCCTGAGTTACATCCTGTATTATACTCCAGAGCTGCACTCACTATTCTGCTGGTGCAGTCACTGTGTACATACATTACATTACTGATCCTGAGTTACATCCTGTATTATACTCCAGAGCTGCACTCACTATTCTGCTGGTGGAGTCACTGTGTACATACATTACATCACTGATCCTGAGTTACATCCTGTATTATGCTCCAGAGCTGCACTCACTATTCTGCCGGTGCAGTCACTGTGTACATACATTACATTACTGATCCTGAGTTACATCCTGTATTATACTCCAGAGCTGCACTCACTATTCTGCTGGAGCAGTCACTGTGTACATACATTACATTACTGATCCTGAGTTACATCCTGTATTATACCCCAGAGCTGCACTCACTATTCTGCTGGTGCAGTCACTGTGTACATACATTACATTACTGATCCTGAGTTACATCCTGTATTATACTCCAGAGCTGCACTCACTATTCTGCTGGTGCAGTCACTGTGTACATACATTACATTACTGATCCTGAGTTACATCCTGTATTATACTCCAGAGCTGCACTCACTATTCTGCTGGTGCAGTCACTGTGTACATACATTACATTACTGATCCTGAGTTACATCCTGTATTATACTCCAGAGCTGCACTCACTATTCTGCTGGTGCAGTCACTGTGTACATACATTACATTACTGATCCTGAGTTACATCCTGTATTATACTCCAGAGCTGCACTCACTATTCTGCTGGTGCAGTCACTGTGTACATACATTACATTACTGATCCTGAGTTACCTCCTGTATTATACTCCAGAGCTGCACTCACTATTCTGCTGGAGCAGTCACTGTGTACATACATTACATTACTGATCCTGAGTTACATCCTGTATTATACCCCAGAGCTGCACTCAGTATTCTGCTGGTGCAGTCACTGTGTACATACATTACATCACTGATCCTGAGTTACATCCTGTATTATACTCCAGAGCTGCACTCACTATTCTGCTGGTGCAGTCACTGTGTACATACATTACATTACTGATCCTGAGTTACATCCTGTATTATACTCCAGAGCTGCACTCACTATTCTGCTGGTGCAGTCACTGTGTACATACATTACATTACTGATCCTGAGTTACATCCTGTATTATACTCCAGAGCTGCACTCACTATTCTGCTGGTGGAGTCACTATGTACATACATTACATCACTGATCCTGAGTTACATCCTGTATTATACTCCAGAGCTGCACTCACTATTCTGCTGGTGCAGTCACTGTGTACATACATTACATTACTGATCCTGAGTTACATCCTGTATTATACTCCAGAGCTGCACTCACTATTCTGCTGGAGCAGTCACTGTGTACATACATTACATTACTGATCCTGAGTTACATCCTGTATTATACCCCAGAGCTGCACTCACTATTCTGCTGGAGCAGTCACTGTGTACATACATTACATTACTGATCCTGAGTTACATCCTGTATTATACCCCAGAGCTGCACTCACTATTCTGCTGGTGCAGTCACTGTGTACATACATTACATTACTGATCCTGAGTTACATCCTGTATTATACCCCAGAGCTGCACTCACTATTCTGCTGGTGCAGTCACTGTGTACATACATTACATTACTGATCCTGAGTTATATCCTGTATTATACCCCAGAGCTGCACTCTCTATTCTGCTGGTGCAGTCACTGTGTACATACATTACATTACTGATCCTGAGTTACATCCTGTATTATACTCCAGAGCTGCACTCACTATTCTGCTGGTGCAGTCACTGTGTACATACATTACATTACTGATCCTGAGTTACCTCCTGTATTATACTCCAGAGCTGCACTCACTATTCTGCTGGTGCAGTCACTGTGTACATACATTACATTACTGATCCTGAGTTACCTCCTGTATTATACTCCAGAGCTGCACTCACTATTCTGCTGGTGCAGTCACTGTGTACATACATTACATTACTGATCCTAAGTTACATCCTGTATTATACTCCAGAGCTGCACTCACTATTCTGCTGGTGCAGTCACTGTGTACATACATTACATTATTGATCCTGAGTTACCTCCTGTATTATACTCCAGAGCTGCACTCACTATTCTGCTGGTGCAGTCACTGTGTACATACATTACATTACTGATCCTGAGTTACATCCTGTATTATACTCCAGAGCTGCACTCACTATTCTGCTGGTGGAGTCACTATGTACATACATTACATCACTGATCCTGAGTTACGTCCTGTATTATACTCCAGAGCTGCACTCAGTATTCTGCTGGTGCAGTCACTGTGTACATACATTACATTACTGATCCTGAGTTACATCCTGTATTATACTCCAGAGCTGCACTCACTATTCTGCTGGTGCAGTCACTGTGTACATACATTACATTACTGATCCTGAGTTACATCCTGTATTATACTCCAGAGCTGCACTCACTATTCTGCTGGTGGAGTCACTATGTACATACATTACATCACTGATCCTGAGTTACATCCTGTATTATACTCCAGAGCTGCACTCACTATTCTGCTGGTGCAGTCACTGTGTACATACATTACATTACTGATCCTGAGTTACATCCTGTATTATACTCCAGAGCTGCACTCACTATTCTGCTGGAGCAGTCACTGTGTACATACATTACATTACTGATCCTGAGTTACATCCTGTATTATACCCCAGAGCTGCACTCACTATTCTGCTGGTGCAGTCACTGTGTACATACATTACATTACTGATCCTGAGTTACATCCTGTATTATACTCCAGAGCTGCACTCACTATTCTGCTGGTGCAGTCACTGTGTACATACATTACATTACTGATCCTGAGTTACATCCTGTATTATACTCCAGAGCTGCACTCACTATTCTGCTGGTGCAGTCACTGTGTACATACATTACATTACTGATCCTGAGTTACATCCTGTATTATACTCCAGAGCTGCACTCACTATTCTGCTGGTGGAGTCACTGTGTACATACATTACATCACTGATCCTGAGTTACATCCTGTATTATGCTCCAGAGCTGCACTCACTATTCTGCCGGTGCAGTCACTGTGTACATACATTACATTACTGATCCTGAGTTACATCCTGTATTATACTCCAGAGCTGCACTCACTATTCTGCTGGAGCAGTCACTGTGTACATACATTACATTACTGATCCTGAGTTACATCCTGTATTATACCCCAGAGCTGCACTCACTATTCTGCTGGTGCAGTCACTGTGTACATACATTACATTACTGATCCTGAGTTACATCCTGTATTATACTCCAGAGCTGCACTCACTATTCTGCTGGTGCAGTCACTGTGTACATACATTACATTACTGATCCTGAGTTACATCCTGTATTATACTCCAGAGCTGCACTCACTATTCTGCTGGTGCAGTCACTGTGTACATACATTACATTACTGATCCTGAGTTACATCCTGTATTATACTCCAGAGCTGCACTCACTATTCTGCTGGTGCAGTCACTGTGTACATACATTACATTACTGATCCTGAGTTACATCCTGTATTATACTCCAGAGCTGCACTCACTATTCTGCTGGTGCAGTCACTGTGTACATACATTACATTACTGATCCTGAGTTACCTCCTGTATTATACTCCAGAGCTGCACTCACTATTCTGCTGGAGCAGTCACTGTGTACATACATTACATTACTGATCCTGAGTTACATCCTGTATTATACCCCAGAGCTGCACTCACTATTCTGCTGGTGCAGTCACTGTGTACATACATTACATTACTGATCCTGAGTTACATCCTGTATTATACTCCAGAGCTGCACTCACTATTCTGCTGGTGCAGTCACTGTGTACATACATTACATTACTGATCCTGAGTTACATCCTGTATTATACTCCAGAGCTGCACTCACTATTCTGCTGGTGCAGTCACTGTGTACATACATTACATTACTGATCCTGAGTTACATCATGTATTATACTCCAGAGCTGCACTCACTATTCTGCTGGTGCAGTCACTGTGTACATACATTACATTACTGATCCTGAGTTACATCCTGTATTATACTCCAGAGCTGCACTCACTATTCTGCTGGTGCAGTCACTGTGTACATACATTACATTACTGATCCTGAGTTACCTCCTGTATTATACTCCAGAGCTGCACTCACTATTCTGCTGGTGCAGTCACTGTGTACATACATTACATTACTGATCCTGAGTTACATCCTGTATTATACTCCAGAGCTGCACTCACTATTCTGCTGGTGCAGTCACTGTATACATACATTACATTACTGATCCTGAGTTACATCCTGTATTATACTCCAGAGCTGCACTCACTATTCTGCTGGTGCAGTCACTGTGTACATACATTACATTACTGATCCTGAGTTACATCCTGTATTATACTCCAGAGCTGCACTCACTATTCTGCTGGTGCAGTCACTGTATACATATCCTGAGTTACATCCTGTATTATACTCCAGAGCTGCACTCACTATTCTGCTGGTGCAGTCACTGTGTACATACATTACATTACTGATCCTGAGTTACATCCTGTATTATACTCCAGAGCTGCACTCACTATAATGCTGGTGCAGTCACTGTGTATATACATTACATTACTGATCCTGAGTTACCTCCTGTATTATACTCCAGAGCTGCACTCACTATTCTGCTGGTGCTGTCACTGTGTACATACATTACATTATTGATCCTGAGTTACCTCCTGTATTATACTCCAGAGCTGCACTCACTATTCTGCTGGTGGAGTCACTATGTACATACATTACATCACTGATCCTGAGTTACGTCCTGTATTATACCCCAGAGCTGCACTCAGTATTCTGCTGGTGCAGTCACTGTGTACATACATTACATCACTGATCCTGAGTTACATCCTGTATTATACTCCAGAGCTGCACTCACTATTCTGCTGGTGCAGTCACTGTGTACATACATTACATTACTGATCCTGAGTTACATCCTGTATTATACTCCAGAGCTGCACTCACTATTCTGCTGGTGCAGTCACTGTGTACATACATTACATTACTGATCCTGAGTTACATCCTGTATTATACTCCAGAGCTGCACTCACTATTCTGCTGGTGGAGTCACTATGTACATACATTACATCACTGATCCTGAGTTACATCCTGTATTATACTCCAGAGCTGCACTCACTATTCTGCTGGTGCAGTCACTGTGTACATACATTACATTACTGATCCTGAGTTACATCCTGTATTATACTCCAGAGCTGCACTCACTATTCTGCTGGAGCAGTCACTGTGTACATACATTACATTACTGATCCTGAGTTACATCCTGTATTATACCCCAGAGCTGCACTCACTATTCTGCTGGTGCAGTCACTGTGTACATACATTACATTACTGATCCTGAGTTACATCCTGTATTATACTCCAGAGCTACACTCACTATTCTGCTGGTGCAGTCACTGTGTGCATACATTACAATACTGATCCTGAGTTACCTCCTGTATTATACTCCAGAGCTGCACTCACTATTCTGCTGGTGCAGTCACTGTGTGCATACATTACATTACTGATCCTGAGTTACATCCTGTATTATACTCCAGAGCTGCACTCACTATTCTGCTGGTGCAGTCACTGTGTACATACATTACATTACTGATCCTGAGTTACATCCTGTATTATACTCCAGAGCTGCACTCACTATTCTGCTGGAGCAGTCACTGTGTACATACATTACATTACTGATCCTGAGTTACCTCCTGTATTATACTCCAGAGCTGCACTCACTATTCTGCTGGTGCAGTCACTGTGTGCATACATTACATTACTGATCCTGAGTTACATCCTGTATTATACTCCAGAGCTGCACTCACTATTCTGCTGGTGCAGTCACTGTGTACATACATTACATTACTGATCCTGAGTTACATCCTGTATTATACTCCAGAGCTGCACTCACTATTCTGCTGGAGCAGTCACTGTGTACATACATTACATTACTGATCCTGAGTTACATCCTGTATTATACTCCAGAGCTGCACTCACTATTCTGCTGGTGCAGTCACTGTGTACATACATTACATTACTGATCCTGAGTTACATCCTGTATTATACTCCAGAGCTGCACTCACTATTCTGCTGGTGCAGTCACTGTGTACATACATTACATTACTGATCCTGAGTTACCTCCTGTATTATACTCCAGAGCTGCACTCACTATTCTGCTGGAGCAGTCACTGTGTACATACATTACATTACTGATCCTGAGTTACCTCCTGTATTATACTCCAGAGCTGCACTCACTATTCTGCTGGTGCAGTCACTGTGTACATACATTACATTACTGATCCTGAGTTACATCCTGTATTATACTCCAGAGCTGCACTCACTATTCTGCTGGTGCAGTCACTGTGTACATACATTACATTACTGATCCTGAGTTACATCCTGTATTATACCCCAGAGCTGCACTCACTATTCTGCTGGTGCAGTCACTGTGTACATACATTACATTACTGATCCTGAGTTATATCCTGTATTATACCCCAGAGCTGCACTCTCTATTCTGCTGGTGCAGTCACTGTGTACATACATTACATTACTGATCCTGAGTTACCTCCTGTATTATACTCCAGAGCTGCACTCACTATTCTGCTGGTGCAGTCACTGTGTACATACATTACATTACTGATCCTGAGTTACCTCCTGTATTATACTCCAGAGCTGCACTCACTATTCTGCTGGTGCAGTCACTGTGTACATACATTACATTACTGATCCTGAGTTACATCCTGTATTATACTCCAGAGCTGCACTCACTATTCTGCTGGTGCAGTCACTGTGTACATACATTACATTATTGATCCTGAGTTACCTCCTGTATTATACTCCAGAGCTGCACTCACTATTCTGCTGGTGCAGTCACTGTGTACATACATTACATTACTGATCCTGAGTTACATCCTGTATTATACTCCAGAGCTGCACTCACTATTCTGCTGGTGGAGTCACTATGTACATACATTACATCACTGATCCTGAGTTACATCCTGTATTATACTCCAGAGCTGCACTCACTATTCTGCTGGTGCAGTCACTGTGTACATACATTACATTACTGATCCTGAGTTACATCCTGTATTATACTCCAGAGCTGCACTCACTATTCTGCTGGAGCAGTCACTGTGTACATACATTACATTACTGATCCTGAGTTACATCCTGTATTATACCCCAGAGCTGCACTCACTATTCTGCTGGTGCAGTCACTGTGTACATACATTACATTACTGATCCTGAGTTACATCCTGTATTATACTCCAGAGCTGCACTCACTATTCTGCTGGTGCAGTCACTGTGTACATACATTACATTACTGATCCTGAGTTACATCCTGTATTATACTCCAGAGCTGCACTCACTATTCTGCTGGTGCAGTCACTGTGTACATACATTACATTACTGATCCTGAGTTACATCCTGTATTATACTCCAGAGCTGCACTCACTATTCTGCTGGTGGAGTCACTGTGTACATACATTACATCACTGATCCTGAGTTACATCCTGTATTATGCTCCAGAGCTGCACTCACTATTCTGCCGGTGCAGTCACTGTGTACATACATTACATTACTGATCCTGAGTTACATCCTGTATTATACTCCAGAGCTGCACTCACTATTCTGCTGGAGCAGTCACTGTGTACATACATTACATTACTGATCCTGAGTTACATCCTGTATTATACTCCAGAGCTGCACTCACTATTCTGCTGGTGCAGTCACTGTGTACATACATTACATTACTGATCCTGAGTTACATCCTGTATTATACTCCAGAGCTGCACTCACTATTCTGCTGGTGCAGTCACTGTGTACATACATTACATTACTGATCCTGAGTTACATCCTGTATTATACTCCAGAGCTGCACTCACTATTCTGCTGGTGCAGTCACTGTGTACATACATTACATTACTGATCCTGAGTTACATCCTGTATTATACTCCAGAGCTGCACTCACTATTCTGCTGGTGCAGTCACTGTGTACATACATTACATTACTGATCCTGAGTTACATCCTGTATTATACCCCAGAGCTGCACTCACTATTCTGCTGGTGCAGTCACTGTGTACATACATTACATTACTGATCCTGAGTTACATCCTGTATTATACTCCAGAGCTGCACTCACTATTCTGCTGGTGCAGTCACTGTGTACATACATTACATTACTGATCCTGAGTTACATCCTGTATTATACTCCAGAGCTGCACTCACTATTCTGCTGGTGCAGTCACTGTGTACATACATTACATTACTGATCCTGAGTTACATCCTGTATTATACTCCAGAGCTGCACTCACTATTCTGCTGGTGCAGTCACTGTGTACATACATTACATTACTGATCCTGAGTTACATCCTGTATTATACTCCAGAGCTGCACTCACTATTCTGCTGGTGCAGTCACTGTGTACATACATTACATTACTGATCCTGAGTTACATCCTGTATTATACTCCAGAGCTGCACTCACTATTCTGCTGGTGCAGTCACTGTGTACATACATTACATTACTGATCCTGAGTTACATCCTGTATTATACTCCAGAGCTGCACTCACTATTCTGCTGGTGCAGTCACTGTATACATACATTACATTACTGATCCTGAGTTACATCCTGTATTATACTCCAGAGCTGCACTCACTATTCTGCTGGTGCAGTCACTGTGTACATACATTACATTACTGATCCTGAGTTACATCCTGTATTATACTCCAGAGCTGCACTCACTATTCTGCTGGTGCAGTCACTGTGTACATACATTACATTACTGATCCTGAGTTACATCCTGTATTATACTCCAGAGCTGCACTCACTATTCTGCTGGTGCAGTCACTGTGTACATACATTACATTACTGATCCTGAGTTACATCCTGTATTATACTCCAGAGCTGCACTCACTATTCTGCTGGTGCAGTCACTGTGTACATACATTACATTACTGATCCTGAGTTACCTCCTGTATTATACTCCAGAGCTGCACTCACTATTCTGCTGGTGCAGTCACTGTGTACATACATTACATTACTGATCCTGAGTTACATCCTGTATTATACTCCAGAGCTGCACTCACTATTCTGCTGGTGGAGTCACTATGTACATACATTACATCACTGATCCTGAGTTACATCCTGTATTATACTCCAGAGCTGCACTCACTATTCTGCTGGTGCAGTCACTGTGTACATACATTACATTACTGATCCTGAGTTACATCCTGTATTATACTCCAGAGCTGCACTCACTATTCTGCTGGTGCAGTCACTGTGTACATACATTACATTACTGATCCTGAGTTACATCCTGTATTATACTCCAGAGCTGCACTCACTATTCTGCTGGTGCAGTCACTGTGTACATACATTACATTACTGATCCTGAGTTACATCCTGTATTATACTCCAGAGCTGCACTCACTATTCTGCTGGTGCAGTCACTGTGTACATACATTACATTACTGATCCTGAGTTACATCCTGTATTATACTCCAGAGCTGCACTCACTATTCTGCTGGTGCAGTCACTGTGTACATACATTACATTACTGATCCTGAGTTACATCCTGTATTATACTCCAGAGCTGCACTCACTATTCTGCTGGTGCAGTCACTGTGTACATACATTACATTACTGATCCTGAGTTACATCCTGTATTATACTCCAGAGCTGCACTCACTATTATCTGCTGGTGCAGTCACTGTGTACATACATACATTACTGATCCTGAGTTACATCCTGTTATTATACTCCAGAGCTACACTCACTATTATCTCTCTGGTGCAGTCACTGGTGTACATAAATTACATTTCTGATTCCTGAGTTACATCCTGTAGTATAACCTCCAGACTTACACTCACTATT